>NC_091121.1:157998133-158598966 GCF_040183065.1 Periplaneta americana
TGGGCCGTATTCATAGACATTCTTAGCGCGGGCTTCCGGTGGATGATCAGCGAACTAACGTCTTTCGTATTCATAAACCAGTGTTAGTGATATGATATGAATCCCGTACAAGTAATCAGTCGATAGCCGGGGCTAGTTTAGCACGCCGTAGCGCGGGTTAGCGAAATGTCTATGGGCCGTATTCATAGTCATTCTTAGCGCGGGTTTCCGGTGGATGATCAACGAACTAACGTCTTTCGTATTCATAAACCAGTGTTAGTGATATGATATGAATCCCGTACAAGTAATCAGTCGATAGCCGGGGCTAGTTTAGCACGCCGTAGCGCGGGCTAGCGAAATGTCTATGGGCCGTATTCATAGACATTCTTAGCGCGGGCTTTCGGTGGATGATCAGCGAACTAACGTTTTTCGTATTCATAAACCAGTGTCAGCGATATGATATGATATGATATGATATGATATGATATGATATGATATGATATGATATGATATGATATGATATGATATGATATGAATCCTGTTTAGCACGCTCGTAGCGCGGGCTAGCGAAATGTCTATGAATAGCACCCTATGTCTTTAATGTTAGACCATCGTGGACAGTGCCGGATTAGATCTAGGCAACTTAGGCAGTTCCCTAGGACGGCAATTTCCAGGGGGGGAGGGCATTTTCTCTGTCTCTTTGTGTTCCTTTTTTCTTTTTTAAATTTTCATTTCACAGTGAAATTTGTTTGGTAAATATTTTCTGAAGTTTGTTCTTAAACATATTTTGGAAATCGAATATTGTTTTGTTATCGCATTTTCGCGGTCGTGTCGAAAGTAAAAGGAAAGTGTGCACTGCATAGTTATATCACAGTCTAGTATATAGTCACGAAGCTCAATATGTAGGGAATATGCACCCATAGGTAGTTGCTAACCACTAGGATCGCTACTATCGCCTCATCACAGACAATGCGAAATAGTACCGGCACAGTCTATTATTCCTAGTACCCTCACAACTCAAGCTTCGTGACTGTATATACTAGACTGTGGTTATATTTTAATGCCGGTACCACGTTATTATACTATGTAATTTATTAAATTTAACTGCTTGTATAAACAAGAATTCATTGTTGAAAATCAAATTGGATGTGTTTATTATTTATTGCTATGAATAGTAACCAGAACTCTGTTACATTTGCAGTATAATATATCGTCAACAACACTGTTTAATCACTTTCCAGCATGTGTTATGAAAACTTTATTCCGCAAAGAGTTGGAGTCTATTTTTCAATTTACTTTATACTTCCCTACGAAATAATAAATTAATTATACCGCTAACAAAACCAATGCTTAAAAGTAAACTGCAGCCTGCCTTTCGCAAATTAATTTTGTTTCAACAATGAATAAATTTGAATATGTTTCTTTGCATCTCGTCTGATGTGCTTCATCAGATCGACTTTGATATCATCAGTGTTTTCTCTGTTCATTCATTCATTTATCATATTCCATAAATCTTACATGAGCAATGAAGCTTTAAGATGTGGAACAAGTCAAAATTTTACAATATTACAATTATAATTTTTACAAATTTTTACAATATTTTACAATCTTTACAGTTTTACAATTTAGTAATTTTCTGCAATGAGGTCCAAGGATTCGCCAAAAGATTACCCGGCATTTACCTTTTTGTTGGGGAAAACCTCGGAAAAACCCAACCAGGTAATCAAATCAAAGGGGTGAAATGAAGTGATGCCGAGGACTCGCCATAGACAATCCGGCTTCAGTCTCACGGCTGGGAAAAAACCTCGGAAGAAACCATTCAATTAGACCAAAGGAGGATCCAACCCAAGCCCGAACGCAGCTCCGGATCAGCAGCCCAACGAGTCTGCCGACTGACCCACATCGATGGCTCTACTAAAAATATACAGTACATAACCAATCAGATTATTAAATTTACAAACGCAAACGATCATGCATCAGTTGAGCTATATGTATAATACAAAACAAGTAAATTAATTAAATTTAAGGCATAAACAATTCAATCTGTGAAGAAAGTGTGAAGGAAATCTTTATAATTCACAAGTAAGATGTATGGATTTTGTTTCCAGTAATTTATTGTTTTCGGAATTGTAGCATTTCATTTAAAACTAATTTGAACTAAACATGACCTGTATAATGGCTGCTCATAAACTGTTTGTGGGAGTTGGGGCCGGCAAATTTTAGCTCTCCCTAGGGGCGAAACTATATGTAAATCCGGCCCTGATCGTGGAGGCTAATAATAATAATAATAATACTTACTCGTACTTACTTACTTACTGGCTTTTAAGGAACCCGGAGGTTCATTGCCGCCCTCACATAAGCCCGCCAGTGGTCTCTATCCTGAGCAAGATTAATCCATTCTCTATCATCATATCCCACCTCCCTCAAATCCATTTTAATATTATCCTCCCATCTACGTCTCGGCCTCCCTAAAGGTCTTTTCCCCTCCGGCCTCCCAAATAACACTCTATATGCATTTCTCGATTCGCCCATACGTGCTACATGCCCTCCCCATCTCAAACGTCTGGATTTAATGTTCCTAATTATGTCAGGTGAAGGATACAATGCGTCCAGTTTTGCGTTGTGTAACTTTCTCCATTCTCCTGTAACTTCATCCCTCTTAGCCCCAAATATTTTCCTAAGCACCTTATTCTCAAACACCCTTAACCTATGTTCCTCTCAAAGTGAGAGTCCAAGTTTCACAATCATAAAGAACAACCGGTAATATAATTGTTTTATAAATTCTAACTTTCATATTTTTCGACAGCAGACTGGATGATTAAAGCTTCTCAACCGAATAATAACAGGCATTTCCCATATTTATTCTGTGTTTAATTTCCTCCCGAGTATCATTTATATTTGTTACTGTTGCTCCAAGATATTTGAACTTCTTCACCTCTTCAAAAGATAAATTTCTAATTTTTATATTTCCATTCTGTACATATTCTCGTCACGAGACATAATCATATACTTTGTATTTTCTGGATTTACTTCCAAAACTATCTCTTTACTTGCTTGCAGTAAAATTCCCGTGTTTTCTCTAATCGTTTGTGGATAATAATAATAATAATAATAATAATAATAATAATAATAATAATAATAATATACTGGAAATACCATTGGGTCAAGCAATGCTTTTTCAGTTAACTGTAATCGTAATAATCGCGAGACAAGTGCCGATGTCGACTTGAAGGCATCGATATCTAGTAAGCCAACATTCCCGTCGTGCATGCATTGTTGCGTATCCGGGCTGCGGGCTGGCTGGAAACAAAGAGCACTGCGACTGCACCTGACCCGCCTGGACCGGTAGTCGTTCCCACTGGAAGCGCCACGCCGTTATGTCCGCGGGCCAGGACGAATCCGGTGTGACGTCACGGCGAACCGGTTGATTAGCAATTAAACCCACGGCGACGACTTGGACTCAGATGGACAAACAGTTCCACATGTGCTTTCCGGAGAACCTGAACTGCTCTGAGGCGTGGTTGAACTCTGCACCGGTGTAAATTGAAATATATCGTGGTTCTGATAAATAACACTGGCATTAGGGAAGCTACACTATTCGGCCACGGATAAATAAACAGCAAGTATTTTTTCTACTAAGCTATTTCAACTTCATACAGATACTTTCACTAAACAAACAAAAAAATCAAATATGATAATGATGATGATGAGTACAGGGTTGTTTCCGATCTCTGATAACGAATTTGAATGACGTCATGTGCGTCAGGAATCACACGACAACTGAATTGCGGCGGGAGGTAACAGACAAGTACTGATTTCATAATTAAAGTGCACGGTGTATCACAGTAGCACTAAAATTACACTAATCAGACTTCAGATGGAAACTAACAATTCCTCTGACACATATCGTGAAGTGAGATGTACTGCCTGATAATAGATATACATTTATCAGAGGGATCGTTGGTTGTTTACTGCCATAATAATAATTACGTGAAAGGCAAAGAGAGTTTAAAAAAAAAAGTTTAAAAGTTAGAAAAATATAATTCAATATTGAAAACTCTTTCGTCACTGGAAAACGCCAACATATTTTTGGAACGTACTATACTCACTAACTCAGTACAGTTTACTCTATGCGGCCTTGGTCTGTGTGAAGGACAGTTGGAATGTCATTAGTAGAAGGGGTGGGAGTGAAGTACTTTCAAAACCTCAGGTACAATAAAAATTGAAGTAAAAATAAAATGATGTCCCTGTAGGCTATATTTTAGTGTAAATGTTAAAATGGTCCATGTTTTGTTCTGCCCCACTTGACGAAACAAGAGTCGCGTGAACCGTAAGTCAAATACTTCGCTTGCTAGATGTACTGTATGTGCGTAGTAAAAACTCCAGCAATACAAGTATTTAATCTTGTAGCCTCTGGGGCAAAGTACGGTCCCTAATTATTACATTCTTCGCATCTAGGGAGTTTAACTATAGCGTTACTTTCTCTACCTTAGGTACTACCATTGTGCCCGAAGCCTTCTTACTACTTTTTGACATGGTCTATTGTCATACAAAGCTTTGTGTAAGAAAGATGTTGGGGTCCGTGCTTTCTTTCAACACAAAGGTTTCTGTGACAATGGTCTGCTTTAGAAATGCAGTAATAAGTTCAATCATTGTAAGATGTAGCGTAATATCGCAGGATTGACAACAAAACATTGTGACTGGAAGAGTCACATTTATCTTCCGTCAGGAAATATAAATTAAAGACGTCTGTATCAGAACACCACATGGAAACAAGTATAATAGGCAACAGTGGTCATAGAAATATTGTTTGTCTGCCAATTAATCAGAACAAATGTCTATTTATAAAAACGCGAGAAATATTAAGCCCTTCACTGTGATTACATTGACGTATTTAAATGATGTGTGGGAAGTGCTCTATCTATCTTTATGCTCGACCATGCCGAAATGTAGTAATTATACACCTGGTACCAGACCTTTAATGCATGTCATTAAAGTACACCTACTCATTAAAGGTCAGGTCTTTCAGCCAATGACGACTCAGGTTACAACTATTCAGCCAATGACAGGTCAGCTTTCTACCGTTATAAAACAGCAAGTATCGATTATTCTCGGATATGCAATCGAAAGAGAATTAACGAAAAGTCACGTAGGCTGGAAATCCAATACTGTCGCAGAAGGTTATGTTCTGTTACTATAATAATTAGCGTTAATTGTAAATAATATTCAAATAAATTCAATTAGTCATCTCGTTTTTCAATGTCTAATTTAATTTCAATGTTATCTCTGTAGGTTCTTATGGCCTAGCAAGGTCAATGTGAACATCTGTTCCTCAGAAAAAAATCAATACTTTCGCGTCTGCCAACATCTCACAACATACGGGACATTGGTCAAGGTCAGACACAAAGAAAATTAATAAAATCAAGTTAGAAATATGGTCGAGCATAAAAAGTCGTATGAAACTCGCCTATAATGGTAATTAAGAAGCTCGTATGAAAATTATGAAACGAGCTTGCGCTCGTTTCATAAATATCCATACTCGCTTCTTAATTACCTTCATTATAGGCTCGTTGCATAATGTACTATTATGCGAGATCGTGCGTATTTGCTTGGTTTCCGCACAAAACCAATCCGTGGAAAGTCTAAAATTCCACATTCAGTATTCCCAACCTAACACACATAACAATTTTCCTCTTCTTACCGCTTAAGTGACATATTGATTTTACTGCTTTAGGCTTTTAACATATTATTTTTAGAGACGTTCAATAGAAAGGGAAAATTTTATTATAGTTGAGGTTAATGCTTCAGTTTTTTTTTTGGGTCCGTGTTTTTAAATGTTTTTTTAAGAGTTGAAAAGTTGATGAATAAATTACTTATCATTTTCAATTTATAATTTTTATACTAATTATTTTTTTTCTGTTAATGATTATAAATTGGAAACTTACCACTGCAATTTCACCTAAATTGCACTGTTAATTGTTGTTTTTAAATATCTGCAAAAATTAAGTAAACTCTACAACTCCACTAAAGTTACTGCATTCGTGATGCAAGTAACATTAAGGAAGCCGTGAAAAAATCAACAAGATTCCAGACTCATCATAGACTGGGGGGGGGGAAGACAGACGTATATCACGGCCTGCTGCAGTATAGTAAACACAGAAAATATTTTAAAGCAACAATGTTGAAGATAGATATTTTTGTTTTCCAAATTTGCCGTCATTGAACAGAAACCAAGATGGAGATTTCATTGCAACAAATTAGAAATTCCTCTTTCAGGTATGTAATAAACGATCTTCGCACAAAATAACGTACGATACACGAGCGGTATGTTTTCTTTCAATTCTCGGAAATTAAAAAAGCTCAACTACGTTTCGCTTTTTCAAACTTTTCCTCGAACATGGAAACTTCTACATACCGCTCTTGGAACGCATATTACTATTTCGTGAGTATTCATTGTTTCATCACCATCATTAATCGTGATTATTATCTTCATCATCAACTTCAAGGCTTAAAAATTGGATTGACTTGCTCTGACCTTATGCTATCTTTATAATATTCATCATAGTAGTCGTTTAAAGGGACGCACTACCGAGTTTTTGTCAGTTTTGGTAATTTTCTTCAAAAATCGTGTCAGAAAATCTACGGTTTCTTGAGAAATAATGTAGTGAAGATTTAATCGCGATATCATTATTATAAGTTAATTTTATACCGTATAAGTGGGTAGGGTCTAATACATTTACAATGCATATTATAAGCTTTCAAGTGATATTACCGCAAATCAGAGATTTTACATTTTAACTTACCGATACTAGAAACAAGATATCTCCTGAATGGCTACACTTAAGCCTTGGTTTTTCTGAACCGACGCATGCGACTTGCGAGGTGCGAGGCCCGCCTCGCACAAATCCGGACTACACGAGAGATAGTGAGTGGTTTGTATGGCTGCGAGGTACGCAGACCTCTCATCTCGCAGTTATAGAAACCGCTCACTATCTCTCTTGTAGTCCGGATTTGTGCGAGGCGGGCCTCGCACCTCGCAAGTCGCATGCGTCGGTTCAGAAAACCCAAGACTTTAGAGTAATGAAACTTTGAACAAAATATTCACAACAGGTCTCTACATTAATTTGATTGTGACACAGTGGATGAGGGCTGGTCAGTAAAGGGAAACTAAGAGGTGAAACTTAAATTGAGAGGATTCAATCCGGCATCGGAACTGGAATCCGGTGTGGCCTAGTGGATAAAGCGTCGGCATTTAGAGTTCGAGTCCCGGTGCCGGAGAGATTTTACCTCCGCTCCACCCATCCTTCAGCTAACCCTCAAGCTAGACGCATTCCCAAACTCACACTGCTGACTACCTTAAGGTTCACTGTGTATCCAGGTTTCGAACAGGCAACCCCCCTCGTCCCTAAGCCAGCCCCCTCCGTGCGTCGCCAGCCGGCGGTCGGGGAATGCTATGAAATGATGACGAAATCGAGAATTAGTGACGGAATAATGTACATGCTTAATATGAGGAAAACCGGGAGAACCCCGGGAAAACCCTAACTGCGAACTTCTCCGCCACAAGTGTGTCCCTATATATTTTTCAATGAAAAATCCTAGACCTGACCAGGACTCGAATCCGAGTCGCCTGCGTGACAGGCTGAAGGTATGACCGCTCAGACACCGCAGGTGTTGACATACAGGCATAGAAGTATAGATGTGCTTAATGGGCGCGATACGGATCATGAGACCAAAAAGAGAGCGTCAAGAAATGGAATTGTGTGCCATTTGTTATGCCAGACTAAGCCTACTTCACCATCCGCCACACTACGTATTCCTCTCCAGCCATTCAATCTGTAGACCATACCTCTGGTGATGGTTTGCCGTGCCTCGCAGATCTACACGAGTCGTCATATCCCCGTCAGGAAAGAACGAACCTTGGGGGCTCCGGTGCCTCTTATGCAAATTTATGAGTCTTACAGAATCCAACACTACTGCCATGTACCAAGTTTTGGACAAACCGCGAGGGACATGTTGTGGCGAACGACGGCTTCGACGTCACGCAAACACAGGAGATGCCACATTTTCTTGGGACGGAAGTGATAATGAAAGGGGAATCGTGGAGAGTGTTGGTTCATTGACTAGGGAAAAGTCCACACCTGTGGAGTAACGATCAGCGCGTCTGGCCGCGAAACCAGGTGGCCCGGGTTCGAATCCCGATTGGGACAAGTTACTTGGTTGAGGTTTTTATCCGGTGTTTTTCCTCAACCCAATACTAGCAAATGCTGGGTAACTTTCGGTGCTGGACCCCGGACTCATTTCACCGGCATTATCACCTTCATATCATTCAGACGCTAAATAACCTAGATGTTGATACAGCGTCGTAAAATGACCCAAGAAAATTAAAAAAAAACTGGAGGAAAACGATAAAATCCAGAGAAAAATGCTCACAACCTTGATATTGTCCACCACAAATACCTACAACTCCGCCGTCACTGAGATTTGAACTAAGTCTGCGATCGTCATAAGTTAGCGCTCTGCCAAATTAGCTATCAAGGTCACATTAGTCGAAGTCATACCAGTCTTAAACAAAAATTATTTAAAGAAAATAGCCAAGTGGTTGAATAAATGACACGTCAGATCAGTGGTCGGCATTTCTTGACTCGCGAGTCAACCTCCTAGCACACAAGCAGAGTGAAGGGGCAAGGTATGATCTTCCCTCTTCTTAGCCATTACTTGTTCATTCAAAGTTATGCAGTGTTCAAGTAAACACGACAGGATCAGTTGTAAAATCAAAAAGAATTTCGCCTATGACAGACGAACATCTCGTTGCTCAGTTAAAATTCGATACATGCAGCTTGACTCATAATTTTAATGAATTAATTACACATCCATCTTATGTTTAAATTGTGTATAGAATAACAGACAATAGAAATCAAATCATACAAAAATGAAAAAGAAATGAACATAGAGGGCTTTCATTTCAAAACTTTCCAGTCTAAATAAATAACTATTTAAATTGAATTCAATTTAAACAAAAAACACGTCCATTTAGATATTGAGGGGAAGTCTGTAACCAAACTTAATTGCATTTCAGATTTCACCCCTACCTCTCAGCCTCCCCCACTTTGAAATTTCAAATGGCACCCCTATTTTTTATACTTAAATATGAAAGAGCATTCAATTGTTTATACATCTCATTCGTTTTCGCATCTTTTGTTTTCTATCGTCGCCTGCCAACCTGGATTGTTGTTACTGTTGATTAGAGCTGAAGAGAATAAAGCTACAAAAACTTATTGAGCATTTCTTGTAATAGATGTGTTTGTGTATTAAATTATATTAAAATGGTGTATACCCTTCAAGAGAGAACATAAATCATCCTTATTGATTAAATTTAGGATATTACACAAAATAAGCTTTTTTTCATCCTACAATCAAATGATAATGACAAAAATACAGGTTACCAGGCGACGATAGAAAACAAAAGATGCGAAAAAAAAGAATGAGATGTATAAACAATTGAATGCTCTTCTATATTTAAGTATAAAAATATAGGGGTAGTCTACCATTTGAAATTTCAAAGTGGGGACGCCTGGGGTAGGGGTGAAATCTAAAATGCAATTAAGCCTGGTTTCAGACTTCCCCCTCAATATCTAAATTGACATGTTTTTTGTTTAAATTGAATTCAGTTTAAATAATTAGTTATTTAGATCGGGAAGTTTTGAAATGAAAACCTTATTATATAATACAAAATATATATGTCAATTGACATAAATTTAATTAAACTTTTTCTTAGTTTGGGTATGTTCACTGTCCGTCTCTGCGCACAGAAACTTGCAATATTGAATTGTTCCGCGACTTCTCTTATACCTCCCTCCTTACACCTTCCTGTGTTTTGCGGGCTGTATTTCATATGACGTCATCTTTGCCGACCACTGCGATAGATGGTGCTAATGTAGAGTAAAAAAAACGTTTTACAGATAATAACAAGTACAGAAGTAATAGAAGAATTAAAAGTTAAACAGGAGTACCCCGACAGAATTTCCCATCATTTTTCTTTCATGAACTATGCTTTGGTAGCATTTAGATTTGAATCACCACTCCACGTAGGAAAATTAGTTATCAGTTTTTTCGTGTAGGCCTATCACTTATGTATATTTTGCTAATAATTGTAACATAAAATATAATATAAACAGATAAAACTTTAGCTCACCTCTGAAAGAGTGGAACTCGTGCTCAGGGGCGGATTCCTAAATTTAAATTAAGAAGTAGCCTATATAATACAATTTGTCTGATGTCTACTACACAATAAGAATATATAAATTTAAATTTACAATTTTTCATTATTTATAAAATCCATACATAACTTTTTAAATTTAGTACTAGAACTTCATATTCAAAGATAAACCACACATGTTAGGCCAATTATACAGTGTTCATAGATTTAATAAGAAACGTAAACAATTATATATTACAGTTATATGAACACTAATAAATATAATATAATTATTAAATAAATTAGTAATAGTCAGACATGTTTCGGAGATGCTTCTCCATCCTCAGTGACTATTTACCACGACTGCAAAAGGAAAATAAATGTAATTATAATCTCATGTATAATTATATTTCAAGAATTAATGACAAATAGAAAATATGAGATGTCTGAATAGTAATATTTAAGCCTTTCAATAGCTGGAAAATTTAAAAAATACTAATTTGTATCCAGTATGTCTTCTATATATGCATATGAAAAAGAGAATATAAAAAGTATGATAGAGTTAAAAAATGTGAAAGTAAAACTGACAATTTAAAATAATTAACATCTTATGATGTATGTACATTCTTATAATAAGTTTATACAGATCATATTTAAAAAAATGGAAATACAAAAAATGAATGAAAAAAGAATGGACAAAATTACGATTTGGATGAAAGACTCACCGGCTGGTACAGAAGTAATAGAAGAATTAAAAGTTAAACAGGAACCAGCCGATGAGTCATCCAAATCGTAATTTTGTCCATTCTTCTTTCATTCATTTTTTGTATTTCCATTTTTTAAATATGATCTATGTAAACTTTTTATTATAAGAATGTACATACATCATAAGATGTTAATTATTTTAAATTGCTAATTTTACTTTCACATTTTTTAACTCTATCATACTTTTTTTTTTGTATTCTCTTTTTCATATGCATATATAGAAGACATACTGGTTATAAATTAGTATTTTTTAACTTTTACAGCTATTGAAAGGCTTAAATATTACTATTCAGACATCTCATATTTTCTATTTGTCATTAATTCTTGAAATATAATTATACATGAGATTAATTAAATTTATTTTCCTTTTGCAGTCGTGGTAAATAGTCACTGAGGATGGAGAAGCATCTCCGAAACATATCTGACTATTACTAATTTCTTTAATAATTATATTATATTTATTAGTGTTCATATAACTGTAATGTATAATTTTTTACGTTTCTTATAGTACTAGAACTATTAGAATTGACAAGATTAGGATATTTAAATATAAATCTGTTATATATTCTTGGGCCTAAATTACTACTATGATTAAATACTGTAGCAGTGTTGCATTTTGGTTCAAACAATCTTAAAGAATTCATAGCTTTTGTTTCGTAACTGTGACAATTCTATTCAAAGTTTATTTCGATTTTTATGTATGAATTTTATTAATACAATATAATAAATTTGTCTGATTTTAAGAACATTAGAGTCTAAAAACAATTTTTGAGATGGAAAATCAATAGGTTTATGAAGACATATTTTAATTATTTTGTTGAGTAATAAATAAGGTGGATGAAAATTGGCTTTAAATAAGCTACCCCATGCTATATTATATTAGAGTTACAAATTTGTATTCTGTGCACCTGATAACAGAGAGGTACTTATTGTTGATGTCTGTACTATTCGGCTTTCTAGTGCATATCATGATATTTATATGATATTCTTATTGAATTCGATATTCCCAAGAAAATAGTTCGATTAATTAAAATGTGTCTCAGTGAAACGTACAGCAAAGTTCGTATAGGTCAGTTTCTGTGAGATACGTTTCCAATTCACTGTGGGCTAAAACAAGGAGATGCACTATCACCTTTACTTTTTAACTTTGCTCTAGAGTATGCCATTAGGAAAGTCCAGGATAACAGAGAGGGCTTGGAATTGAACGGGTTACATCAGCTGCTTGTCTATGCGGATGACGTGAATATGTTAGGAGAAAATCCACAAACGATTAGGGAAAACACGGGAATTTTACTGGAAGGAAGTAAAGAGATAGGTTTGGAAGTAAATCCCCAAAAGACAAAGTATATGATTATGACTCGTGACGGGAATATTGTACGAAATGGAAATATAAAAATTGGAAATTTATCTTATGACGAGGTAGAGAAGTTCAAATATCTTGGAGCAACAGTAACAAATATAAATTATATTCGGGAGGAAATTAAACACAGAATAAATATGGGAAATGTCTGTTATTATTCGGTTGAGAAACTTTTATCATCCAGTCTGCTGTCAAAACATTTTATAGTAAGAATTTGTAA
The DNA here is from genome assembly GCF_040183065.1 of Periplaneta americana. Classification (NCBI taxonomy): domain Eukaryota; kingdom Metazoa; phylum Arthropoda; class Insecta; order Blattodea; family Blattidae; genus Periplaneta; species Periplaneta americana. The sequence continues at coordinate 158,010,653 of NC_091121.1, forward strand.
AACAGTTGTATTACCGGTTGTTCTTTATGGTTGTGAAACGTGGACTCTCACTTTGAGAGAGGAACATAGGTTAAGGGTGTTTGAGAATAAGGTGCTTAGGAAAATATTTGGGGCTAAGAGGGATGAAGTTACAGGAGAATGGAGAAAGTTACACAACGCAGAACTGCACGCATTGTATTCTTCACCTGACATAATTAGGAACATAAAATCCAGACGTTTGAGATGGGCAGGACATGTAGCACGTATGGGCGAATCCAGAAATGCATATAGAGCGTTAGTTGTGAGGCCGGAGGGAAAAAGACCTTTGGGGAGGCCGAGACGTAGATGGGAAGATAATATTAAAATGGATTTGAGGGAGGTGGGATATGATGATGGAGACTGGATTAATCTTGCTCAGGATAGGGACCAATGGCGGGCTTATGTGAGGGCGGTTATGAACCTCCGGGTTCCTTAAAAGCCAGTAAGTAAGTAAGTGCATATCAATGCTGGTTATTTGTTCCCATAGGAACTGACGGTAGTGGTAGTCTTAATGTAAGTTACATGTTTTCCATTTCTGATTACCCAGTATAAAAGTCAACAAGAAACAACTTACTCCAAGTCAAACCTATTTGAATATTCATGTACAGTCGGTAACTCACGTCGTAGATGTAATCAATTCTTTCTTTCACCCCTCTGTATATAAACAATGTCCCGTGCTAGGTTCAGCCGCGGTTTGTATTCCCATAGTTGCCTGTGACCCATAGCAGCACGGGACCTCGGAAACAATTGAAGTGAGAATGTCAACAAGTGAAGACAGTACTTTTCTCGTGTAACTCGTTGGGATGTGGGAACTACCTGGGCAGGGGCAGCCCCGTGCGTGTGAACTCACTTCCCCTGCTGAGTGCTCGTGGGAACAGTGCGCGGAAACGGAAGTGCCCCTCACTTAGACCGCTTTGCTTCTCAGCCTGGGCACTTTGTTTCGGCTTGTAGCTACTGCTAGGTCTACTAGAATACCCTTCACCATTACATAAACATGAATGTCTGCATAGTCCTTGCCTCACGAAGGTTACTTCTGTTGCAGTATCGTCTTACGTCCAGTGTGTCAGTTTTCTACTTCAGAGACCTGTGTTCAAATCAGGGCGGATATAACAAGGGAACTTTGCGCTTAGAGATGCGAAAAGGAAAATTTTTCGCAGAAATGTTGCGCCATATTTTTCATTAAAATGTGACGGTGTCGTGTATAGTTCCTGGGGTAGCTCAGTTGGTAGAGCATTCGTGCGCTAACAAGCAAACGTTCTGATGGGGGCAGATAAAAAAGTTAATTTTTTTTCTTCCACCATGTTCCACCATAGCCTCATACTAGCCATACCAACACATAAGACTTCATCGTATTCATCATCATACACAATCTCGCTTTCGCGCTTGTGGAATACCCTACCCAGTGACATCAGAGACTGTCGGAATTTAGTAGCGTTCAAAAGCAAACTTCTTAAGCATTTTCTTATTGCGTAGATTAGGTTTAATTTTTACTTAGTTAATAAAAAAATGTTCTCCCTTCTTAATTTTTACAATGAACTGTCTAGCTTTTATTAGTCTGTTAATTCTTTTAGTACTTTGATTTTTATTGTATTTGTAAATTCAATATTAATTGTAATTGTATTCTTTATATTGTAGTTGTAATCCCCTGGTAGAGGGGAAGAGAAGGCCTGATGGCCTTATCTCTACCAGGTTTAATAAATAAATAAATAAATAAATAAATAAATAAATAAATAAATAAATAAATAAATAAATAAATAAATAAATAAATAAATAAATAAATAAATAAATAATGTCAAAAGAAGTGCTTTTACAAATTTTGGCCACTCGACCGCAATTATGAGGGCCGTAAAAATAAGTTCGCCAGGGACTGTTAACAGAAAAAAAAACACAGTTTCATTACACAAACTTATTGGAACCGACATAGCAATTGTTGAGCTAATTTTCAACATATTTTTCCATCGGAACTGAGACATTTCTCATATCATGGGATCGACAGAGAGAGATGCAGACGCAGTCAAACGCTTGTTCCGATCTGAGGCGGCTGACTTCTACGACACAAAACTTGATCCTATGGTATGACAAATGTCTCAATTCCAGTTGGGATATGCTGACAAATAGCGCAACAATTGCTGTATCTGTTTCAATAAATATTTCCATGCAATTGTGCTTTTTCCTAGACACGGCCCCAGGGAAAATCACTTTGTGGACGGCCTCGTAATTGCGGTCGATGGCCAAAATTTGTGTAAGGACTTCCTTTGACATTATTAACATGGTGGAAGAAAAAAAAATTAACTTTTTTATCTGCCCCCATCAGAACGTTTGCTTGTAAGCGAAGGGTCCTGAGTTCGATACTTGCTTCACAGGGAGCTACTACCTGAAAGTCAGATTTGCATAATATTCCACATGGTCAATTTGTTGCGCTTAGAGATGCGAAAAGGAAAATTTTTCGCACACATTTTCTGAATCAGAAATTCCAATTTCATTAGTCATTAGTAGAGAGCGCATTTTGGGCTTTGTATACCACAAGACTAACTGCAATATCGACTATAGGTATAGCCATGAGTAGCACCCAAGATCATATACAATATGTAGATCGGCCTTATAGGCTTGACGTTAAGAACTTTTGTCAGGTTTACTATGCAACCACCAATTTTATACATAAGGAGTCACGTCATAATTCCAATTTGAATTGCATTACCGACTGTATTGCCATCTCGTGTTCGTTTACGGCGGACGGGTGGCGATCCTGGCGGTTTTCTTCAAAGTGCTGCCGTTTTTAACATAGCGATGAGTTATCTGTTACATATATGATCTAGGGTAGCACGTAAAGCCTTGGTTTCTCTGAACCGACGCATGCGAGGTGCGAGGCCCGCCTGTACCTACTTTATGCAGAATACAATATTCACGTCACTCGATCAGCTCAAGCACGCATTTCTTCACTTAAGGGTTGTTAAGTTCACACTAAAGACAGAAATCTGTTTTATTGTTGGTTCCAGATGAATAAGAAAGGTTTCTCTAAACACCACACTTTTATGACTAGGACTTTCAATACAGATTTTTACGAAACTGATTATAAAATATTAATTGGCATTATAACCTACACGGCGTTAATACCACCACTTACCCTATAATGTTAAACCTTCATGAGTCTTGACTAAGCCAAAGTGGTTTAATTCTTGCGGGTAAAAATATATGGCATTATACAGAGTGATTAACAAGGATTTACCGTCCTTTACGGAGCTTCTTTTCGAAGACATTATGAGCAAAAAAATGTCATATAAATATGAGTCCTATTCTCAATATTTACAGAGTTACGTTTCGTTATTGGATCGCATTGCTGTGAACGCGTGATCTTGGTCAGCGTGCAGTCAGAGCCAGCGCGAGCGCTATGGAGATCAAAGATAGCCGTATGCAGTTACGTAGAGCGACGAGTGCCGTTCACAAGCGTGCGGCCAAGTGTACTCAAGCGGACGGCGACAATTTTTAAAATGCGTTCTAAACTCTCCAAGACTGTAAATTAGGATGCAAAATTGAACTGCTAATAATTAAGTCAGTGGGAGTGGTATGATTTGTAATAATTGTTGTGACAAGGGCGTAAGAATAATGTAATTTTCTAGTTAAAAATAGAAAAAAGATGTCTGTACGAAGCAACTAAGGGTTCACAGCACATTTTTAGCTTCATAATACTTGCCAATTAAAGAAATGATACTTCTGAATGGTTCATTCTCTATTTGTATTATTGTTTTACCTTCAAACTAAAGAAAAAAATTCATTTTACAAACAACTTTAAATTAGTGTAACTCTGAAAATACTGAGAATAGGAACTATGTTTATATGACATTTTTTGATCGAAATGTCTTCAGAAATATGCGCCGTAAAGGACGTTAAATCCTCGTGAATCACCCTGTATATTATAGTGATGTAGGGCTAGAATTTTGATGACCTATAAATCATGAAAAAATGTCCTAAAACAATGCATTTATGAACTAAAAATCTTTAAAAAATGCCCTTAAAATGCCTTAAAATCGATCTTATTCAATTGGCTTAGCAGAAATATTAATATTTATACTAGTAATTAAATTAAATTCTAGTACCAACATTCAAGTTTATTTAATTTTACATAATTTTTCTAAGTATTGCGGAAGAGAAGGCCTGCTGGCCTTAGCTCTGCCAGGTTAAATAAATAAATAAATAATAATAATAATAATAATAATAATAATAATAATAATTATTATTATTAATTAGTTATTTTACCTGATGTAGTTCCATGTAGTCCACAACAAGGACACTCTTATTCGGAAGTAGCAGGCATAGAGGAGTCTATATTGAAGGGGTGATTGGACTGATCCATTACGTGGGAGTATACTAGGTTAAAATTACAATATTTGTGTAGAAAAACGCTTAAAATAATATACAAACTAATGGATATTTATTAAAAAATTATGTAGAGAAAATGTCAAACGAAATAAATAATATTTTACATTAATAATGGGGATTTATGGCCAAAATTAAATGAAATACCCCAAAAATGCCCGAATAAAACAAAAAATGCTCTTATGAGTTGTAAGAGGTAAAAATGCAAAAAAATGCCCTAACAAATATGTTTTAAAACACTCAGTTTATCACATAATATATAAATACACTATCTACCAAAAAGTAATTGGACACTGTTTTTGCCCCTTTAGAACCTTGTGGTACCACCTCTTGTTGCTATAACAGCAGCCACCCTGTCAGGCATGCTCTCCACTAGTTTGTGTAGGATATCCACTGGAATGCATCGCCATTCCTCTTGCAATATGACACTCAGTTGGACAATGGTAGTTCGCCGCATCTCCCGAGATCTCAATCGCCGGTCCAATTCTGCCTAAAGGTGCTCAATGGGATTGAGGTCAGGACTCTGTGCAGGCCAGTCCAACTGGTGAACATTATAGGGATATCCTGAACTAGCACCAACAGATAGCGCACGTGTACTATGAGGGATGCGCTTTGCGTGTGCATTTGTTTTTCGGTATATAAACATTGAGGATATACGTAGTGTATTAGTATATTAAATTCTCTTAAAAACAACTAAAAATGGCAAATTTTTGTTATGTTCCTATATGTAAAAACCAGGGAAAGCTTTTTGTCTTCAATCAGGTCCCGAAATATTCTGAATATATGCTTTAAACCTTAAAAAATATAAGTAATAAAATTGGGCCTCGAAAGTGCTAGCTATTAAATAAAAGTAACTACTTCAAGTAAGGAATTGTTGACTATAGTTTCATTTTGGAAGAGGAAAAAGAAAAATTAATAAAAACATATGCAACCTCGACAGCGAGCTATGTTAGCTTAGATTATATGCAGTAGTTGTAGGAGTCTCCGAATTTTACGCCTGCAGTAAACTCTCGATAAACTGGAATGTTTATTATCCAGGACGATCCCTAGTGAAATCCATTTCGTGAATAATGTTTTTAATGTAATGTACCCTAATTATTAAAGCCATGTTATAAGTTCAAATTTTCAAAATCATCCCACACAGTACAAAACTGCATGTCCTTAACCTACAAAACACACTACTAATCGTGATACTATTGCGATCATATTATATCATCCCATTAAAAATTGCATTTGATATTTCTGCAACTACAGAAAAAATACAAGGAATTCAATCTCGATAATCTCTTCCCTATAAAAAACACATTGGTGGCTGCATATCCTGTTTTTAGCGTACGGTTATTAAATGCAGGAACATCATTTTATTTTTACTAACATTTTTAATATTAGCCTGTCTATACCTTTAGAGACCCGGAAACACCGCTTGCTCCCCCCTCCAAGACTGGAGTTCGATGATACTGGCGTAAAACACAAATCACTCTACTAGGTATAGGAAGGAAGAAAAGTAATTCATCCATTTACGTAAACTAGGAAATATCGCGGTTTGAGTTTGATAATTTTCATTAGGTTTTTCTTTAATCAAAGTACAGTACTGTATTAAGAATAAGTGTTTTTACTCACGAAGTGAGTTATCCATGCGAACGTATTCATTAGGCAATGTATATTATACTGTCTACAGAACATTAGCGTACAATATAGAGAAAGAAGTTGAATTGAAAAATAATCATAATATGAATATTTAAACACAATTTTGAAAATGGTGGCCGTTCATTTCGATACAGACTTCAGTTCTTTTGTGCATATTATCACACTATAGACTATTGCATATAATTCCAATTGCCAGTTTCGTCCTTCGTACTAGTAACTCATGTTGAAATAATTCTGTACCTACTCTACGTACTGTAAATTCAATCTTCACTTCTGCCCGACCCGAAAATATAAAATTACTCAGACATGCTATCTACTGTCCCTCCAAGTGGTAATGCCGCAGGATTGTAGAAAGGGGGGAAATCACGTGACAGTTAATTACTTAACGAGGCCCTTTTATTTAAGTTAAATTAAACAGCTGTATAATATTACGTAAACGTCCAATTCCTAAGAGAAATTAATGTTTTCAGAAAAGAGCTAAGACAGCCCAGCTATTACAGAGAGGCGAGCAGAAGCAGGTGGGGAATTCGGGATGCGACGTAGGCAAACGGACAGTACCTGTGCGAAAATATGATTCAATATTGAAAGCTCTTTCGTCACTGGAAAACGCGAATATATTTCTGGAACGTACTATACTCAGTAACTCAGTACTGCTTAATATCTGCGGTCTTGGTTCGGTGTGGAGTTGGAACTTCCTTAGTAGAAGGGGTGGGAGTGAAGTACATTCAAAAACTCAGGTACAATAAAAATTTAAGTAAAAATAAAATGATGTCCCTGTACTGATTATTAAAGAGGGCAATAACACTTTCGACATATTTCCTATTTTTTTTATTCGTGCATATTGTTCTCAAAGTTCTCGTTTAGGTTCATGAACATTCAATTTACTCGTATTTATATTCTGCATACTGCAGATTTCCCCACCCATCTCGGGGAATCGCTCAATATTATACAGGTTTACATTATTATTTATTGTAAATTAAATTAGATTATGAGGTAAGAAAATATTGAATTATATTAAATTATACTAGGTTATACAAAATAACTGTAAATATAATTTTGACACGCACAGAAAACCAACAAGCGGGAAAATGTAATCAACTGTGGCATATGACAAAACATAGCCCTACAACATGTTGCGCCGCATGGAACGCTCCTGCCATCTGACGGTAAAACTTCGCATAAAATAACCCTATTGTCTGCATACCACTGCATAGTAGCCGGCGAAATATGCGGCCAATTTCCACTGTTCAACTGAGTGCCATGTTGCAAGAGGAATGGCGACGCATTCCAGTGGATATCCTACACCAGCCGTGGCGAAAATGCTACTCACGAGCACATTGTGGCTCGCAGTGCATTTCCCTTGCTTCCTACCTACAACCCCCACCCTCTCACTCACTGGAGTAAACTCCGTTCCATTTGTATTTGTCTCTGACCTGCGAGTGGCGTATCGTCGCAATGTCTCTCTCGAAACTATGTACCTCTATAAAAACGAAAGTTTCAAGTAGGATGGGAGGACGCATTTTTTGCTGACAATATCATGAGAATATTAAATGTATGATTTGTTCATAAGTATTACTAGGAAAACTGTTATATAACATAAAATGGCATTATAAGTTACTACATGTTACTGATGAAACATTAAAAGGTTAAGTGTTGTTGTTGTTGTTATCATCATCATCATCATCATCATCATCATCATCTCTGTACATCGATTTTTTTTCAGCAGATGTACGAATAATGCTGTTAGATCTTCAATTTAAACTCACAGATTTACAATGTAATGTTAAATGGAAGCTAGCTGTAAGGACTTGACAAATGTTGAACTTTTCAAATCTTTGGCAAAAAATAAATATTTGAAGCTTCGTTCTTTCGCTTGCTTTGTTGAAGCCATGTTCGCTACAACTTAAGTTTGTGAAAAATTATTTTCAACAATGAAAATAGTAAAAATCAAATTTAAATCACGACTGACAGACAAATACCTTCGTGATCAACTACGACTGGTAGTAAGTGACATAATTCCTGATTTTGAAACTCTGCCGCAGACATATTCTGAAGACAATTAATTTTAGGTTGTGATAATGTGTCCTATGTTTTCTTGTTCATTTCTTTCTTCGTTACACGTACTAAAAATTAGTTTGTAACCTTGTACTGTATATAATTTTATTTAAGTGCTTGACGTAAGGAAAATGAAAAACAGTTAATGTCAGACAATTGCTTCACTACCCATTCGGGTGTCCACCTCCCTCCATAGGTGCTATGCATGTTGCAGCTTACACAGTGGCTCGGCGCACGATGGCATTTTCGCCACGGCTGTCCTACACAAACTAGTGGAGAGCATGCCTGACAGGATGGCTGCTGTTACAGCAACAAGATGAGGTACCACGAGGTTCTAAAAGGGCAAAAACAGTGCCCAATTACTTTTTGGTAGATAGTGTACTAAAGCAGCAATGTTTCTGGCTTACTAGAAAAAAGATGCAATTTCATCAAAATCCTAGCCCTAACTGAATGTAATGATGAAGAGATGATGACGATGACCACGATGATGAATGTATAAACAAGTGAGTACCTAACTAAATAGTTCATTAAGTAGCCAAATAGGTTGATAATTCAGTAAGTAAAAATAAGATATAATTTAAAAGATAAATAAATAAATTAGTTAATGAGTAAATAATTTAAAATACAAGCAAATATTGAAACAATAAAATGTATAAGTAAATAGGAGTATATGAATAAAGTCAATGTTAAAATATATGTGCTTGAAAGGAATAAATGTGAGGAGCAGTAATAGTGGTGGTAGAATCATGGTCAGTATTATTACAGAAACATTCATGTTATTCAGGATCATAGACCTCTCCAGAGTTCTTCCACCTCATTCCTATTTCAGACAACGTACGCTTCTTTCCAATCTTTCCCATGGCGTTCACTCTTTCAGTCGGCCCTCGCACTAGAGGATGCTCTTTTTTTCTTGCTCCTTGTGGGTTCCAATCTGGTGGTTGTTTACCGCTTTCTTTGCTACACATTTCAATTTGCGTTGTTTTGTTGTTTTTGTGTGGTATTGTTACATTTTAAACTCACTCTATCTCTGCACACAATAAGATGTAGCCTACTCAGTTGATCGTGCTTTCTACTGAATAAACATTTATAAGACAACGACATTTAAAATATCAACAGTCAAGATTAACATTCAAACATTGCAATTAAAGAATGTCGAATTTTACAACAGCTCTAAAATAATTATTTATAACAACGATCATATAATGATAGCTATTGAGACAAGAGTGCCTTAATAGCCATTAGAATTATTTACAGCTGTTTTTCTACGACCTGTAATAAGGTTAGACAAAAATTAATTAAGGGGTTAGGTACAGCTTACAGCAATAAATTTTTTGGAAATATTCAAGATTTTTTTCCTCCATTACTGTATCTTGTATAATAATGAAAATGAATATGTGTAAAACACTGTTCTTCTGCTATGTGAAAAAAAAAATATTTTTATGATTTAAAAAAATTATTTACATTTTTTTTAAATTCAAAATGATGGCAGTTCATTGCGCAGTGAAAAAGCGTTTCCCTCATAACTCATAAACTTGTTAACTTTTTCATGTTCTCTCTCTTTTATTTTATTGCTGAAACTCATGTTTACAATATCATGCTCTTTCAACTACATTCCTTAATAAATAATATTTTTTTTATTTTGTGTTAGAAGAAAATACTGATATTTTACCATTTTTAAAATGAATTTATTTTTTATCACACAATCTATCAAAGGTAAAGAAGTGATCTTGCATCATATTGCAGATATGACATGCATAAATACACACAGTAAAGTTCACCACAGAATGTTGGATAGTTTTTGAGTTATGTGGTAAACGCGTCATCACTGCACAGTGAACTGAATTTTGAAAAAAAAAAAAAAAAAAAAATGTAAATGATTTTTTTTAAATCGTAAAATATTTTTCTCATATAGCAGTGTTTCATACATACTAATTTTCATTATTGTACAAGATAGAGTAATGGAGGAAAAAATGTTGAATATTTAAAAAAAAAAATTATTGCTGTAAGCTGTACCGAACCCATTAATTCATTAAAAATTAAAATTGATGTTTAGATACATATTTCTTTATATTGGCAATATGGAAGTATATGGTTTTAGATAGTGGAAAACAAAACAGTGACGTTTGAGACAGTCGGAAACAAAAGAATGCAAGTGATTCCTATTTTCGGTTTCTATAGGTACAAAAATAAATAAATATAATCACAGTTCCTTTTTGTAAGTTTTAACGTTAAGGGGAGTGATGGGTGAAATTCTATTTCCTACAGTGTTTAAGCTACATCCTTGATTTTTGGTACATATAATGACGGTGTGGTATATAATGATGTGGTGAAGTTCCATTTCTGTGAGTCAATTAGTTTCTGAATTATTAACAAAAATATTTTGAAAAATTTGAATATTTCAAAACGAAATGTATCGCTCAATTTTACAATAAAATGCTTCAATTTTCTTTTTGTAAGATCAGCGGCATATTTAGAAAAACTTCACGCATTAGTTTTCCTATATATGAACTACAAAAGTGGAGGAAAAGTTTATAACCTCTGCATAGAACCTAAAATCGGAAAGTTTCCATTGCCACTATAATATTTAATTTTTTATTTTTGAAAGTATTAATTTAATCATAAAATCCATTCGCTATTTCTTTAACCACAGTGTATAGGACATGCAGTAAAAATTTCATGTTCCTGGCGTCAAAATTATAAGAGCTTTTACACTTCGAACCTGACGAAATGTGGTGGAAAAAAAAGTGTAAGAAAATAGCTTGTAAAACCTGCATGGGATTGAAGTTCAAGGGTGCAGCCATTTATATATTGCGTAATTTTTATGCTTTCGAGCGCCTGAGAACATTAAAAGTTTGAAAATATATAAGTAACAGATTGCTCATTCATTTTTTTTTACAAGAAAACGAAGAATTTGTTTCTTCATTACATTAATTTGTTTCCTCACTTTCTTAATCTGTTTATTCATATTATTATTCTTCTTCTGCAACTTATTATTCTCTTTCTTTAACTTATTTACCAGTTTCTCTACTTTATTAACCAATTTATCTACTTCATTGGCCAGTTTCTCTACTTCATTGGCCAGTTTCTCTACTTCATTGGCCAGTTTCTATACTTTATTGATCAGTTTGCCTACTTTATTGACCTGTTTATCTACTTTATTGACCTGTTTATCTACTTTATTCCTGTTTCTCTACTTTATTCACCGGTTTCTCTACTTCATTGGCCAGTTTTTTTACTTTATTGATCAGTTTCCCTACTTTATTGACCTGTTTCTCTACTTTATTGACCTGTTTCTCTACTTTATTGACTTGTTTATCTACTTTATTGACCTGTTTCTCTACTTTATTGACCTGTTTCTCTACTTTATTCACCGGTTTCTCTACTTCATTGGCCAGTTTCTTTACTTTATTGATCAGTTTCCCTACTTTATTGACCTGTTTCTCTACTTTATTCACCGGTTTCTCTACTTTATTGACCAGTTTCTTTACTTTATTGATCAGTTTCCCTACTTTATTGACCCGTTTCTCTACTTTATTGACCCGTTTCTCTACTTTATTGACCTGTTTCTCTACTTTATTGACCTGTTTCTCTACTTTATTCACCGGTTTCTCTACTTTATTGATCCGTTTCTCTACTTTATTGACCTGTTTATCTACTTTATTGACCTGTTTCTCTACTTTATTGACCTGTTTCTCTACTTTATTCGCCGGTTTCTCTACTTCATTGGCCAGTTTCTTTACTTTATTGATCAGTTTCCCTACTTTATTGACCTGTTTCTCTACTTTATTGACCTGTTTCTCTACTTTATTGACCCGTTTCTCTACTTTATTGACCCGTTTATCTACTTTATTGACCTGTTTCTCTACTTTATTGACCTGTTTCTCTACTTTATTCACCGGTTTCTCTACTTTATTGATCCGTTTCTCTACTTTATTGACCTGTTTCTCTACTTTATTGATCCGTTTCTCTACTTTATTGACCTGTTTATCTACTTTATTGACCTGTTTCTCTACTTTATTGACCTGTTTCTCTACTTTATTCGCCGGTTTCTCTACTTCATTGGCCAGTTTCTTTACTTTATTGATCAGTTTCCCTACTTTATTGACCTGTTTCTCTACTTTATTGACCTGTTTCTCTACTTTATTGACCCGTTTCTCTACTTTATTGACCCGTTTATCTACTTTATTGACCTGTTTCTCTACTTTATTGACCTGTTTCTCTACTTTATTCACCGGTTTCTCTACTTTATTGATCCGTTTCTCTACTTTATTGACCTGTTTCTCTACTTTATTGATCCGTTTCTCTACTTTATTGACCTGTTTATCTACTTTATTGACCTGTTTCTCTACTTTATTGACCTGTTTCTCTACTTTATTCGCCGGTTTCTCTACTTCATTGGCCAGTTTCTTTACTTTATTGATCAGTTTCCCTACTTTATTGACCTGTTTCTCTACTTTATTGACCTGTTTCTCTACTTTATTGACCCGTTTCTCTACTTTATTGACCCGTTTATCTACTTTATTGACCTGTTTCTCTACTTTATTGACCTGTTTCTCTACTTTATTCACCGGTTTCTCTACTTTATTGATCCGTTTCTCTACTTTATTGACCTGTTTATCTACTTTATTGACCTGTTTCTCTACTTTATTGACCTGTTTCTCTACTTTATTGACCTGTTTCTCTACTTTATTCGCCGGTTTCTCTACTTCATTGGCCAGTTTCTTTACTTTATTGATCAGTTTCCCTACTTTATTGACCTGTTTCTCTACTTTATTGACCTGTTTCTCTACTTTATTCACCGGTTTCTCTACTTTATTGTCCAGTTTCCCTACTTTATTGTCCTGTTTCTCTACTTTATTCACCGGTTTCTCTACTTTATTGACCAATTTCTCTACTTTATTGACCAGTTTCTTTACTTTATTGACCAGTTTCTCTACTTTAATGATCAGCTTCTCTATTTTATTGATCAGTTTCTCCACTTTATTGATCAGTTTCTCTAATGTATTAACTTGTTTGTCTACTTTTTTGACCTGTTTCTCTACTTTATTGACCTGTTTCTCTTCTTTATTCACCGGTTTCTCTACTTTATCGACCAATTTCCCTACTTTATTGACCTGTTTCTCTACTTTATAGACCTGTTTCTCTACTTTATTAACCAGTTTCTCTACTTTATTGACCAGTTTCTCTACTTTATTGACGAGTTTCTCTACTTTAATGATCAGTTTTTCTACTTTATTGACTTGTTTTTCTACTTTTTTGTCCTGTTTCTCTACTTTATTGATCAGTTTCTCTACTTTAATGATCAGTTTCTCTACTTTATTGATCAGTTTCTCCACTTTATTGATCAGTTTCTCTACTTTATTAACTTGTTTTACTACTTTTTGACCTGTTTCTCTACTTTATTGACATGTTTATTTACTTTATTTATTTGTTTCTCTACTTTATTAACCTGTATCTCTAGTTTATTTATCAGTTTGTCTACTTTATTGATCTCTTTCTTTACATTATAGATCTTCTCCATATTATCTATCTGAATCTCCGTCTAATTATTCTGTTCCTCCACCTCAATAATCTGTTTTCTCACCTTACAATCCGTATAAAGTAACAGCATGCCTGACTGCGAAAAGAGCGGACTGGGGTTCAAATCCTGGTTGGGACAAGTTAAGTGATTGAGAGTTTTCTGGGGTTTTCCCTCAATCGATTAAGGGTAAATGCTGGGTAACTGTCGGCGCTGGATATCCAGACTCATTTCGCTGGCTTAACTAATTGAGACGCTAATAACCATAGCAGTCGTAAAGTAACCAATAACAAATTCGCTTATTCACAATATTATTCTGTTTTTTTTACCCTATTTCTCTATTTCCCGACCTTATTAACCTGTTTCTTCACCTTATTAAATTGTTTCCTCACCTTATTCTCCGCTTTTCCTGATTCGATGCCTTAATTTGAGTTGTTCCTAAAGGCGATATACTGTATATAATGGACAGATATGTCTCTGCGTTCAGCTAATAATTGAGTCTTGCTGTCGCGAGAATTGCGTCGCATGTTAGCGGGAAGTGCAGCGTCCCCGCGACAGGTGTGTTCCACTTGACTTGAACCCTCGTGCCATGGCAGGTGGTGATCGTCGGGGCAGGTGAGCGTCGCAACGACAGGTGACCACCGATCATCCGCAAACGCCAACTGCGCAACAACTCCTAACCATGACCGCCACTCTTTGTGCGAAGTGACTGCAGTTTGTCTACCATTATGTTGCAATAATAAACAAACAATAGTAATGAGCAGACATTTTGCAAAAACTCTACAAGAAGGTATTGAAGCATTTCTATTATGCAATTTTAGTTGGTGTTTCTACTTTGAACGATGTCACCCACCCATTAGAAATAATAGAAATATAATAATAATAATAATAATAATAATAATAATAATAATAATAATAATAATAATAATAATAATTTCCTTCTTCTTCTTCTTCTTCTTCTTCATCTTCTTCACTTCATGGTATGGGCAATTCAAAGGTCGCTCCATCTTTTCATTGGTCGTCCCCGATCTCTTCGTCTTTTTGGTTTATAATTCATTGCTTTCTTAGGAAGTCTGTAGTCGTCCATTCTCTCTACATATAATTTTCAATCTTGTCTCTAATTACACTAGCCTGCGAATTTCAACTTTGTGTCTGTTGCCTAAAGTAAATAATGTGATTTTATGTAATGTCGATGTGCTGAATTCGAATTTTCAATCCGTTTACTTCTATCACGTCAGGTTTATTTGCAAAATCACTTTAAATGTATTGTATAATTACGTGAATTTCATCACAAACGTTTTCATTTCACTTTTTTATTTCAAATGCAAAAGCAATATTTAAAAGACAAAACTTGCTGCAATTATGTGTATGGTTGTTCATACATGTCACTAGAATGTTTTTGCTTTGTTTTGTCTTGTTTACTTCACTATTGGATGTATAAATTAGCACAATGTATCACATAAAAAATTACACCACTTGCTTCTTAGTTGAGAAAGTCCTCCTGCTCCTCTTTCTTTTATTTTTGTCTTCAGGTATTTTACGCTTTAACATCCAACAATAATGAGGATGCATACTGATGTTCCAGCGTCCCTGGTATCTCCTTTCGAACTCCTGCAGATAATTGTGAAATCGTTCGCCTTGCTCTTCGCTAAAAAATTCTAGATTTTCGGGGAAATAATCTAGGTGAGAAAACAGAAAATGAATTTTGATACTCATGTTACAACAAAGTTCCTTGTATGCTTCAAGCATGTTAGCCACAATGATTCGGTAATTAGGACCCTTGTTGTTACCAAGAAATTTTAAAACAAATTCACAGAAAGATATCCATGCTGCTTTCTCCTTTTCACCCACAGTGTTTTTAAATGCTGCATCAGACATCTGTTTTCTTTAGTGAGGACCATTAAATATATTTTCTTTTAATTTGTTTCAGATAGTAGTGGAAATTTCTCACATATGTTCTTGAAACAGTCTCTTTCTTTATTTAAAGCCACGTTCTGCAGCACCCGACTGTGGTAGATAGTCACTGTCACTCGTCACAATTCCCCTCACCACTACATCAGACTCAGATGAAAACTATTCAAGATTTTCTAGTCGCACAGTGATTGGTACATCA
Source organism: Periplaneta americana (assembly GCF_040183065.1). Lineage (NCBI taxonomy): Eukaryota > Metazoa > Arthropoda > Insecta > Blattodea > Blattidae > Periplaneta > Periplaneta americana. Next base: position 158,026,378 of record NC_091121.1, read on the forward strand.
GGCCCATGGGGTACGGGTAAAATGACTGACCGAATAACTGGATACACGATATGTTTTTTATTTTTAGAATTGTACCCCTTTACATCATACGAACAGAAGTAGCAGTCATTACTATGGTTCAACTGCTCTCTCCAAACCATAGGTACTCCAAAACATAGTAACGGTCTTCTGCCGTTGATCCAATGACGAAGTTCTTCAATGCGCACTCTACATACTTTGTGTGGTGTCCAAGCTTTACTTTGGTCTCCAACTTTGATTCCAAAATAGGCATGGTATGACTTTTTCACAAAATCTGTAAAATTACGCCTCTGCTTAGGCAATGTGTATAGCCTACATAAGTTATATAACAAAATGGTCTGGATTATTTATACATTCTCGATCCGACATGGTAAATACTTTCTTACTAAAAAACTCTCAACTTTCTACTCCACAATAAAGCTTCAAAAACAGATTTCGTTTCGTTTCCAGGTGAAACACAGACTATTGAAATGTGACAGGAACTAGACGAGTTAAGTTGAGTCTCTCACCAAGGTATGGCTGACATTTCTATCTCCCACAAATAAAGATTATGGCAAGGCTGCACGTTATTTCACCCTAACTTCCTTATACGCTTGCACCCTCTATCAGCTAAGAAACATCTGTTATCCTTGACTTTCAATATAAACATCTTAAAAATATGTTGAATATATTTGGTTTTCATATCTTAACATACTAAAACTACAGTTGTTAAAGTATTATAGTTTAAATAATTACTCTATAAATTGTCATAATATATTATAAGAAAATTAAAATAACAAAAAAATGGTACGTGATAGGAACTTTCTGGCTTCGAATTTGACTTCAGCATGCTAAAAATACCCTAAAAACATTCAAACGTTGGAGGCAGTAATTTCATCGCAGACTAGTGTTATCTATTTTATCAATAAGTGGCATGCTCCTAGTTCCTGCCTGATGCTTTCATTTCTAATTTTATCTAATCTCGTGCATCCTTTTACTTTCCGCAAGAATTTCATCTATGCCGCATGTATTTTATTAGCTTCAGGTTTTGTTGTAACCCAGCTTTCACTTCCATATAAAAGAGTAGGGATTGCCATTACATTGTAGAATTCATTTTTGTTTCCTTTCTGCTTTTATTCTTCAAAGTTCTATTAATTGTGCCACATACTGTCTGGAATGATTGTAATTTTATTTTTATATCATTATCCTTTTTGTAACTCACATCACATCCCAGGTACTTAAAATTTGTTACTTGTTCTACTGCTTTATTATCTATTTCAATCTTAGATCTTATAGTATTTTTGGCTTGAAATGCCATTACTTTTGTTTTTGTGTTTGATATGTGAAAGTTATGCTTCTGGCATATTCTATTTAGTTCGTATACTGCTTTTTTGTAGTTTTGTTTCAGTATCTTGTATTACAATCATATCATCGGCAAATACCAGAATATTAATTTTTATTCCTCTATCAATTAGAATTCCAGGATCTACTAAAATTTTCCATTGTCGAACAATTTCGTCAGCATAAATATTAAACAGTGTCGGTGATAAACTACACCCTTGTCTTAAGCCTATATTTGTTTCAATTTCTCGAGTTAAATGATAATGATAATAATAATAATAATAATAATAATAATTTATTTATTTATTTTTTATTTAGAATATTAACGTGCAAAACAACAGCACAAGGCCAATTACAGTTTAGCACGATACAAAACAGAACAAAACAACAAATGATGAATGAGAATGAATGATAGAAAATGGGACTGAGATGAAAATACAAACAATATAATAGTCTACATAAATCATTGACCAAATGCAGCAAAGTTAGATAGCACAAATAATTATTAAAATTAGTTCAGTGAGATAATTAAAAATAATGACAATTAAATATAATGAATGACATAATGAATAGATATCAAAAACAGTGCATAAATAATTATTAAAATTACAGTCAAATACAAACAAACAATAATGACAAATTGAATAGATAATAATTACAAAAATACATGATACAGAAAAGCTAAAAACAACACAAGGAATGAAGTTAAAATGAATATGCATAATATAAGAGTAGGTAAACAACATACTATACATTAAACGGATCTGAATAATAATAATAATAATAATAATAATAATAATAATAATAATATCTCTTGGGGTGTAGGCCTATTATAAGCAGTAACATGACCTGCTACCAGAAAACCAAAAGGAGGATAGCAATAGCAAAGGAAGCTTTTAGTATAAAAAGGAGCAGCTTCTGCGTACGTCAGGAAAAAGAACTAAGGAAGAGGCTAGTGAAATTCTTTGTGTGAACTGTGGCATTGTATGGACATTACGACGAAGTGGAGAGAAGCAATCAGGAGCATTTGAAATGTGGATGTGGAGAAGAATGGAGCGTGTGGAATGGACAGAATAAGAATTGACGCTGTGTTGGAAAGAGTGGATGAAGAAAGAATGATGCTGAAACTGAGGAAGAAGAGGAAAAGGAATTGGTTGGGTCATTGGCTGAGAAGAAACTGCCTACTGAAGGATGCACTGGAAGGAATGGTGAACGGGAGAAGAGTTCGGGGCAGAAGAAGATATCAGATGGTAGACAACATTAAGATTCATAGATCATATGCGGAGACAAAGAGAAAGGCAGAAAGTAGGAAAGATTGTAGAATGCTGGGTTTCCAGTGAAAGATCTATTCTTGAGCAGAAATGTATAATAATAATAATAATAATAATAATAATAATAATAATAATAATAATAATAATAATAATAATTCTTGCGTCATTCACCCCAGTAGTCCCTCTATGAGGAACACGCCGTACTTGTACGCTCTTTGTCGTGGAGCGTTGTCCTTGATCAGCGGTCGGCAAAGATTACATCATGTAAAATACAACCAGCAATACGCAGCAAAGGGGAAGGTAGGAGGGGGAGTATACCCAAACTGCTTGTCACTAAATGAACAGGAGACGAAGATGATGCCTTACCCCACTGCACTGCTTGTGTATTAAGAGGTTGACTCGCGATTGAAGAAATACCGACCACTGCCCTTGGTGCACCATGGGAAGTGGTGTAAGCCCACCAATGTGATGATTATTATGATTAGTGAAGCAATTGTGGAATGCTGGTAGGGAAAACGGGAGTACTCAGAAGAAATCAATCACACAACATTGTCTTTGTTCACCAGAAATTCCATATTGACATTCCGGGATTCGAACCCGGGTTATCAGAAATGACATTGTAGCCGTCTTGATAAAGGTGTGTTGTGTATTATTCATATATAGTATAAGGATAACTCTAATTATCATCATAATCATCAATCTTGAATAATTTTTTTATGTGTTGTTTAATCATCTCTTGCGAAGATTTTAATTCAGCACTAGACATTTACTAGTACTGGTACTTCCTGGTCCTTTGGTTAGCCATTTACTTGTTCGAATATTTTATTTGATTGTATCATGAACTGATTTTTCTAAATCATCTTGTATTTCCGTTATCATAACATTCATCTGCAAGCAGTAAATGAATGGTTAATTTTTTCGTGTAATTACATTTTATACAATATAATTTTTGCTCTGTACTATTCAAACATACTTAAACTCGTTTCGTCCACTGCTGTGGAGCAACAGTTAGCACGTCTGACTGTGAAACTAGCGGGCCGAGGTTCAAATTCTGATTGGAAGAAGTTACTGGTTGAGGTTTTTTCCGGAGTTTTCCCTCATCACACCAAGAGCAAATGCTGAGGCTGTGTCTCAAAGCTACATTTTCAGCCGAAGTGAACTAGATTGTTGACTAAATAGCCGGATGTGACGTCAGAAGTTATGATCCAAAGCTACATAGTGCATAGCAATCAAGTCCATAGTAGCTAGTAAACGCAAATGCTTGCTTGATTTGCTGACTTGTTCACTAAACAAACATGGATACCTCATCAGCAATTGGGGTTATGAAATCTGAAAATGCTTTGGAAGTGAAATAATGTAAATATAATGTAGAATAAAACGTTAGCTTTGAACATTGACGTTGTTAGTACTTCTGTAAAATGTTTTAAACATTATTGTAATATATTAAACCCTTATCTTTTCCACATCGTAATGAAACTGCATTAGGACACTGCCTTCTTAATTCAGTGCTGCACCGTGATGTCATGGTTTTTAGAAAAATAAACTATGAAGAAGGCCATGTTTCAAGCATACATGTCCAAAGCTCCCTAGTGTGTAGTTTACAAGTCACCTAGTTGCTAATCACTAGTGTGTAGTATGGACTTGAGCTTTGAGACACGGCCTGAGTAACTTTCGACGCTGGACCATGGACATATCTCACTAGCAATACCACCTTAATTTAACTCAGACGCTAGATAACCATAGCAGTTGATAAAGTGTCATAAAATAACCAATAAAAAACTCGTTCCTTGCTTATACGATATCTTGTTGTTGTCTAATCAACTGTCCGAAAACAGGTCTGAACCTCACAAATGATACCAAGAATGCACCACTTATGAGGCAACTAGGCCAGGAGATAATGGGATAGTGTGGTCAGTTGCTTTCTCCCTCCATTGCATACATCGCCGATTAGTTGCATATTACACTAATCAGACTTCAGATGCATACAAACAATTGTTCTTCCTCTGATACATATCGTCAAGTAAGATGTAATGCCTGATAATGTACATATCAGCCAGAACCTCAGTCAGATGAAATGCGACGTCTATGGAACGAATAATTTTACAACTGTTTTAAAGTGTGTCCAGACTCGAAGTGGCCTGTAGCGAGAGGTGGGGCAGACATCCGTGCGTGTATGTGTAAGAGCTGAATACTGATCAATGGACGAGCCTCATTTCAATGAGTGGACACGTATCCGCAGCAACTCCGCTACAAGCAGATCGTTCACATTGTTTTTTCTGCCATGTTCACGCGGGAGCTTGATCAGAAGCAAGATACATCACCACGCCGTGACGGCATTCTGTCATTCCGAGATCAAGGCGAGGTGTGCAGCCACATTCTTTAACAGATTCCCAAGAAATCCATTCAGATTAGTTCTCGCTCTTGGTCAGTCGCCCATGACTGCTTAGAATCACAAGTTTAATTGGTAACAGGTAAAGGGCTCTGGGTAAAACTTGTAGGCCTATACCATTTTGTTTTAAAAAGTTATATGAAATTAAATTGGACTTAGGATTACAACTCATTATTGAACTCAACCAAATGAACAGTCGAGCCCAACCAAATCAACAAAGCGATCCCAACCAAATCGAGAAGCCGGACCTAACCAAATCAACAAACCAGGCCCAAGCAAATCGACAAATGTGTCCAAAGAAATCGATAAAACGTGTGCAGACAAATCAACAAAACCTTTCCAAACAAACCGACACACTAAGTTCAAACAAATCGACACACTAAGACCAAACAAACCGACAGACTGAGTCAAACAATCGAAAAAATGTGTCCAAAGAAATCGATAAAACGTGTCCAGACAAATCGACGCACTAAGTTCAAACAAGTCGACACACTAAGATCAAACAAATCAGCAGACTGAGCCGAAACAAATCGGCAGACTGAGCCGATACAAATCGGCAGACTGAGCCCACACAAATCGGCAGACTGAGCCCACACAAATCGGCAGACTGAGCCGACACAAATCGGTAGACTGAGCCGACACAAATCGGCAGACTGAGCCCACACAAATCGGCAGACTGAGCCGATACAAATCGGCAGACTGAGCCCACACAAATCGGCAGACTGAGCCCACACAAATCGGCAGACTGAGCCGACACAAATCGGCAGACTGAGCCGACACAAATCGGCAGACTGAGCCGACACAAATCGGCAGACTGAGCCGACACAAATCGGCAGACTGAGCCGACACAAATCGGCAGACTGAGCCGACACAAATCGGCAGACTGAGCCGACACAAATCGGCAGACTGAGCCCACACAAATCGGCAGACTGAGCCGACACAAATCGGCAGACTGAGCCGACACAAATCGGCAGACTGAGCCGACACAAATCGGCAGACTGAGCCGACACGAATCGGCAGACTGAGCCGGCACGAATCGGCAGACTGAGCCGACACAAATCGGCAGACTGAGCCGACACAAATCGGCAGACTGAGCCGACACGAATCGGCAGACTGAGACAAATCGGCAGACTGAGCCGAAACGAATCGGCAGACTGAGCCGACACGAATCGGCAGACTGAGCCGAAACAAATCGGCAGACTGAGCCGAAACATCGACAAAACCTGTCCAAACAAATCGACAGACTAATGAGTCCAAAAAAATCGACATGTCGAGCCAAACCAACTCAACAAGCCGTGCTCAACAAAATCGACTAGTCAGCTATTCAATCAACTTACAAACTGTATCAAATATACCAACAAACTTTTACAAATCTGGCTTTCAGGTAGTAGCTCCATGTAGAGCAGGTCATACCAACAAACTGCTCATCAAACCGACAGCTAATTATTAAACACCATACTTTTAATCGATTTACAAAGTAATAGGATATTACTGCACCTTCCTTAGAGACAAAACGGGATCCGATGAACAAGAGAAGTAGCTATAGAACTAGCTCTGATAGTTATTGGCACCCATTTATTCTGATATGACACTAGAAAGGCAAGAAAAAACACAGAACCGCACCCGCAATAGAGATTTGATTTCTATTCCTGAAAATCGAGGTACAATTTATTGTGAACAAGTGTGGTGATAGGACAGCTGTAACACTTTTATTTTTGATGATTGATGACTATTGTTATCAACAGTATATATAGTTTCTACCAAAAGTTTAAGGACACCTCTCCATAAGTGATGTTTCACTCTTGTCGTTATATTTATGTGAAATCCTCTGATGTTTATACAGGGATCAAATGCCTGTGAAGAATGAAGTTATTTTACTGCAAACACAATCTCTCTATCTTCCAAACTGTGGATTATATAACAATTTTTCTGTTATAGAAACTTATTGAAAAATTACATATTTTGTAGGAAAAAAATTAGTTAATCCAGAGTGAGTTCATTTAGATCAGTGAATTCTGGGATAGAGGTAGACATATCTGAAAGGTTTCTTGTGCAATTAACGTATTAGTTTTTGTTAAAACAATTTGTGACAGCTAGTTCACGCATTGTAATCCAGATTTTTTCTTTCTTTTATTTAGAAAAAAATTGTCATTCTCTAAAATATTTTTTGTGTTTGAAATTCACTACATATTGACTCAGGACTGCCACTGGCACATCATAACATTGGAAGCTAATAGTACTGATCAATCAGCTTATTTCCTGTATTTTTAGGAATCAGTTGTGGAGTTTGCTACAAGTGTTGGAAATTAGATTTTTTTTTGCTGAAAAACTGAAAATGGACCGAAATTCAATGAGAGTGGACGTGAAATGGCAGATTATTGGGATGTGGAAGAATGACTAGAGATAATATCTAAGTCTAGGATCAAAATTTATTAATTTAAGTACACCCGTTCTGGAATAATTAATTTTTACAAACACAAAATGTGGTTTTTCAGTAAGTTTTCATAACAGAAATATTGTTATATAAGCCACAGTTTGGAAGATAGAGAGATTAGGTTTGCAGTAAAAATAAATTAATTTTTCACAGGAATTTGGTTCCTGTATGAACATAAGAGGGTTTCACATAAGTACAGAGTGAGTCAGCCAGGTCTAGACCGGCATCAGCGGAAAGTCGTATGCCTAGTAACTGCTGCGCCCTCGCAGTGATCAGACCTCTTACTCGCGTACGTTTCGTGTTTAGTTTCGTAAACACGTTCACACAGTGAGGATGCTGCTGTATACCGTATATTTAGAGTGCAGTAGCATGTCTATTATGAAATACTGTATAGTAATGAACAATGAGTTTTTATTTAGGACAACTTTGTGAAATACGAATCTTTGAGAACAGTTGTAACAAATGTCCGTCAGTCATTCCCTGATTCGCCAGACCCTTCTAAGGCAATGATTTACAATTTAGTGAAGAAATTTCGTACAACTGGATCAGTATTGGATAACAAACGAACATGTGTGAAGCGTGTTATCAATGAGAAGATGTTAGATGAAATTGGCCACCAATTAGAGAGAAGTCCTATGACATCATCCCGCCGTGTAGCTCAGTAGGTAGGGGTGTCACAGTCTTCAGTGTTAAGAGGTACGAAACAATTAAAATTAAAATTTTACAAAATTCGCGTAATATATGACTTGAGGCTTTCCCGGCGTTTGATGTAGAATAACTCTTCTCGGGTTTTCAGCCAGGTGAGTTGGAGATTTGCTTCCAATTCACCTGACTGAAAATTCGTATAGTTCAGAGGTTAACGGAACCCGATTATATCAGAGGAGACTTGGGTTTTGCATGTGGTTCCAGCAGTCAGTGTATGATGGACTACTTGCCCCGACCTTAATTTTTTGTAGTGACGAAGCATGGTTCCACCTCAGTGGTTACGTGAACACTGAAAATAATCGTTACTTGGATCGTGAAAATGGTGTGAATTTTCACTAACAACCGCTACATGACATAAATTCGAGCCATTTCGGAGAACGGACTGCGGCGAGTTGCTGGACATGTCATCAGGAGATGTGCAGCCTGCCATATATCACAAGAACGTTATTTTGAAGATGAATTGTGAATTCGGTAAGTACATGATTACGCAATACTAACCGCAAAAGCGCGGAACGAATTCTCTGCTTATGGTAGCGTTGTTAATTATGAATCAGCCGCCGTGAGTGCGGTTAAGAGTCTAACCCTAGTTGGTTCACCCTGTATAAAGACAGGAGTGAAACATCTTTTTTTGAAGGGATGTCCTTAATCGTTTGGTAGAAGAATCTTCCCATAAACGAAGTCATAGGCGTACGTTATCGTTCGAATTCATGTAGGAGTCCCTAAAGTTGGCTCCGAAGTGAGGGTAATAATAGTTTTTAGATAATAATAGTTTTATTTTCTCTGACAGAGTTAAGGCCATCAGGCCTTCTCTTCCACTCAACCAGGATCAAATCACTTAGAAAAAATAAATACCGGTATACAAATATTAACTTAAAAATAATAATAAACATAATTAAGTAAAAAAGAGAGATTGAATACATATACACAATCAGTATTAACTTTAAAATAACAATAATAAAAATATATTTAATAAAAAAAGAGACTGAATACCAGTGGCGTAGCATGAAATTTTGAGCAGGGGAAGCTAACTCAAGTTGTCTTTCATGCAATATGAGAAAATGTATTACAAAAATACAGTCTTAAAATAAATAGTAGTCAATTTCAAGTCAGCAGTCGAAGATTGGTTGGAACATCTTAAGTAACACCAATAAGGCATGACCTCAAATGAGACGTAATAAAATATGATTTCACGGTTTACACATATCTCTTAACAAATAGACACGTATACGTATAACATTAGCTCACTCCCTGTCATACTTAGAGAAATCACAATATTAGTATCATTACGTAAGTATGCGTCTGTCTTTTGGTTGTGTCCTTCATTGACAGCAAGGGAGTCGGTCATTTGTTTTTTAAATCACACTTTTGTTCGTAAGTCAGTCTTGATAATACAATTGTCCAAAAAAAATTCAAGTAAATTAGTGTCAGGAACTGTTATTTCGCTCATTATTTATTATATCAGCCACATTGCACACTAACACTTCAACTGAACACAACTGACGAAAAGGGATAACTCGGAAACTACTTATTTTAAATGTTAAAGCTAGCTTCTTTTCGAGCCTTGCGACTAGGGTAGTTTAGTTAGAAAGGGATGAAAAATCTGCGGGGTGGATTACACAGAAGAAACCAGTCTGTTTGGAAGCTGGTGTGTGCAGGCTTCTTGTTTACTGCTGCATCACAAATAATCCTGAGCTGCCGCATCACAATATTTAACGCGTAAATATAAATTCTATTAAAATTAATAAATAATTTTCTCCATAAACTGCAGGTTTATTATGAAAGTATTATTAACTGGGGAAGCTAAGCTTTTTAGCTTACATTGACGCTACGCCACTGCTGAATACATAATCACAAACAGGAAAATACATCTAGTATACAGTATTAACTAAAAAAAAAGAATTATTACATATGAATATAATCTCATAACTAAAGGAATAGTAGAATTAGTATGATCAGCACAGCACGTGTAAAGTAATGACTGTGTAAAATAATAATAATAATAATAATAATAATAATAATAATAATAATAATAAATAAAAATTATACCTAAAAACTAATTCTTTGTATTTAAAATATATCTAAACAATCTAATTTTAAACAACTGAGGACTAAGACAACCCCTGATTTCGAGGGTAATCATTAATTTCAGAGAGAGACTGCGATGAATACAGAGCGAATGAAGGATGAAAAAAAACGCGACATAGGGATGATTATAAGAGAAAAATGAAGTTGGAAAACTCACGTTTCATCGAGGTTTGGTGTTCACAGGTTTGCACGAATTTCAATATTAAAGGTTTGCGGACTTCCATTGTTTGTGAAGCGTTTGATGGCGTGATATTACATTTATAAATAGGCGGAGAAACTTTTAATATGGATTCTGGTCGTGAAATACGAGCGAGTTTAATAGTTTTCCACACAAAGCGACTAGTGGCCGGCATCTGTCCGTATTCACAGAGCGGTTGCCAGACCAACGGGCGCTCTCCCATGACATTGGAACAAAGCGACCTGTGCTGTGGGTTAAAGAACCACTTGACGGCCAATGAAATAATTAACATTCTGTGTTCTGAACAGGGGTCTGGAACGTATAAAAATGTACTCTGCTTGTCTGGAAAAGTGTACTACATTGTCGTTTTGTATTCTTTGTTCCACAGTTCCGTTCACATGAACACAATTTTCTATTTTGTTAATAAACTATATATATATATATATATATATATATATATATATATATATATATATAAAATTTGAACTGGTAATGGAAATTACGGGAAAACGGCTGAACGGATTTTAATGAGTGACCCCTCATTTTCATGCCTGGCATCCAAAGTTGTTCGGAAAAGTAGTAGTTTTCAGTGAAATGTCAATTTTCCTACATAATTTTCCTATTTTCCAAAATCCATCTGTTGTCAGTTTTCAGAACTAATTTTATTCAATCACGGCCGACTTGATTGAATTTCAGAACAAAACACACACTACAATACACAATAGGCTATTACACGAAGGCCATGACCTGCAGATTGCCGACATATTTAGAGTTCAATTCAATTTGTTATTAAAAACTGATTCTGCAGTGTATAATTTTCTGAGTACAGCTGTGTATTGGATATTCAAATCTACGGAACTTGAGGTGGTTTGATGACATTATTACCATTAGAAATTAAATGTTATTATAGTTAATATCATGATGCATCTATTTTTAATTAATTGTACATAATATTGATGCAATATTGATGACATGAAAGTGAAACGTTTTGTGGTTATGCAAGTAAATGTAGAGAATATCTTAATTTAGATCTTCATTTCTATAATTTACTGAGTGACTGCTATATATAACTACAAAACTTAAGTAAGATAATAATATTGTTATTAAAAATAAAATATTTTTATACTTATTAACCCAGTCGGGTTGGGTCTTTTTTCATATACTTAATGGCGGTGTAGTGTAGATATTGATATATGTCATTGTCTTCAGTATTGGCTCGAGAGAGGGCAAAAATTACAGTTCCTAAGGAAAGATCAAAAGGTATTACTTACTGATAAAATAAGAGGCCTAGAAAATTTTGTAGTCTCCAGATCATTTCAGCAAGATCTCTTAGTAGGATAAAATGATTTTACGCTCTACATTTCAAGTTCTACATGCAGCAGCTATACGAAAATGCCATTGTTCGAAAGCTTAGCAAACTTGACATTTTTTTAACTTTTGCCTACAATCCACAATGACCTGAAATACCTACTGCTATCGTCCTGACATTGATACTTGCGTTTTCGCGTTGAAACTCAAAAACTGAAGTTGGATAGGTTCAAGAAAAAGTATTTGGCCTAAAAAAAATCCATTTAGAGGGAGTATGTTTCATTATTATGGAATCAAATAACTACAAAAAAAAAAAAAAAGACAAGTATTCTTCATTGAAAATAAATCTGAAAAATGTTTATTTGAACGTCTAACGAACTTGGTTTGCAGCAGTATTTGCTGCGCAAGCCACTAGTAATATTATAATATCAATTCGTTTTAATTAATACTACATTCAATATGACGTATCATACAATTGTAATTAACATTTTAAATCAGGCCTGCACAAGGTTTGCTCTCTCCGAGCCGGCTCACAGCTCATGAGCGGAATGCAGACATTAGCTGCGCTCTGTTTAAGGATGGACTGGAAGAAAGGGTGATCTCGTACAAAATATACACAAAAGGAAGTACTATTACGAGTGTTTATGAAATGAATTCCCTTTCAGTGTTTGCAAAACTATCTTGGACTATGTTTAATTAATAAAGAAATATTTATTTTACAGAAATAATAGAAATTCTATAGCTAATTAAATGTACAATATCATTTTGTAAAATTTTTGTTTATCAGTACATCAAAACGAGGTTTTATGCTGTTGGCAGCTGAAAGGAACAGTACCCTACTGGTCGTAATGAAACATCAGTTACAGATGTTCGATGTCTGCCTTTATTAAAGTTGTTAATAGAAAAGAGTTGCTCACAAATATAAATGTTGAGCCAAACATAGCAATCATTTTCACAGCCAGTCTGTGTAGTCGTGGATATTATTGCTAATGTTTAGTCTTGTAAAACTCAACCAGGCTAGTAGTATTATTCAAACGATCTTTAGCCCTTAGGTCACATTGAAGATCAATAAGTTCGAGTTATAAATCGTTAAATGTTGAATGTTATGTTCCGTCTTTTAGATTCCTCCATACTGTACTGTAGCAGTAGGTAAGCAATGTGAAACAGTTATTGAGAATAGGCCTATACACTGCACTCCACTAGATAACTGAGTCATCGTTTCCCTCTCCTCTACCTATTGAGCGCTGTTTGTGCAGGTATGTTTTAAATCATGCTATTGCATCACATTAATTTGGTTGTAAACGTTTTCGCCATTTCGGCATCATCAGACTTCAAAATTATATCACGATATCTAAATGTGAGTACAAGCTTACATTGTTGCATAAGTATAATATAATATATTTAAATTACATATCTGACATATGTTCAACTGAAGTTACATAATTCATTTATTAAAACGTACATCTGAATTTTTAAAAACATTTTTCAACCATAATTTTCGCCTTCTGTCAATATCAACAATTTCAAATCTTTAAAATCCTTAAAACTTAACCTACTTACAATTTATTGTTCATGTTAAAATTGTGCTAAATTAATTAAAAAATAAGATTTTATGTCTACGTTTACATACAGTATTCGGCAAAACAAACAACACTAAAATGTTATTTAATTGCGTTGGTACAGTAAGTGTTAAAAATGTACCATCCACTACGTTTCGTCCACTCTTTTTTGCCCACTGACACATTTGTCCATTTCATGATTCGTCCATTAAGTTTTGTACACTGACCATTTAGTGAATTTTCATGCTTCCTCCATTATGTTTTCGTCCACTGACCATTTTGTCCACTATGGAAAAAAATAGGTAACATGAAACGTAATAAGATAAAGATGAAGATAAAGTTAAAGATAACCTATTGTGTCCCATGAAGGGCAAAGGCCTCTTTAAAATAAGGGAAAGCTCTACATTTGGTGAAAAAGTAATTTATTTAAATTTAAATGTGTTGTTGAATGTAGGCCTACATACTGTTTGTATTATAAACATGATTAATAATAATTTTCTTCTTCCTGAAGAACTTCAGCAGGGTTAATTTTTAAACTACAAGAAATTCCTGACAGATATGTTTCCAGCCGGCCGTCGTTCTTTGTAGTCTTCCTACAGTGTAACCATTTCCCTTATGTGTTCATGATTATTGACATATGTCTGACTTAATGGTGCACGGACTCACGTGTGTCCACCCAACAGTTGAGTAATCACCTGCTCTTTTGATTCCTGTTCATCCAACAAGACTTCCAAAACCTTCCAAATGCTGGGATGATGAATGTACTATGGCAACCTTCGACGGCATTGTTAATCCTCTATTCCTAACTCAAGACTGCTTCGTACACATTCCATAACCATGTTTCCGGTGTTGTAACTGTAGGTGGTAAACACAAATATGTATTATAAGATGGACGAAAGGTTATGGACATAAAACGTGTGGACAAAATGTATGGATGGGCGTTCATTGTATGGACCAATGGGTTGTGGACAAGAGAACGTGGACGAAAGGTAATGGACGAAACAAATTATGGACAAAAGCTAGTGGACGAAAGGCCTGCAAACCGAACCATTACGTGCCACACATTGTTTATAACGTTTCTAAAGATTATTGAACTTGTTGATGAACAAAGTTTGCTGTAAGAACACAAAAATGACATCTCCTTGAGATCCGGGGAGAAGGAAGGGTACGGGAATAGAGTTCCGCGAGAAATTAGGCGATCTCCAAAGTGTCGTTGCAGAAGGACAAGTGACTTCCCCGCGGTCTAGCTCCATCTTGCTGCATCCATTGTTGATGGAGGGGTAAGTTTCTGGCGGGACAAAAACGGCGCAAATCCCGCACGAATGGGATAATAGTGAGGTCTCTGTAGAGTATCTGGTTTACTATTTTTGGTTCCTGTGCAGCATCCTCGCACTGTGCAGTGGCTTCTGTATAACGACAGCAGACAGTTCAAAACCCCAAAAAAATAGTTGTTTGTCGGTTGATGCAGCCATCAAGGTGAATATGGATTTCATTTGAAAACCATATGTTGCAGAAGAAACCTGGATTCTGATACGTCATGGACAACACTCGGGCGCAATACTGTAATCGAGCTCACTCATTCTTGTTAGACGCTGAGCAACTTGAATGCGGTATGAAAATCCACCAGCTCTTTAAACATCCGCCGGACAGACCTATCGCTCAAACCAAGTTTGAGCAATGTTCGTCGTAGACTACGCTTTGAGGACTGTAATATCTGTTGAAGAAGTCGTCCATGATTCTCGTTTGTGGTGACGCTTCTTAGGCGCTCTGTTGTCTCCTTTCGTTGACATAAGACTGATCCTGTATGACGGAATTTGTCTACGAGACTTAACATTGTTCTGTAATTTGGTGCCTCCTTATTAAATGGTCCTCGTACTGTTCTTTAACGTGAAAAAAAAAAACGTGGCCCATTCTGACGTTCTGCTCCGGATGACCGGAAATATTTTTATACGATAAACACCTTCTCTTGTATTATGAGAATCATAATAATTTCAGAAATCAACATAGCACTGAATTCACTATAGGTCTGTTCCAGCACGGTTCGGAATCGATTCTGAACTGCCTGCTCATGCGCAGTATCCCAATGTATGTTCCAACAAGATTAGAACTGATTCCGAACCGGTGCTGAACTCCCAGTTCCCTGTTCCAACATGCTTCAGAACTCGTTCGGAACGAGTGAAATTGGTTCTCGATTACGAGCAGAACTGGGAATTCTGAACTGTTGACGCATGCACAGATGGTTTAATCTGAAGTTGTGGTTAAAATGCTTCGAGACTATGCAAGTTAAAATAAAAGAATAGTCGATCATGAGTGATTTGGAAGGTGATAGTGATATATTTTAAAAAAGAATTCAGTTCGAAATATGAATATGATGTTAATATGAGAAGAAACTCCGAAGGCCTTGGAAGAACAGTTCAAGAAACGTTCCAACAACTTAAAATCCCGAACTAATTCTGACACCGTGCACAACTGGCGCATGCGTCGGAAGAAGTTCTGTATTACAGTAGAGCATCGATTATTCGAATACAGATGAACCGAAACATCGGTTAACCGAAAGCTTTGCAGTCGGCATTTGCGCGCGCGCCATGTAGAAGTTTTGCTAGCGCTATTTGCGAGATTTAGGAGCAAAAAAAAAAAATATAGTCTCACCTCTGAAAAAAAAAAGACTTCTTTTACTAAACTGCAGGCTACTTTAATGACCATTTTGAACTTGTCAAACTAGGCTAGTCAGTTCTCTGTGTTATTTGTAAGACGTGTGATACAAAATATTCAGGATGTTTAAAAAATACGGGGCATAATTTCAGGTATGTATTTCCCACATGTAGACAATCAAAATAGTTCATTACAACATGTGTCCGGAAATGCTTTATTTCCGTTATGGCCTTCACAACATTGAAATTCACCGGAACGTTTTTCTTTCCGCAGGTCGTTGCCGTCGAAGGAGACATTAAGAGGGCACTCTGACAGTTCATACCGAGGCGAAGGTTACATTCAGTGTTGTGTAGGCGTTAGACTGTGCGACATGTATTCAAATCAAGAGCTGGCAGAGATACACTTCATGTACGGTAAGGCGGACGGCAATGCTGCGCTGGCTCGTCGTTTGTACCAGGAGAGGTACCCACAGCGACAATGTCCAGATCGGAAGACATTTGTACGTCTCCATTACCGTCTGTGCGAGTATGAAAAATTTAACTCTCCTGGTTTGGGAAGGGGACGACCAAGATCTACAACTCCAGAAGTACAGGAGGAGATTCTGGAGGCTGTGAACATGACTCCTTCTATCAGCACACGAAGGGTAGCGTTGCAAGTCAATGTTCCTCATACGACTGTCTGGAGTCTGTCGAAATAGTATCAATTGTATCCTTATCATTTGCAACGTGTACAGGCCCTGTCACCAGAAGATTACCCTGCACGAGTTAGGTTCTGTCAGTGGTTCTTGCAGCAGTGTGGTGTAAATCCGAACTTTCCTGCCTTAGTATTATTTACAGATGAAGCACAGTTCACACGAGATGGCATAACAAATTTTTACAATAAGCATGTATGGGCGTATGAAAACCCACGTGCAACTGTACCATCTCATCACCAGGTGCGGTTCTCCCTCAACATGCGGGCCGGTATCATTGGTGATCGATTAGTTGGACCCCATGTACTTGTAAACAGACTTACGGGGCAGGCGTACACAAACTTCCTGGAAAACACCATACCTCATGTTTTTAGAAAACACTCCACTGATCAATCGTCAACACATTCACTTCTTGCATGATGGCGCTCCTGCACACTTCAGTCGTACGGCTCGCCGGTACTTGGATCGAAGGTTTCCTGATCGATGGATAGGTAGAGGTGGCCCAATTGCTTGGCCTCCACGCTCACCTGATCTGAACCCTCTCCATTTCTACTTGTGGGGCCATTTAAAATCATTAGTTTATTCGTCTCCGGTGCCTGATTTGGAATCCCTTCGGAGTCGAATTGTGGCATGTTCTGAGGACATACGCAATACTCCTGGAGTTTGGGATCGTGTTCGCAGGTCAATGACACATCGATGTGAGGTCTGTATTCAAGCAGAAGGTGGACATTTAGAACATCTTCTGTAATGACAACGACCTGCGGAAAGAAAAACGTTCCGGTGAATTTCAATGTTGTGAAGGCCATGAAGCATTTCCGGACACATGTTGTAATGAACTATTTTGATTGTCTACATGTGGGAAATACATATCTGAAATTATGCCCCGTATTTTTGAAACACCCTGTATACTGTATGTACAGTCTTGTGTTTAACATCAGTGTTTCTTTTTTATACTGCTCCTATGACACCAGTACAATTTGTTTTCGTAAATGATCGGTTATCCGAAAAATCAGTTATCCGAACACCCTCCCGGCCCCAATTGTTTCGGATAATCGATGTTCTACTGTAGTTCGGAATGCGTTCTGAATTGCTTGCTGGAACAAATCTTACGTCAAACTATTATACACAATAAATAAATAAATAAATAAATAAATAAATAAATAAATAAATAAATAAATAAATAAATAAATAAATAAATAAATAAATACTTCGTTGGTAGGGGAACGTGGACAGCAGAAGAGTGATAATTTCGGTGTCGTTTGTTTTGCCATATACCGTATAACGTAGATTATTAATCAAATATAACAAGGTGTACGCAAATTAATATCGTATCGGAATTTCAACTTCTGTATTTTATTTTTAGTACGCAATAATAATGAGCCATACGGGTATAATAAATTTAATACATATGTCAACTTCGGAAAGATAATGAAAGAATAACCTTCATATTTGATTATTTCTCCCGTTTGCAGATGGTTAGGCGATGTTGCAGGGATATAAACTAATTTCAGACAATTAGGGAGAGTGAAATAAGTGTGAACAACTTGAATTCAATCCCCGGCCAAGTGACACAAAAATGTAATTCGTAGTGGAAAGACAAGACATTACCGGGAGTATTTTTGTATATAGATCTTTTTGTTAAATTATTAAGTTTCGTACTTTTGTGAACTAATATCAATAAATCTATCACTATCACTATCATTAAAGGGAGTATTTCTTGGGTTATTCTATTATAGTCTATCACTCCACCAACACACTCCACCTCTCTCATTTCATCTATCATCTGCAGTAGGTACTTAAAAACGGCTGAGGTGAAGAATTGGGGATAGTACGGTTTTCGATGTTCATATAGTAAGGGTTCGGGCCCTGGGGCTTATCACGTGCTGGTTTGAGGATCGACTGTAGCCCAGGCCATCAGTTGGATTAAGACAACCATAACAAATACATAAATAAAACCCACGACGTGCCAAAGTAGGTCTAATTGGAGAGATCATTCCCGGGTCCGGCACTTGTAAAGACAAGCCAAGCCAACACCTGGAGACTTTTGTCAAATTTAACATTTTGTGAACTTGTTGACGAATCATGTATGCCCACATTTTTTATTGTTTTTAACGTAGTCGTGTATTTGTTTGTGTTAGTTACTTGACTTGTGCAGGAACAAATTTCCATTAACCCTAGAATGCTATGGTCATTGAGTATAAGAAAGTACTGTATTGCTTTTGATACGTAAAAATGAAGTAATAGGCGAAAAGTGTGTTTTTGGGCTCTTTATTCGTTTGGGAATATAATTTTTCTTTCTTTCTTTGTAGTTTTATTTGTTTAGGTTCCTTTTTGTTTATAATTTTTATTTTAATGTTCAATCTTCATTGAACTCTGTGGACGATTACTAGTCAACAAGGCTTTGTTGATTGTTTCATTTTTATTAAAACAGTTGTATTCCACTTTAATTACTAATATATATTAAACAATCTCTGACTACCCATAATCTCCTACAGAAAATGCTAAAACATAACCTAAATATTATAGAACGGATAAATAATAGAAAAGTTTTAATTAAGGATCATGAAATAAACATGAGTTATTTTCAAAGGTACAATTTTATTATTGAAAGTCCAATGTTGGCAAACAAAGAAACAAATGTTAGGGAGATGATAAAAAAACAAATGCTAGAGAGGTGATAAAACAAAGAAATGTTAAGAAGGTGATAAAAACAAACAAATGCTAGGGAGGTGATAAAAATCGTATGATAAGCAGCCATGATTGGTTGAAACACGTCGTTTCGTACCGTTTTATTGATCAAAAGTAGTATGACGTAGTAAAAGTGTAATAGTCATAATAATAGTCATGATAGTGAACGTGTTGTATAAAACACAATAATAGCGCTACATTTGTATTGGCCATGTTATGTACTGTACACCCACACGGACTGAAATATGAAGAATGAGGTTGTTGGAATATTTTTTAATCCATCCAAAGAGCCATTGAGACTTGTGCTAGAAACTGAATAATGCAGCAACTCCTCACTAGGTAGCAGACGTTACGGTACTTCTGCTTTTGTTCGTTGATGGTGGTTTTAGAATGGGACGCTTGATGGCGGTAGTAGCGGACAACCTGAGATTTTTACTGCTATGAATTATTCAACAGACGTTTTATCACACAATTACCTGGGTAATGAAGTAGACGGTAATAACTTAATTGTACAACACAGCTAAGAGGGGTTTTATTTTCTAATCTTTTCTTATATTCTGCATAACCACGATGAATTACTCCGCGAGAAAATTGGATTCTGAGGGCATTCTTCCGTAAGACTGTTTACATAATTAAAAAGCAGTTTTGAAAGAAATATAATTTTGGAAAGAAAAAGCGGCACAAACGCACAACTGTAGAGTAGTAGTAGTAGGGTTTTAGAAGGGCGCGTCAGCTACTATGGCTATTTGCGCCCTTATCTAAAATTCTTAATGTAACAAAGACATAAATAATATAATAATCAGAGTGCTAAAAGAACTAAAAAGCGTTGTCACGGTAAAACGAGGCACACAAATGCAGTATACATAAGGTGATTTCTACAGAATCATAAAAGTGAGCAATTCTACCACACTAGGTGGTATTCAAGACGAACAAATAAAACAATAAAACTAAGGCCACCGAGGATGACTTGTCAATCATATTTTAAAACCATAAAATTTTATAAAATATTCGGATGTATAAAGTCCGAAATGTCAACAATGTAAAATCAAATATAAAACAACAAATGTAACCTCCGGATGTAAAGGGTCCGGAGGATGAGTAAAACGGATCAATAAAAAACTAAATCACCTTATCCAAACCTGTATTTGATAAAAATCTCAGAACTGCATTTGCACAATTAAAATCATTTCCAAGAGCGTCACGTAATGTCGGCCGAATTCCATATTGCCTCCGTGCATGGTCATATTTCCTGCAACGCAATAAAAAGTGTTCCACCGTAAGTGGAACATGGCACATATCGCACTCCGGCTGAGGTTCGCCACGTAGGAGATGGCAGTGTGTCAGATGACAACAACTGTAGATTAGCATACCGTATCTATATTCTTAAGTCTTGGAGGTAAAGAAATTAGCATTTTTTTTGTAACGAATAATGAAAAGTAAAGAAATCTGTGACATTCATATGACATATTTTGTGTAATTATGAGTTTTACCTTTTTTAATTTATTGAGTATGCCCCAACGAGTACAACTCATATTTAGGGGCTATACAAGAACAGACACATACTGTATGTTGCACAATATAATTTAAAAAATCATGAAACTATAGTATACGAAAAATATACAATATGACAAGAATTAAAGGAAGAAAAATAAGAACAGTAACATTTAAAGTGTTAAGAAGAAAAAAGAAAACTTCTGAAACCATCAAAGAAATTAATCAGTGGATAATTAAAATAAATAATGTTCCTGAAAAAGTGTTTCTAAACATTTCTTAAAACACCGGCAATTTGGTAAAACCTGGTAGCCTATTCTGAAGGAAGTTGATTATAATTTAATAACAAATACTTAATCCCTTTCGTGCCATAAATTACTGAGCCATGTTGAGAAGAAAAATATATTTTCTTTTTTTCTTGTGGAATAAATATGTCTATCTTCGTTAAACTGAAATGATAATAATAATAATAATAATAATAATAATAATAATAATAATAATAATTTACAAAGCTAATACATACGCTCAATAATATGTACTAACTGAAATATAATATTGCTATGTATTAAATTATTGATAACTTTGTACATGAGAATAATAGCACTTATTTTGATAATTAATTCAATTGATAACGAAAGAAAATTGATATAGATATTTAACTGGAGTCAAATAATAAAACCTAATAGATTTCTTAAAGCTCTATTTTGAATAATTCGTAAAGGTCTCAAAGCAGTTTTCTTGTTATGTCCCCAAATGAAAGTCATACATTAAATGAGAATGGATAAAACACCTAAAAAGACATACATTAAATGAGAATAGATAAAACACTTCACTTCTTTTGTCGTATAGCCTATGTTATTATCGTCTATAATTAGTTATTGTTATTATTATTATTATTATTATTATTATTATTATTATTATTATCATTATTAGAGAAGTTTTATATAATTTTCTTATTGAATTTGGTACTCCCAAGAAACTATTTCGATTAATTAAAATGTCTCTCAATGAAACTTACAGCAGAGTCCGTACAGGCCATCCTCTGTCATATGCTTTTCCAATTCACTGCGGGCTAAAGCAAGGAGATGCACCATCACCTATACCTTTTAGTTTCGTCCTAAAATATGCCATTAGGAAAGTTCGGGGTAACAGAGAAGGTTTGGAATTGAACGGGTTACATCAGGTTATCTATGCGGATGTCGTGAATATGTTAGAAGAAAATCCACAAACGATTAGGGACACACGGGAATTTTACTTGAAGCAAGTAAAGCGATAGGTTTGGAAGTAAACCCGAAAAGACAAAGTATATGATTATGTCTCGTGACCAGAATATTGTACGAAATGGAAATATAAAAATTGGAGATCTATTCTTCGAAGAGATGGAAAAATTGAAATATCTTGAAGCAACGACACTCGGCAGGAAATTAAACGCAGAATAAATATAGGAAATGCATGTTATAATTCGGTTGAGAAGATTTTGTCATCCAGTCTGCTGTCTAAAAATCTGAAAGTTAGAATTTATAAAACAGTTATATTACCGGTTGTTCTGTATGGGTGTGAAATTGGACTCTCACTTTGAGAGAGGAACAGAGATTAATGGCGTTTGAGAATAAGGTTCATAGGAAAATATTTGGAGTTAAGAGGGATGAAGTTACAGGAGAATGGAGAAAGTTGCGCAATGCAGAACTGCACGCATTGTATTCTTCCCCTCACATAATTAAACATTAAATCCAGACGTTTGAGATGGGCAGGGCATGTAGCACTTATGGGCGTAACCAGAAATGCATATAGAGTGTTAGTTGGAAGGCAGGAAGGAAAAAGACCTTTGGAGAGCCCGAGACGTAGATGGGAGGGTAATATTAAAATGACATGGGATATGATGATAGAGACTGGATTAATCTTGCACAGGTAATGACCGATGGCGAGCCCTTGTGTCTGCGGCAATGAACCTGCGGGTTTCTTAAAAGCCATTTGTAAGGAAGTAAATAAGTAATTATTATTATTTTAACAATCGTTCGAACTGCAGTGCCTTCTGGATAACCCTGTACTTCTCTGGGTGTAGAAATCTGAACAGAAACAAAAATCATAATGTAATTAAATTTGTGTCTCATTTCGACACTGATTTTCATAACTAGCACAAGCCCCAGAATTTTGTGATTCGTTGTTTCATACGTCGCTCTGCTACGAAGAGTTGCTAATGCAATTTTTTATTACGTTGAGAGAGGTGGACAGTGTTGTTGGGTCAATTTCAATGAACCCATTATCTGTCAAACAAGCGGCTTTGTTCAAAAGGCAATACCACATTCAAATCCGGATTAACAAAGCAGGGTAGTACGCTCATGGTCTGATAGATGGAGCAGACGAATTGTATTGTGATCTATACAGTTGTCCTTCACTCCGCAACAACCTCAGCACCAGGGCAGAGTTTGTACATAAATTTTCCAGATAATGCTATGGAATTTATCTCCAGAACACACACATTCTGTATTTCTGTGCGACATACATGTGTGTTCAGTCTTACAGAAGCCCCAAGCTGTTTGGTAACTTTGTTTCGTAGATGTTCATGTAATGTTTGACTATTGACATCATCAATATAGAGGAAGATAGTTGTTATTATTATCATCTCGCGTGACCGTATTGGTATAAATCTCTCTGTGATACTGTTTTCGTGGTATTGGTTTATGCGTCAGATTAGAAACACGTTTAGCAGATAAAAATAAAGGACTGAGCGTAAAGTGATTCGGTAATACTGTAACTTATACCGTACTATTTGAAGGGTGTCCTGCAAAAAAGGAGATAGCTTCACATTTACAGAGTTGTGGAAACAACAGAAGCATTCAAATTATAATTGAGCTTCTTTTCTTTTTCAGAGTATGTCCTAGGTACATTTTATCACTCACTCATTTATTACAAGCAGCATTTCGGGGATAAAATATGAACAAATAATGGAGCTATCTTACTTACTTACTTACAAATGGCTTTTAAGGAACCCGAAGGTTCATTGCCGCCCTCACATAAGCCCGCCAGCGGTCCCTATCCTGTGCAAGATTAATCCAGTCTCTATCATCATACCCCACCTCCCTCAGATCCATTTTAATATTATCCTCCCATCTACGTCTCGGCCTCCCTAAAGGTCTTTTTCCCTCCGGTCTCCCAACTAACACTCTATATGCATTTCTGGATTCGCCCATACGTGCTACATGCCCTGCCCATCTCAAACGTCTGGATTTAATGTTCCTAATTATGTCAGGTGAAGAATACAATGCGTGCAGTTCTGTGTTGTGTAACTTTCTCCATTCTCCTGTATCTCCATTTTTAAATAAAATTGGATTTAATTATACCCATTTTGCACTGAACACATATATTAAGTGAATATCATAAACTACACCACAAGACATAGCAGATATACTGGATGTTCATTTAAAAGTGTGTCATGACGTCACTGTTGTGAGTCAGCGATTCGAAGCCAGTTTCAGCTTTTATGTTAGAGAAGTTGCCTATTAATCAAGGAGGTCAATCTGAACTTGAGAACGTGTACGGTATAACTTGAACGTCGTAGCAACAGATGCGGTCTGTAAAGTCTGTGTGCTACCATAACCTCTTTCGAACTGTGTTTTGCGCGGGCAAGTCGTACGCAGGGTATTTGTTATCATCGGTTGCGTACGGCAACATTCCACAATACAAATCAAATGTTCCGTGTCCATGTTGACCGTCGAAGTTAATGTCAACAAATACGTCAGTAATCGTCTTAATCCTCTCCACATATCCCGACAGTAAGAAAAAAACTAACCTCAGTACGTGTTTCCAAACAGTTCACATTCCTGCCACTATCGGCGTTACCGTACGTATCGATAAGTACTTTCAGAATGAACGCCGTACTTGCTAGGCAACGTCTCTGGCACATAGGTAATACGCCTCTGTGGAAGTGTAGGAAGATTGAATTCTCTAGACTCAACGACTAGCCACATGGCGGCATACAGCGAGCCATGACACACTTTGAACTGAACACGCAGTATGTATGCATATCTATAACCTTGCAGATTTTCAGAGCGAATAGATAATATTGTATGTAACAAAAAACTACAATATCATATTGGTGGAAAGTTAATAAGTTTTTTTTTTTTTTTTTTTTTTTTTGTTTTCAGAAAAAAGACATTTCTTCAGAAGTCTTGATTCTTAAGTAGAGTCCTGCTTTTGGTTACCTGAAGCCTCAGAGCAACGCGCATCAATGTAGATACTCGTATGTACGGAGTGTAGCGCGGCGTACGCACTTCAGGTCTGATGTTCAGTGAACCATGTCAAAACAAAGAAAATTAGACGATTGGAAATGAGTGTTCCAATAGGAGAATTTGTAGCGAGCACTTTATTAGGAAAGAAGGAAACGTATTTTATCAGAAAGAAGGAGAAATTTTTCTTTTGCAACACTTAAATATTTAGTCACTCGTTGTAATGTATAGAGACTCGTAAAGCAAGAAGGCAGTGTAAATAATTTTGTTTTTATTGTGATTTATTGTATTATTGTAATTTCCACTATTTATTTATAGATCAGTTCATACATAGGCTGTGTCCATTTATAAATTTTACGTGTAAAACAAGTAGGCCTATTCATAATTAATTTATATAATCTAGCATTAGAGACGGAAATACATGGAGACAAAGCAACCTACAAACATTTTTAAATGAACAGAAGTTGAAAAATCAGAGCCGAAATACAATATATAAAACTCATTTTAATTGCGAATGTTCAGAATTAAATTATTCCAATAAATTATGATATTGTGACGGCCACGTGAGGTTCGATCTCACGACCGACGGAGGAAGGGCTAAGTCGGCCGGCGCTGAGGTTGCGCGAGCATCTGCTTCCTGTGGCATGTGCTGTGGCTTAGGGAATAGAGTGGAGTGGGGAAAGAGCGACCGCGGTAGAGAAGTGGAAATATCCAGCTTATTCGAGAGTGGAATCTTTCGCGAACTCTCCAGAAACTGTAGTTTGGTTATAAAAGAGAAGACGCAAGTGAACGTCAGTCAGTCAGTCAGTCAGTAAGGCAGTGTTGTTAAAGTCAGTAGAGAGCAAGCCAGATAGTCTTGTGTAGCAGTGAAGCCAGCTTCGAGACCAGAGCGCGACTTGAGTTGTGTCCGTAACTGTGGAGCCTGAAGCCCGGAGTTCGAGTGCAGTGGACCGCAGTTGGGGGACCTGAGTTCGAAGTGCAGCGGATCGTCTCTGAAGGTCTGGGGTTCGAGATTCTGTGAACGCGAGTGACTGATCTAGAAGAACTAGCCAAGACAAACGAGCTGCGAACTGAGAACTGACAGTTCTGTGTTGTAAATAGTGCTTTGTGAATATTAGTTAAGATTAACGGTTCATTGTTGTTCGTAATAGTCCAAGTAAATTGTCATTGTAGTTTGTGGAGTGCAATAACGAACGCTGTGTTGCTGTGCGGAGAGCAAATCCCATTGTTGACGGGAGTGAAATTAAATTGTAGAGAGTGATAATTATTGTTGCTTTGAATAAAAGTTACATTGTTGTTTAGTATAAAAATTTACAATATCATTAACTTCGAAACTCATTTCGCTTTGATAAAATGTATCTATTTATTTTAAAAGTGTAATTTAAATATTAATGACTCTGTAAATAGGCGAGAAATAATGAGCATTGACTCTTACTTTTTGGGTGAAAAATATTTTGTGAAACAAAGAGTAGGCCTATCTACAATTTAGTTGTGTTTTACTTACTGTGAGAATAATCTTATATTATACATATGATGGCTTTAAATAAATATTTTGAGTATTTAATATTACACATGACAATACATTTTGTACGTGAATAGCACGTGAATAGCATTCTCATTGTTCAGTGTCTATACTGTCCTACAAATAAGCAGATGTAACACACGAAACGGAGCGGGGAGACGAGTCAGAGCCTGTTTTGCAAGCGAAGCTAGTATGATCCATGTACATCTAACTTATACTCAAAGTAACCAAAGGCAGAACTCTTATGAATAAGATTTTCCCGTGTTTTCGTGCATGTTCTTTATAATCTGGATCAATTATTGAGGAATACTCCCTTTTATCCATTATCTACCCAAGTTTCTCTTTTCTTTACCATTGCGCGCACTTGCATACGTAGACTTTTCAACGTGTGACTAACTCCAGCAAGCCAAATTCCCCCCTGTTGTTGCTCTTCAATCTTTTGACGGAATCTATTACAGCTGCTGGTACAACCGAAATATTTGTTGTAGTTAGCTAATTTCTGTAATTTATAATGTGAAAGAATTATATTAAAATTGTTGAATAAGAAGGTTTTAAAATGGAGTGAGAATTAATTTTATATGTTAATATCTATTCCTTACATAATTCCTGACAATTAGTATGGTCAACGATTTTAAAGCTCATGAGAGGATATTTGCCTGTTACGGTAAAGAATTTCTTGATAAGAGATTTCGTGCTTGTCATGGTAGCTACAGGGATAATACCTCAAATGTGATAGTCCATACATAAATCCTCTTCCACACACCCGCCACAAAAATGTTGTAAGACTATTTAAATAAACTTTCCCCGATGTGCTGAATCCAAAAGTTGAGGGGACCTGTAAGTGAAGGCATGGAAAAATCATACAGATTTAATATTTAAATTGAAGATGCATAAAATGATGCAGCCATAAACACATGGCCATCTCCCATGCGGCGAGCCTTAGGTGGAGTGTAATATATGCCGTGTTCCACTTACGGTGGAAATTTTTTATTGCATTGCAGAAAATATGACCGTGTCCGTCGGCAATATGGAATTCGAAGGACTCAACGTGACGCTCTTGGAAATTATTTTAATTGTACAAATGCAGTTCTGAGATTTTTACCGAATACAGGACTGGATAAGTTGATTTAGTTTTTATTGACCTGTTTTACTTATCCTCCGGACCCTTTACATCCGGAGTTTACATTTGTTGTTTTATATTTGATTTTACATAGTTGACATTTCGGACCTTATACAGCCGAATATTTTATATAATTTTATTGTTTTTGAAATGTTATACACAATTTATCTCTGGTGGTCTTAGTTTTATTATTTTATTGGTTCGTTTTGAATACTACCTAGGGTCGTAAAAATCCTCAATTTTATGATTCTTTAGAAATCACCTTGTGTACAGTGTGATTCAGACCCCCCTTAACAGTCACTTGTTTCGGAAACTAGTGCATTAAAATTTTCGATAAAAAAATATTTATGACTAAAGCACATGTGAGCTTTCACTTGAGCTTGATTTCATCAATCGGCCTTAACAGGAAGTAGGGTCAGTGGCGTATCACTTTAAAATTTCAAATGGGAGTCGGGGTCAAATAGGGTACCATTTGATAGAGCTCTTAAAAAAAACAAATTTAATAGGAAATGTTTTTATCATTTCCTACTCTTTCAATGAGAAATCGTACCAAAAAACAATGTCATCAATAAATTACAATACCAAAATGTAAACAAGACAATTAATGTTGACAGATGTTACTAAAAGACTGGACAATGCCATTAATTTTAAAAAATTTTAAAATGGTACCATATTTGACCCCGACACCCATTTGAAATTTTAAAGTAATACGCCACTGACCCTACATCCTGTTAAGGCTGATTGATGAAATCAAGCTCAAGTAAAAGTTCACACGTGCTTTAGTTACAAATATTTTTTTATCGAAAATTTTAATGCACTACTTTCCGAAATAAATGACTTAAGGGTGGTCTGAATCACCCATTGTCTTTTCGTAAGTTTCCTTGTTGAAAGAATAGGAATTAATAAAAACATGTCCTATGAAAGTGGTTTGTTTTAAAGAGCTCTATCAAATGATACCATATTTGACCCCGACCCCACTTGAAATTTTAAAGTAATACGCCTCTGCCCCTACTTCCTGTTAAGGCTGATTGATGAAATCAAGCTCAAGTGAAAGTTCACACGTGCTTTAGTTACAAATATTTTTTTATCGAAAATTTTAATGCACTACTTTCCGAACTAAATGACTTAAGGTTGGTCTGAATCACCCATTGTCTTTTCGTACGTTTCCTTATTGAAAGAGTAGGAATTAATGAAAACATGTCCTATGAAAGTGGTTTGTTTTAAAGAGCTCTATCAAATGATACCATATTTGACCACGACTCCCATTTGAAATTTTAAAGTAATACGCCACTGATCCTACTTCCTGTTAAAGCTGATTGATGAAATCAAGCTCGAGTGAAAGTTCACACGTGCTTTAGTTACAAATGTTTTTTTATCGAAAATTTTAATGCACTACTTTCCGAACTAAATGACTTAAGGTTGGTCTGAATCACCCATTGTCTTTTCGTACGTTTCCTTATTGAAAGAGTAGGAATTAATGAAAACATGTCCTATGAAAGTGGTTTGTTTTAAAGAGCTCTATCAAATGATACCATATTTGACCACGACTCCCATTTGAAATTTTAAAGTAATACGCCACTGATTCTACTTCCTGTTAAAGCTGATTGATGAAATCAAGCTGAAGTGAAAGTTCACACGTGCTTTAGTTACAAATATTTTTTATCGAAAATTTTAATGCACTACTTTCCGAAATAAATGACTTAAGGGTTGTCTGAATCGCCCATTGTCTTTTCGTACGTTTCCTTATTGAAAGAGTAGGAATTAATAAAAACATGTCCTATGAAAGTGGTTTGTTTTAAAGAGCTCTATCACATGATACCATATTTGACCACGACTCCCATTTGAAATTTTAAAGTAATACGCCACTGATTCTACTTCCTGTTAAAGCTGATTGATGAAATCAAGCTCAAGTGAAAGTTCACACGTGCTTTAGTTACAAATATTTTTTATCGAAAATTTTAATGCACTACTTTCCGAAATAAATGACTTAAGGGTTGTCTGAATCACCCATTGTCTTTTCGTACGTTTCCTTATTGAAAGAGTAGGAATTAATAAAAACATGTCCTATGAAAGTGGTTTGTTTTAAAGAGCTCTATCAAATGATACCATATTTGACCACGACTCCCATTTGAAATTTTAAAGTAATACGCCACTGATCCTACTTCCTGTTAAAGCTGATTGATGAAATCAAGCTCAAGTGAAAGTTCACACGTGCTTTAGTTACAAATATTTTTTATCGAAAATTTTAATGCACTACTTTCCGAAATAAAAGACTTAAGGGTGGTCTGAATCACCCATTGTCTTTTCGTACGTTTCCTTATTGAAAGAATAGGAATTAATAAAAACATGTCCTATGAAAGTGGTTTGTTTTAAAGAGCTCTATCAAAAGATACCATATTTGACCGCGACTCCCATTTGAAATTTTAAAGTAATACGCCACTGATCCTACTTCCTGTTAAAGCTGATTGATGAAATCAAGCTCAAGTGAAAGTTCACATGTGCTTTAGTTACAAATATTTTTGTATCGAAAATTTTAATGCACTAGTTTCCGAAATAAATGACTATTACGGGTGATCTGAATCACCCTGTATACTGCATTTGTGTACCTCGTTTTACCATGACAACGCTTTTTAGTTCTTTTAACACTCTGATTATTGTTTTATTTGTGTCTTTGTTTTATGAAGAATTTTAGATAAGGGCGGAAATAGCCATAGTAGCTGACGCGCCCTTTTTTAAACTCTACTACTCCCCTTGCAGTCATAATTGTTATATTGTTATATATACAGAGTGATGGTAAAAAATTTAGGGGTGAGTTGTGGAAACGAAGAGAAACAAAAAAGTTCCAGTAAACATGAGTCGGCAAATTAACCATTTACGAGATAATGTCATTTGGCCCATGATGATGATCAGTGTTTATTATTTTTTCACTAAAACTACTTAACTAAATTTTATTATTTAATTTTATTACGCCCTATTATTATTCATTGCCATATTATTGTTGTACGTTCTAGTTATTATTGTAATAGGTATTATTATTGTGATGTAATTTAATTCAATTAGAGTCTGGCTGGGCGGAAGAGAGGATCTGCTGCCCTCAGTTCTGCCAGATTAACTAAATAAATAATGTAATTAGGGTATTAGTGTGCAAGGTGAAATTAGTTGAAAGAGCAGAGAGTCTTCTACGACATCCTCCTAAGAAGAGGAGGAAACAAACAGTAATTAGTACGTAAGATCTATCCGGTGGCGCTCAGTGTGCAATGTAACAGGAGGTAACCAGAGTAATCAGTAAGCGTCATAGCGCTTCACTTGCCTGCGGTCTGCGAGAGGTCCACTGGTTGAATTCTGATCCGCTTCGTGGTTTGCCAGTTCATTAGCCTCAAAACGGCAGAAATTGCCACCTAATTGTACCCACTCTCCTATCACTAACCGGTAATCCGCATCAAGCGTCTCATTGGACAGTGCGGACGTATACATATGTAACAGCGAAACGGGAAACTTTCATTACCAGGACTGCCACCACAACGACAGATATTACAAGTATTACTGCTGCTGATATATTGTTACCGTACTGAACTACTTCACCTACTTCAGTTATACTTTTAGTCCCGGTTGCAGAAATGCAAATCAAATCAGTCCCTGATCACCAATCAGGTGATGTCTGATTTATTTGATTGTTTATTGCGTTGCACAAACGTGAATCTCCAACAAACTTGTCTGAATTTACTATAGTCCCATCGCTTTAATTTCCGGCAGCCAATCGCGTTGCAGGTCGGCTACATTTAAAAGTGTGCGTCTTGTGATTCGCTGAGGAAGATGTTATTCATTTCTTAAGGCTCGATAGATACTTAATATAATCACCCGCCATTTTGGCTCTTTTGTTGGCGTTAGCAGAAAGCACACGACGTTATTTGCCGCTCAATTATTTGCTGAATTACAGTGCGTTTGATTTATTATCATAGGAGCTACGATATGATAATGTTTAACGGTGTGGCAAATAGATTCCTTGTATGGTAGCTCGGCAACGAAAGAACAAAAATGGCGAACGATACTACCTACACTTTATAGAGCCTTCATTTCCTAAGACGTAAGCAAAGAGGAGGAGTCACGCCGAGAATACCAGCGTCGCGACTACTGGGTGTCCATTTCAAAGTGTGTCATGACGTCACTGTTGTGAGTCAACGATTTGAAGCGAGTTTCAGCTTTTATGTCAGAGAAGTTGCCTATTAATCAAGGCGTTCGATCTGAAGTTGAGAACGTGTATGGTATAATATGAATGTCGTAGCAACAGATGACAGTCTGTACGGTCTGTGTGCTAGCATAACCTCTTTCGAACTGTGTTTTGCGCGGGCAAGTCGTATGCAGGATATTTGTTATCATCAGTTGCGTACGGCAACATTCCACAAGACAAATCAAATGCTCCGTGTCCATGTTGAACGTCGAAGTTAATGTCAACAAATACGTAAGTAATCGTCTTAACCCTCTCCCCATATCCCGACAGTAACAAAAAAACTCATCTCAGTACGTGTTTCCAAACAGTTCACATTCCTGCCACTACCGGCGTTACCATACGTACCGGTAAGTACTCTTCAGAATGAACGCCGTACTTGCTAGGCAACTTCTCTGGCACATAGGTAATACGCCTCTGCGGAAGTGTAGGAAGATTGAATTCTCTAGGCTCATCGGCCAGCCACATGACGACATACAGCGAGCCATGACACACTTTGAACTGAACACGCAGTATAATTGCTGGTTTGAGAAAGAAGTGCATTTGACAACAGCGCTATTTAGCAACCACAGCCGATTTGATGCTTTTTAAAAGTCGCGAAACGAATGCATCAAGTGGGCGGTGACTAGGAAAACAAGTGAATGCTCTGCTGTTTTGTTGCTTTTTGTAGAAAGGAAACAGGCGGATTCTATTTCTATATAGACTACAATATAGTGAAAAAAATTAAAACAAACAAAAAAGGTGAGGGAATTTCTGTTGTGGGATTTGCTAGAGAAGTTGACAAGAAATTGGAATAAGCATAGCCTCCATAGACCAAAAGAATTCCATTTCCCATCTCTCTCTTTAAAAATTGAGCTCGTAACAAAATCATTAAAAATATTGTGTTGTCATGTATAGAACCCTGCCAACGGGCTACAACATTCCAGAATTTCAATGATGGTGTACATATTGCCTGTACATTCACAGAAAATAAACCATTTCTATTTCGATGAAGTTCGGCATGATTTCCACCAGGTGATTGGATGGGGATGTGAGCAGTCTATACAACCAATTACTCTTGGAAATCCTGACATGGCTGAAAATTCTCTCTGGATTTCAAATCGTTCCTTATTTGAAGTTTGGGGATTTATGAGACCCTGCCATAACAAACAATTTCGTACGTAACATTTCTAACTACTCAGCAAATAGTTGATTTGTGGACCCTAACAAGATAACCCAAGACAGCCTGAAAAATTCCAACAGTTTAAAATCTCTGCGTTATTAGAACTTGGTTAATAGGAGAAAGTGGAAGGTTTCGATTTGTCTGTCTGCATATATTTGTTTCAATTTTCTAAAGTAACAAAACACACGAATCCTTACTTAACCTAAATCTTTGCTCAAATTCTCTGTCATTATACATAAAAACAATTCATATCTATCACGGAAATGCGTTCTTTTTAATAATATTTCCTTCATTCTAAAATTTATTCATCAGAAGAATCCATTATGTCGAAAACAATATTATTACTATATTTTACTACATAAATTGCAATAACTGCACTATAAAGAGAACAACATACATACTTGATCAGTGATCAGTCACTTAACCAGCAAAAATCTGTTGATCAAATCTGATGGAAGATTGATCTCCGATCAAATACTGATTGTTCTTTCTGCAACAGAAATAGAACTGATGGCCAATCAAACCCTCCTTGATCGCCAAACATATTTGATCGGTGTTTCTGCAACCGGGCCTTACTCTCAATACTTTGACTGCAACTACTGTAGGTACTATTTTCACTACCACTATTTCAATTAGAATTGCTGCTGTACCAATAATTTCAGTATTACTGTGCCATTGCTATAGTCTGGATCAGGTTACTTAATAACATGAGAGTGAAATCTAACTATTTTTCACATATTACTACATATGCTAGTGGATTATAGTGATTTTCTAGCTCTCAGGTTGAATTTTATTTACAAGTATTTTAGTTATGTCCATCTGTTAAATATCATATGGCAAGGAGAAAATCCACCACAAGATTGGTCAAAATCATTAATTATTCCAATATTTAAGAAAGGAGACAGGACCAACTGCGATAATTACAGAGGGATCAATTTGTTAAATTATGGTTATAACATTTATTCTAGTATTATTAAGCCATTTTGTTTTTCACTAAATATATCTTCATAATATTTACATAATTTATGAAGATATATTTAGTGAAAAACAAAATGGCTTCCGGAAGGGGAGATATGCTGCGATGGATATTTTACAATGCAAATTTTGATTGAGATGCATTGAGAATTTAATATAGAAACACATTTGGCATTTATTGATTTTAGAAAAGCATTTGATAAAGTGAACAGAAGTTTGTTATTCGAAATTTTGACAAAGGATCAGATCCCAAAGCAGATCATATATAATATTTAGGCCTATAACCATTATAAATCAAACCTTATTGCAGTAAAAATAAAAGAAAGAATAACTCATTGGACGGAAATAATATCAGGAGTCAGATAAGGCTGTGGCCTCTCTCCTCTCCTCTGCTCTTTAACGTTTATATGAATGCCATTGTGAAAGATTTTAGAGAAACAAAACACGGATATATCACTATTAATAGAAATTTAAAATTAGATGTGATCTTGTTTTACTAGCAACATCAGAAGATGATTTGCAATGATCAGTACATAATTTAAATTTAATAGCTCAGAAATATTCAACGGAAATATCCATTAAAAACAAAAATAATAGCCTTTTGTGGTAAATACACAATACCAAGCAACATTTTTTTTAAATAACACAATTTTTGAAAGAGTTAATTAGTTTAATTATTTAGGATATAAACTTTCTTTTGTTGAAAATTTGGATTTATCAGAGAAAATTGTAAAATTCAACAAATCAATGGGCATCATTAATAGAGTTTTAAAACCTTCATTAGTAAAAAAAAATCAACTCGTACTCGTCTTTATCAAATAATAGCTCGACCAGTCTTATGTTATGGGAGTGAAGCGTGGACTATAAGGACAAAAGATGAAAGCAGACTAACAGCTTGCGAGATGAGATTCATGCGCCGAACAGCTGGCTACACTAAATGGGATCGAAAGAAAAATGAAGAGATCCTTCAAGAACTTAATGTGTCATCAATACTTGACTATATCTCCAGATATCAGTTAAACTGGAAGGAACACGTCTCAGTAAGGTTTCATCCAGGATCCCTAAGGCAATAATGAAGTATCGTCCAAATGGGAAACGGTCACTTGGTCGACCTATGAAAAGATGACAAGAAAATCGCTTTTTCAGGCCGTAACAGTTCTTTTGGGACTAGTACTTGACAGGATGATGATGATGATGATGATGATGATGATGATTGGGGACCGGATTTTTATGTAATATCAAGGTGTGAAATATGTACATATTTATGTAAGAAAAATAAGCTGAATAAGTACCAAAATATGTAAAATCATGAAAATATTTAATATCTGAAGAGTCCACTGCAAGAATGAGGGATATCATTTGGAATATATTTTGCAGGAAAAGCAATTGAAAGTTTGAAATGCTTAGCGCTCAAAGCTTAACTGTGATATTCCGATCATTACTGGACAATGACTATCAGTGTTAATGCCATATAACTCTGTATGTACATTCTATATGTCTTAAGCTATGCATTGACAGTCTTGGTTCATTTTCGACAAGAAAGTGACATCCATCATTCTTGCAGTGGACTCTTCACCTGCGTTGGTTTGTGTTGTTAAGCTTAGATATTTGTAGTCTGGAACAATTTTTAATTTTCTGTACTTCATGACGATTTCTACTGTTTCTGGTGTTCTTCCGCCGTATCAGAGTATTATCATTTCTGCCTTGTCCACATTTATATCAAATTTGTTTCTATTGCACCATTTTACCATGGTGTTTATTGTTTCTTGTAACTTTGTAAGATCTTTAGACCCTACTACTATGTCGTCCGCTTATGTGTATGAGATTATTCCCTTCTTGATTTTTACAATACAGAGTAGTTGTATGGGAAAGGTTGCCTTTTGTTCACTCATATTTACAGTTGGCGGTAAGGGCTGAGTGCCTCTTTTATTTCCTGGAACTAAGATGTTATGTTTCGTCCCGAAATATATCCTTTCTCGGGTAGGTAAAAAGGCTTTATAAATCTGTGTATTTCAAATTGTAAACTTCCCCAGCAGAAGTTTTCTTTTTCCTTTTCAAGAAGTAAAAATGAATAAAAACCCAAAATATGTAGATTTATGTAATACCAAGCCATAATATGTAATGTGGGGTAAATATGTAAAAATATGTAATATCAAATTTTAATATATTAATGGTAATTACAAGATTCGTAAAGATTTGTTATTTGTACAGAGTGATTCATTATTACGTGTAAATAATTTGTGTGTGTAATTTAGAGATGAAACTAAGACTAAAACGTTCTATACAACTTTTTCTCATAACCTTTAATTCCAGATTTAACGCCATTTTGCGTGGAACATGCGCTCCCAAACAAAGAAAGGCTAACACACCAAATGTAAACTAATTATCACTTTCGTACAGTGCATTTGGACTTCAGTACAAAAAACAACCAAAGTCACTAAATCCTATCCTCGGCAGTCTACTTATGCACGTTTTGTGAGCTAAAACCAAACACAGTAAAGAATGTAAAGCAATTTCTTCTAGACTTTACACATTTGCACAATTCTTATGTAATGCATGTTCAAAGTGCTGTCCCTCAACTTGAAGACATACCTGTGCTCGCCGCCTTACTGATCTCTAATTATCACTTTCGTACAGTGCATTTGGACTTCAGTACAAAAAACAACCAAAGTCACTAAATCCTATCCTCGGCAGTCTACTTATGCACGTTTTGTGAGCTAAAACCAAACACAGTAAAGAATGTAAAGCAATTTCTTCTAGACTTTACACATTTGCACAATTCTTATGTAATGCATGTTCAAAGTGCTGTCCCTCAACTTGAAGACATACCTGTGCTCGCCGCCTTACTGATCTCTGAATTTTACACAGCCCGTTCAACTCATTACGAACAATTCCACACGTATATTCAATTCGCTGTTGTAGTACTTCTACGTTTGGTGCAGCAGAGGCATAAACTAACGACTTCAGGCGGCCCCAAAGGTAGAAGTCCAGAGGGTTCATGTCTGGTGATCTGG
The DNA here is from genome assembly GCF_040183065.1 of Periplaneta americana. Lineage (NCBI taxonomy): Eukaryota > Metazoa > Arthropoda > Insecta > Blattodea > Blattidae > Periplaneta > Periplaneta americana. The sequence goes on from NC_091121.1 coordinate 158,063,411, forward strand.
CTGGCCGGAGTTGGCCTTGCGCGGCCTATCCATTGTTCTGGATACGCAGCATTGAGATATGTTGCGGCAGTAATGCGCAGGGGCACCATCGTGCATAAACCATAAGTTCACTCGCGTTGCAAGAGGGAGATCATGTAGCAGACCATGCAATTCGCGTTCCAAGAATGCGCGGTAGATTTTCCCATTCAACCGCGGAGGTAGAACTCGAGGTCCGAGTAACTGATTCCCCACAATACCACACCAAATGTGTGGGAGAATAGTAATGCCTATGCAGTTACTGCGATATAGGTGCCATCTACTGGAACTCTGGAATTAAAGGTTTTGAGAAAAAGTTTTATAGAACGTTTTAGTCTTAGTTTCACCTCTACAATACACACACAAAGTATTTACACGTAATAATGAATCATTCTGTATAAGGTTAGGTTGAAAGGAATATAATATGTAATTACATAAAAATCCGGTCCATGATGATGATGATGAAATATGTAGAAATTTGATCCTAACAAATATAACTTTTCGTTCTACAAAGGGGGTTTTCAAATTACATTTTTTCGCATCAAATTTCAATATGATCTGTTTTTGCATACATATTAGAGCTCTAGTAATAACCCTCTGAATTTATTTACGAAAGTCAGACTACAGTAAACTCTGAGGTTTAACCGACACGTACAGTTAGAGATGAACATGAAGAGACTAAGTCGCGGAACCCAAGCGAATCGCACGTGCGGTCTGCCCTCCCTTGCAAACAGTAACGAACTTAATCCTGAACCGGAAAAGAGTTTTAATAACGCGATTACTTGTTACCGCAGAGAAAAGCGGAAGTGATGTATGATGGGGATTTCCAATGAATAATGAATCAGGGGTGTGGGTAAAACCCGAGGCGTGAAAGCAATTCCTTTTACTTTCCAGAGCACTGCCGCCTTGCATTTTTACACCTCGTTCCAATCCCATTTTTTCATGTTACTGTGAACACAGTGCGCTCTCTTTTAACCTCCTGCGACATTTCCCCGGAGAATAAACGGCTGGGATGCTAATGAATTGGTGTGACCACAACAGTTGCACGTGTGCTCTTAAAACCTTTCGACAGAGCACCGCACTATCTTTGAGGCGGTCTATTTCTTCTTGACCTCATATGTCCTCGATGAAAGACAAAATGGTTCTGTAAAGGCTGCGAAGGAGGTGGGTAAAACATTCAATTTATCTGCTGGTTACAGAGCTTATACATGGCTCGCAGAAGATTCTGAATTCTGTTATGTTCGTCTACAACAGCGGTGACCAAAACTTGAGCTGCAGTGATTACGTGCGACACACATGCCCACGTGCATCAACGTCGGTTAGTGTAACTACCGGTTAAAATTGTCACCTAATCCCTGATTAAGCATTTTTACGGTGGATCGAGCTCGGTTGCGACTTAAATAGGAGGTTAACCACAGTATTCTCTAACCGGCCAAATACGAGCGGTTAAAGGAGATAACCAGCGATTAGTAGAGCAAGTAAAGCAAAATGGCGGCCAGAGTCACAGGTGATTATTTCGAAGACGATTATTATTGTACAGTACTTGAATTACTTGGATAGAGCATGAGCGTGAAGGTTCTTTAGTGGAAAGAGAGAATTCTTACGAGGAATTAGGTGACAGAAAATTTCAGGAGGGATTCCGTTTATCAGAAACTACAAATGGATCACTTGAAATAACACAAAAAGTCATATTTCTCCTATGGATCGGCTGCTTATATTACGATTCTGTGTAACTGTTATTTTCTGTATTTTACGAGGGAATACTCGAACATCTCTTTCTCTATGTCACTGGCTCAACAAAGAAACGTTATGGATGGATCTTAGGATAATGCACAATTCCTTGGTGTAAATGGGGTCCAAGATCGTACACACATTCCTACTAATCTTCTGCACCCTTTTCCTTTATGGATATTCTATCATTTTTATGGAATACATTTAAATCTAGTAATTAAGTCTATCGCTACTTCAACCTCACATTGGGATATAATCATTTTTGCATTCAATTTTCCATTTTGTACGATTTTAACCTAACAGTACAGAAAAACAAAGAAATGCAACTCGCAAATATGACAGCGGCCAGAGGCAAACAGATGCAACGCGAAAATGTAGGATACGTTCATTTCGATGTAAAACGTAGTGAGCGCAGTCGTTTTTAGACGTTGACTATTACAATATCTTTGCAGCGGTATGGATGCTTTCCTTTAGTCATTTTGTAGAAACAATGTACCATCATAGACTTTACTCTGGTTAAATGAGGTGTCAGCTAGCCATGATTTAGTAATCGGTGATTATGAATGGTGCACAGAAATTACATTTTAACCACGGCTACTGTATAACCGTCGTTTCGTAATCTATGATTACTGCGTTTTTAACCGATGTTGATGCACTTCGCCAACAGCCTATGACAGGGATGTCGAACAGCGCTCTCAAACTGTGAAACGATTAATACTGTTTCCTACCATAGCTGAGCTGAAACGACAGTCAGTCAGCTCGCTGTAGCAGTGTTCTGTACGCAGTGTGTTTATCAACTCTGGCGGCTGGTATGGATATGGAACGACGATTCGGACGGAAAGACACATTGCTTAATATGTAGAAAAGAACGTGGATACATTAATCATCATAATATTAAAAGGCATTTTAATTCTACACGTCATACTGAAGCTTATGGACCAGAAAAGTTACCCGGTTTCACTCGTGAAAAGGCTGTAGAAAAATTAAAATCAAGATTGAGTTCAGAAAACCTTCCATCATCATCGAGTGTTAGTAGAATAAGCTTGGTTCGTGCTAGCTACAAAATTTGTATTGCAACGACTTCAAAGCTATTGACTAACAGAGAATTTGTGAAAGGCTGTCTCATAGCTGTTGCAAAAGGGATCTGTCCGGAATACGTTAATGATTTTAAATCTATATGTTTGTCTCGTTATATTTTTGCAGAGCACGTATCATAAATGGGAGATCTCTTGGAGGAGAGGAACAACTGATAGCAAGAATGAAAACTTTCACTTATTACTCAATATAGCTGTTGATGAAAGTACCGACCGGAAAGATACGGCACAGCTAGCTACAGTATATTCATAAGGAGTGTCGATTCAAATTTCAATGCTCATGGGGATCTTGTAGATATCATTTCACTAAAGGATCGAACTCGAGGAGGAGATATTTTTGAATCTGTAACAAAAACTATTAACAAATTTCAAGTCATGCTAAAAGTAATTAATTTTTTAAATTTACTTTTCTGAATTTGAAGTTGCACTGCTACAATACATACACACAAAGTTGATATTTTAAACATGATATTAACAACATTATTATTATGATTTATTTCCGTCACTAACGAACAACATTCATGGAATGACTCAGTAGATAAAACATTATTATTATTATTATTATTATTATTATTATTATTATTATTATTATTGACATTATCATCATCATCATCATAATTCATCCTCAAGTAGGCCACATTCTTTGTTCATCAGAGTTTATCAAGTGCAAATCTAAACTGAGTTCCTAATCAATTGGTAAGATGTATAAAAGTTATCAAAGTACCAGCCGCCGCAGTTTCGCTTTTGTTTACGATCATTCGGCCGGACTACCTGCTACCTGTGTGCAACCGTTGCACGGTAAGGGAGAAGTGAAGGCTCTGCAGTTCACAGCTCGAGAGCGCTGTTCGACATCCCTGGCCTATGAAGTAAAGAGACGGAGGAAAGGTAGTTGGCATGAAAACTACAACCAATGGTGGTTCCTGTACTAACATCTTGAGCAATTCCGCTGATATAAATCTCAAGCTTTGCTGTATCAGTAATGTCAGTGCTGTCATCAAGAGCCAGTGAATAATATACGATTTTTCTTGCTTCTTTTTTAACCTTCCTCTTGAATATAATTAGGAATTTTCTAAATTCTTCCCCCGATACTTGGTCGATAAATTCGTAGTTTTTTTAAATTAAAAACTTCTTATGGACAAGTTATTTCAGCTATTTTAATCATTACTCTTTTGAGAAATTCTGTTCTATTAAAAGACTTTAGAGCACGAGATATTTCAAAGCCCATTAGGTAGCTGACTTCCTTACATTTATTTATCTCGTCTTTCTCTTTCTGGCTATGACTTAAGACATGTCAATTCCTGGCGTTTAACAGTTCGTTGGCACATAATATTGAATTAGGTTTTCTACAATATTATTATTAAATGAATAATTAATAAATAGTTACCCTCATCTAAAGATTAAGAAGATTAAAATTGAGATAAACCTTAATAATTTTATCCTTCTGGGGAGAAGATCTAAAAATATCAATATTCATGCACGTACAGAAGAATTATAGAAACACATACTTAGTGGTCAGTAATAATTACTTACTTATTGGCTTTTAAGGAACCCGGAGGTTCATTTCCGCCCTCACATAAGCCCGCCATTGGTCCCTATCCTGAGCAAGATTAATCCAGTCTCTATCCCACCTCCCTCAAATCCATTTTAATATTATCTTCCCATCTACGTCACAGCCTCTCCAAAGGTCTTCTTCTCTCCGACCTCCCAACTAACACTCTATTTTTTTATTTTAGTTGGTTTTTAACGACGCTGTATCAACTACTAGGTTATTTAGCGTCGATGAGATTGGTGACAGCGAGATGATATTTGGCGAGATGTGGCCGAGGATTCGCCATAGATTACCTTACATTCACATTACGGTTGGGGAAAACCTAGGAAAAAAACCCAACCAGGTAATCAGCCCAAGCGGGGATCGAACCCGCGCCCGAACGCAACTTCAGATCGGCAGGCAAGCGCCTTAACCGACTGAGCCACGCCGGTGGCTAACTAACACTCTATAGGTCAGTAATAATAATAATAATAATAATAATAATAATAATAATAATACCTTATTCAGCGTGGCAATTAATGTTTCTATGTACTCCTAATTGAACCGTTAAGCAAAGTAAACACATTACATTTTGTCCGACAGAACAACAAAAAAGTTCCCCTTCTCATTCTTTACGAAACCACCTCTTACTGTTTGTAGAGACAGAGTTTGTAGAACGACATGATACCGCCACTGCTTGCCTTCAGTACATGAATGAAAAACACAGCAATGTACAGACAGATTATTTAGTCCTGACAGCTCAGAGGAAGTAATAGGAGGAGTGGGGAGAGTTCCGGAGTAGAGATAAGGGCGAACGGTCGGTAGAGGAATGCAGTACTCTTAATTGTATTGGAAACATACTGTTCTACCGCACGCATGACATCCGATCGCTCCGAAGGCAAGTGAATGAATAACCCAAACACCCCTTGGCGTAACTAAATGGACTCGCCTCACCTAGGCGCACATCGCCGGCGACTGTCAGGACTAAATAATCGTACTGTACAGGAAACTCCTCGTACCCGTTTGAATGTCTGTGATTACACGATGTAATCACGACACCCTCTTTGGTCACTGCTGGTCTACAAACATTTTGTTGGTATTTTAACATAGAATGGGAACTCTTCTATTTTTTATTATTCGCCGAATCTTGTCATGATCACAATATTTATAATAATAAAGTAATATCATTCTCCTATAATTGCAAAATCATATCAGTTTTAGAGTTTTCAGAATACAGGGTGAACTGTAAGCAATGCCATTAATTTAAGGAGGTTATTATTTGAGATATTTCTAACACAAAAGTTAAATACAATTTTGCTCGTTTTTGCTTCCTTTCCGAGATAAAAATTGTTTTTGTGAAACATTTCATAACGTGTTTTGGGAACGTTATTGATTGAAATCCAAATTTGCAGTCAATTTAGGAGAGCAGTGTATTATGGTAATTAATGATTGAAAGAATTTTAGTTTTGTCCTTTAAATGTAGAGAAATTTGATCCGAGAAATGTAATATTGCAAAATCCTTTTACAGAACACAAAATTATATTTGTTCGGATCAAATTTCTGCACATTTGAAGGGCAAAACTGAAATCCTTTCAATCGTTACTAGCATAATGCATTGCTGTCTTAAATTGACTGAGCATATTGTGAATTAAATCAATGGCTTTCCCAAGACACTTTATGAAATGTTTCGTGTAAGACAGTACTTATTTCGGAAAGGAAGCAAAAACGAGCAAAATTGTATTTAACATTTTTGTTTGAAATATCTCAAAGAGTAACCCCTTGTAATTAATTACATTACTCACGGTTCACACTGAATAAATTATACAGGATGATTCATGAGGATTTACCGTCCCTTACGAAGCTTACTTCCGAAGACTTTCTGAGCAAAACATGCCATATAAACATTTGTCCTATTCTCAATACTTTCAAAGTTACGTTAATTTGAAGTTGTTTGTAAAATACCTTTGTTCTTGAGTTTTAATTGTAAAAGAATATTACAGATAAAGAATGAACTATTCAGGAGTACGAGTATTATTTCTTTAATTAGTTAATATTCTGAACCTAAAAATGTATTATGAATTCCATAGTTGCTTCGTAAAGAATTTTTTTTCTTCCGATTTTAACTACAAATTTCCCCACGCAGTTATCACAGCAATTGTTACAAATCACGTCACTCTTGTAAATTCTTTAAGGCTGCATAATTAAACTGTAAAAAAAATCAAGTTCCTAAAGTCTTACGATTTGTAACAATTTTAGTGATATGTGCATAAGAATAATGTAATTTTTAGTTAAAAATTGAAAAACAAAATCCGTACAAAGCAATTAACAACACATTTTTAGCTTCAGAACACTAGCCAATTAAAGAAATGATACTTCTGAATAGTTCATTCTCCATTTGTAATATTTTTTACCCTTAAAACTAAAGAAAAAAAGGTATTTTACTAACAACTTCAAATTAGTGTAACTGTGAAAATATTGAGATTAGGACAAATGTTTATATGACATTTTTGCTCGGAATGTCTTCGAAAATAAACTTCGTAAGTGACGGTTAATCCTAGTGAATCACCCTTTATAATCGTACGTACGGTAAACAAAGTGATTTGTAACATTTTGGGATCCATTCAGGGACAGAGTTGTTTAGTTAACTGTCCGAAGACAGGTTGAACCTCATGACACCAATAAGACATCACTTATGAGGCAACTAAGCCAGGAGATAATGTGATAGCTTGGCATGTTCCTTTTTCCTTCCATTGCATACATCGCTGACTAGTAAGATATACGTATTTCGCTAATCAAACTTGATATGTATATAAACAATTAATTGAGTCGCCCAGATTGAAACTACACTTCATCAAAAAATCTGATTTTTCAGAAAATACGAAGAACTAGTTCGGTCAGACTTCAAACAGTGATTTTTACTACTGAAGTTAAGGCAGATAAATTCCAGTTTGACCACAGTCTAGTATATATAGTCACGAAGCTTGAGTTGTGAGGGTGCTAGGAACAATAGTTTGACCACAGTCTAGTATATATAGTCACGAAGCTTGAGTTGTGAGGGTGCTAGGAACAATAGACTGTGCCGGTACTATTTCGCATTGTCTGTAATGAGGCGATGTTCGCGATCCTAGTGGTTAGCAACTATCTATGGATGCATATTTACTACGTTTGAGATTCGTGACTGTATATACAGAGACATCATTTTATTTTTACTTCAATTTTTATTGTACCTGAGTTTTTGAATGTACTTCATTCCCACCCCTTCTACTAATGAAGTTCAAGCGTCCTCCACACAGATCCAAGACCGCATATATAGTCATAGTAGCAACACGGTCATAGTAAACAGTACGTTCCAAAAATATGTTCGCGTTTTCCAGTGACGAAAGAGCTTTCAATTTTGAATCATTTTCTCACAGGTACTATCGCCCATTTGCCTACGTCGCATTCCGGTTTCTCCCAATTGCTTCTATTCGCCTCTCTATAAAGGCTAGTGGCTGGGTTGTCTTAGCTCTTTTCTGAGAACATTAATTTTTGTTAGGAAGTTTGACTTCTACGTAATATTATACACATACAAGTGCTTAAAATAAGTTTAATAAAAGGGCCTCGTTAAGTAATTAACTGTCACGTGATTCTCCCCTCCCTTTCTACGACCCTGCGACATAACCACTTGGACGGACAGTAGATAGCATGTCTGAGTAATTTGTCTTTTCGGATCGGGCAGAAGTGAAGATTGAATTTACAGTACGTAAGGTACTCTTTTATAGAGTAGGTACAGAATTATTTTAACATGAGTTACTGGTATGAAGGACGAAACTGGTAATTGGAATTAAGCACACTAGTATATAGTACAATAATATGCACATTAGAACTGAAGCCTGTATCGAAATGAACTGCCACCATTTTCAAAAATGTGTTTAAATATCCATATTATGATTATATTTCAATTTAACTTCATTCTCTATAGTGTAGTCTAATATGCTGTAGACAGTACTGGGTGTTCATTTCAAAATGTGTCATGACGTCACTGTTGTGAGTCAGCGATTTGAAGCGAGTTTCAGCTTTTATGTCAGAAAAGTTGCCTATATTTAAGGCGTTAAATCTGAACTTGAGAACGTGTACGGTATAACTTGAACGTCGTAGCAACAGATGGCAGTCTGTGCGGTCTGTGTGCTACCATAACCTCTTTCGAACTGTGTTTTGCTCAGCAAGTCGTACGCAGGGTATTTGTTATCATCGGTTGCGTACGACAACATTCCACAATACAAATCAAATGCTCCGTGTCCATGTTGACCGTCGAAGTTAATGTCAGCAATTACGTAAGTAATCGTTTTGACTCTCTCCCCATATCCCGACAGTAAGAAAAAAAAACTCACCTCTGTAGACTACGTATTTCTAAACAGTTCACATTTCTGTCACTACCAGCGTTACCGTACATATCGGTACGTACTCTTCAGAATGGACGCCGTACTTGCTAGGCAACTTGTCTACCACATAGGTAATTCGCCTGTGCGGAAGTGTAGGAAGATCGAATTCTCTAGGCTCATCGACTAGCCACATGACGACATACAGCGAGCCATGACACACTTTGAACTGAACACCCAGTATAATATACACTCCATAATGAATACGTCCGAATGGATAGCTCAATTCGTGAGTAAAAACACTTATTGTTAATACAGTATTGTATTTTGATTAAACAAAAACCTAATGAAAATTATCATACTGAAAATCGTGATATTTCCTAGTTTACGTAAATGGATGAACTACTTTTCTTCCCTCCTATACCTAGTAAAGTGATTTGTTTGTATATTACGCCAGTATCATCGAACTCCAGTCGTGGAAGGTGCAGCAAACGGTGTTTTTGGTTCTCAAAAAGGTATAGCCAGGTTAATATTAAAAATGTTAGTAAAAATAAAATGATGTCCTGGACTAGACTGTTGTTTGATTCCAAACGAGCTGATTATCATACATGCGCACGCATACATGAACGCACGCACCTACTCACACACACACATACACACAAATATAAGTCTTACTTTTGATTTGGGAAACTCTTCTGGAAGCTGTCCGAGGTCATGAACTGTGAACGGTATTAGCGACGAGCGTGACTGAAAGAGCAATGAAAGGATCTGAGGGAGGGAGAGAGAAGTAACGCGAAATTGTTACGGAGGAAATTGATGTTTAGGAACAAAAGAGGTTTAAAATATTACGGTAGTAAAAGTCCGTGAGCTTCCACAGGAAAACTGACTTACTGGAGTGTAGCAGACGCCACTCACTGCCAGCTCGTAGTTGTAATTTATAGTTAATGTGAGTTTATGCACTGTGTTAAGTAAAGGCGAATTGGATACCACATCAGGTCCAATTGTTACCATCCCAGCCCAGCCCATAATTCCTAATCGAAATGGAACCTATTACAGATAATATGTATAGATGTTAAGCAGTGGCGGCTCGTGATAAAATATTGTGCGTGTTCACGATTTTGTGTTCCAAAATTGAAGAGAATTTGAAATCGTACGTTTAGCCTAATATGAAATGTTATGATTCCAATGTTTCACTATCGAAAAAACCGTATATAAATTCAAAACAACATATAATAATAATAATAATAATAATAATAATAATAATAATAATAATAATGAAACCCAGTTTTTTATTTCCAATTTTTCCTGGTAAGCCAGTTTACCCAGTTATTTACTGTTCAAAATTACTTGAACAGAGTTTATTGCTTACGTTTGTTAAAAATTAATACATACCACAATGCCGTTATTTACAAAAGCGTGTGTTCAATAATATATTTTGATTCACAACACACTGATAAACTATAGCCTATACCAGTATACTGTGATCCCATTCGCATAGATTGATTACTATCTATACTAATAATAAATCTGTAGCCGAAATTTTTCTGGTAATTTTCGATTTTCCAAAAATAATTGGTCCTAACATATATAATTAACCACCCTGAAACCGAAAATAGCTTTTTTGAAATTTTTGTTTGTATGTCTGTCTGTATGTTTGTTACCTTTTCACGCGATAATGGCTGAACGGATTTCGATGAAAATTGGAATATAAATTAAGTTCGTTGTAACTTAGATTTTAGGCTATATGGCATTCAAAATACATTATTTAAAAGGGGGGTTATAATGGGGCCTGAATTAAATAAATCGAAATATCTCGCTTATTATTGATTTTTGTGAAAAATGTTACATAACAAAGGTTTCTTTAAAAATAATTTGCGATAAGGTTTATTCCTTGAAAGATTTTGATAGGACTGATATTTAATGAGATTAATGAGTTTTAAAATTAAAATAACTGCCATCTAAGGCCGTGTAATGAATTAAAAAACAAATGACTTCGTCTATAAGGGGCCTTGGACAACAACAATCGAAAGCTATGAAAGATAACCTACAGATAATTTTTCTGTGTTTGTATGAAGTAATATCAGAAGCTAAATTAACCGATTTGTATAATTAATTATTTCACCATTGGAAAGTGTAGTTTCTCTAGATGGACATAATGCTATAATGTTATTACAGTAACTTCTGATATAATATAATATAATATTGTGTAATATATAATATAATATAATATAACATAACATAACATAACATAACATAACATAACATAACATAACATAACATAACATAACATAACATAACATAACCTAGTGTATAGTATAGTATAGTATAGTATGTAATATTATATAATATAATTATAGTTATTTGAAGGGTTCAGAACCATAGTGGGCCAAGCGCCATTTACTGAATACGTAGAAAACAAGGGTTAAAATAAAGTTATTACCATAATTCAATGGAAACCTGTAACAAGTGAAATAAAATATACACATTAAATCTAAATTAAACTATGGTTGCATGTAATAAAATTTAAGAAACATGTTAAAGGAATTGTCATTGCACCAAATGAGTGTTTCTGGACCAAAATGATCGCATTTTAATTATTTGGATGCAATTTAAATAAAGTAACATAAAAAGGTAAAAAAAAGGTAAAGGTATCCCCGTAACATGCCATGAAGGCACTTAGGGGGACATGGAGGTAGAGCCCCATTCTTTCCATGACCTCGGCACTAGAATGAGGTGGTGTGGTCGGCACAAAGCTCTGACCGCCTTTTACCCCCGGGAAAGACCCGGTACTCAATTTTATAGAAGGCTGAGTGAACCTTGGGGGCCGTTCTGAAAGTTTGGCAACGAGAAAAAATCCTTTCACCACCTGGGATCGAACTCCGGACCTTCCAGTCTGTAGCCAGCTGCTCTACCAACTGAGCTACCCGGCCGCCAATTAAGTAACATATTAAACGATTTATCCTTCTATCAAACACGAATGTTCCCTGGATCAAATGTCCTATTTTAATTATGTAATTACTTTATATTTATTTCTAACGGGTGCAGTGGAGCTCACGGGTACGGCTAGTAAGTAATAATAATCCGAGGCGCTACAGCCCGTGGGGGGCCTAGACCGACCAGCCGGCTGCTGGCCTCACGCCCACATGCCGAAGTAGAGGTGGACGATCATCCAACCAGAATGGAGCTATAGTGTGGTTAGCACGATGATCCCCCCAGCCGTTATAGCTGGCATTCGCAACCGGATTTCGTTATCGTAGCTCCCCAGGTGCATCACGATGCTGGGTGGGCACCGGTCCCATACACTGGCCGAAATTTCATGACAAAATTTCTTCCCCCATGAGGACTCGAACCAGCGTGCATTTCGTAACGCGAGTCCTAGACAGGATGCCTTAGACCGCAACACCACAGCACGGGACAGCAATATATCGTACCATTACAATATTGAATTTTTTCCAGTTTACTGTTATAATATGTTGGTGAAAATAGGATGCATGGTTTTCTTTATTGGTCGAGAAGTATTATTGCATATTTTATAGACCACTGTACTTAGAAGTAAAAAGGAATAGATCCATTATGTATAAACTACAGATGTACACCGTATCACATTTATGTCCAATTTAGGGCATACAATAACACGTTCTGGGGATCGAATAGGTGCTAATCATCTTTCAGATGCTAATCTACTTGCAATAGCACAGTACTACTGCCGACAGTCACTGTTGCGGTACAGAGTGCAATGACACACCTTTCTCCACTGTTATTTTCACGTGATATCATAAGTGCCCAGCGGTCTATTCATAGACCGCAGCCGTTTCAGTTCATATTGCTCCAATCAGTTTACATAAATCTGTGTTTTTCTTGTGCGATGCAATAGTAGTAACCTTGACACTACTAAATCACAAATCAGTAACAATATCGAGACATTATAATACGGAAAATTAATTATATTCTTTACACAGTGCGACATCATTTTATACCTAACTATTTCGAACCAAGATACCTTAATGAATTCTTATTTTTGAAGGAGGATAAAATGTTGGGAAGTTTAGTTAACATCTTACATGATATATTTATGATGATCATGGGGCGCCAATAAAAAAAATCTTATGTAGTCGAGTGTGCAATGGTCTATAAATAAACCACTGGGCGTTAATGGGTTAATGTTAGAATTAATTTTTTCTCACTAAAGGAAAGAAAAAATACGCAACAATTAATTGCGGAAAATAATATGAAGCATGCAATATTTCTCATAATATGCAGCTTTGATATAAAATAATGTTAGATTAAATACTATTCAACATTTCTTAAGTGTCTCATATATTATTCCACATTAGTACCTCACGTTTTAAACAATAGTCCGATTCCCGCTATGTTAATATTTGTATTTGTGGACGTAATTCCACGCCGCTCCGCTAGATGTCAAGTCCGCGATATTTCGCACTCACGTCAATGCTACTATACTAAAAGCCAGGTTTTGAACCGACTAAACAGGAAGTAGTAGGATGGGCGAGAGGAAAGTGCGGGTTAGAGGGGTAGCTTGTGCAGTGATGACATGTTGAGTGTGGGGGTGGAGAGGAAAAGGAGAACGGAGCTTTTCATTGGACCTCGCGTGAAAATGTCGTCTGAGAACGAAAATCTGACAATGGGATCACGGAGACAGTGTAGCCAAACTTCCCAGTTGATTTTCAATACCACGTGCATTACGAGTGGCATTTCCTACCAGTGCCATTACCTCGTGCTTTCTTGAAAACAGCGATTTTAATTACTAATATTATTGATAGCGTTATCGAGAACTATATACAGTAGGCCCTAGTACTTGAATAGAACAATGAATTCTCCCGAGTGGTATGATAGAAAAAGAAAACGGGGTTTTAAGTCTTGAGAGACAGAGAAATGATTTTGTCTGTATACAAGCATTGCCGACAAAAACGTGTAAATGGAAGCATCACATCGATAGAAGAAGTAGCGCGGCAAACGGCTGAGGCACTACTTATGACTTACTTAACTGTTCTAATTTCCATATTGTGTGTACTATAAATTAATAGTAGACCTAACAGTGTCTGAATACTCTTATTTATTTATTTTAAACAATGGCTCAGCCGGCTCGAGGTTTCCTTTTAGATTTGTATATTTGCTTATTGATATATTATGTGAATTAATAGTAATAAGAGTAATAATAATAATAATAATAATAATAATAATAATAATCATAATCATCATCATCATCATCATTGAATATACTCGTATATGACCCAAATCAGTATAAATATAAAATTAAGGTCATATCCATTAAATTATTATTATTGATGTAGGCTACAAAAATAGCTAAATAGTAAATTCGATTTAACTCAAAATAAAATAAAAATTATTATAATGTATCTTGATATATATTTAGTTAACACTATTGTTATTATTGTTATTATTATTATTATTATTATTATTATTATTATTATTATTATTATTGAATTGAATTGAATCGTTCGTTCTTTTAACTGAAATGTTTGAATTCGTTATATACTTCTTTATTATATTAATAATAATTGAAAACACAGCTACGACAGTTATTTTAAACATATCGGTGACAAACGCTGAAAACGCTTTGAATCTCGCGCCACTATGTGGCAACAGAGCTCAGAAAGAGAGCAACAGAACGTTGCTTCCAGTTTAGTCGGTTCATAACCTGGCTTTTAGTATTAGGCTTATTATACAGCTGTCCGGTATTATTATAGTAAGGTATTTGGTACGACCCTCTGTAAGTAACTGTAATCTTATGTTATGGTACGGAAAGTGCCAGCCCTAATCATCATGAACATAACAGATTATGTAAGTAGGTCGGTTTCGTTTTCGTTCCGTAGTCTTGTTGGTTTCCAACGCTTCAATTTTTTTCTGGTTGGATGTTACTCACTTTTACGATGTGCGAGTTTTATCTGTTCTTAAGTAAACGGTTACGGCATCTTTTTATATACTCTTTTACCACATCTGTAGCAGTTGAGATTTGGAGTTCTTATCGTAACCCATTTTTCGCTTTTGGTGAAGTACACTATAGAGCATTTATTGGCTTTAAAAGTTTCAATTCAGGGGCTATATTATTTTCTAGTGTCGAATTTCTAGAGCTCATGTTCTTGATACATGAGTTAATCTTGGTAGGATCATTGCTCAATAAATATTTAAGATAAGTTATTACGAGCATACTTCTTCACTGTATGGAGAACGCGTTACTGTTCTTACTGTCCCCTGAGTGGTCAGACCTCCAGCCTGTGACGTAGGTGGCCCGGGTTCGAGTCCCGTTCAGGTCTGAATTTTTTCGTTGACACTTGTGGCCGATAAGGTCGCACTTGGAGTGTTTCTCGGGGTTCTCCCGTTTTCCCACATATTAGGTATCTGCATTATTCCGTCACCATTTCTCCATTTAGTCATCATTCCATAGTATTCCCCGATTGCCGACTGGCGACGCACGGAGGGGGCTGGCCTAGGGATGAGTGGGGTTGCCTGCTCGAAACCTGGGTACGCTGCGAACCTTAATGTAATCACTAGACTTCGTTGAATTGCCACACGCAGCATGCAATCAGGTTGCCGACGTACGGTAGTATAGAAGAGGTGAGCAACCTCCCGTCTCGTAGTATAAGCAGTTCGTGTTTAGAGATGTGACCGGTCCAAATAGATAGAGCAGTTACAGCTAATGTATACCTATGTAAGCACATGTTTTTGCATTACTGTGGTTGGAATAGTCAAAGCTTAACATTTGTTCAGTGCAGACAAGAATTCAATCAAACATGCTACAATGAGAGTGTTGCTTTTCCAAACAATTGCCCCTGGAATACCCTTACCCCCGCAGCCAGTCTTGACCCGTTGGAAAACGTGGTTGGATGCTGTTAATTATTATGCAGAATATTACGGCAAAATAATGGAGGTAATTTATGCATTGGATAGCACAGACAATTCCGCTGTTGCAGCTGTAAAATCATTGCCTTCTGAATGGATATTGGAAGATATTCTGTTCATTGATTCTAATTTTAAAATCGTGTCCAAAAGCATCACCCTGTTAGAATCGTCTAAAATACAACTCTCAGAAGCCTTTAATATAGTGTATAAAGTATCACAAACCGTTATCCAAAATAACAATTTACTAATTTCAGAAAAAGTGAAATGTAAGTTGAAAAACATTATTGCTAAAAATTCTGCCTATTCACAACTTCGTATTATAAATGATGTACCATCAGGTCACGACAAGACGTCTGAAGTTGGTGTACTAAAAAGTAGTGACTTTCCGTTCTTCAAATATGCACCTATTACATCGTGTGATGTTGAACGTACATTTTCCCAATAAAAAAACTGTTTGAGTGACCATCGGAGGAGGTTCACTTTGCAGTCGCTCAAAATGTACGTAACTCCTATCTGCAATGCACATATTCAAGGATGATGTGAGTATATTACATTAAATTTTAAGAGTTAATATCTCACTACAAAATAATTGTGTATTTATATGTTTAGATATTTCCTACTTCAATGATCATTCATTATATTTCTTGAATGCAGGATACTGGTTTTATTGTAACTGGAGTATACTGCTCAGTAAATTTAATAATATGATTGGCTATGTATTGTATACTTTTAGTAGAGCCATCGATGTAGCTTAGTCGGCAGACTCGCTGGGCTGCTGATCCGGAGCTGCGTTCGGGCTTGGGTTGGATCCCCCTTTGGACTTTGTTTTGTTCGGAGGTTTTCCCCAGCCGTGGGACTGAAGCCGGATGGTCTATGGCGAGTCCTTGGCATCAATCCCTTTGATTTG
This sequence comes from Periplaneta americana, assembly GCF_040183065.1. NCBI lineage: Eukaryota > Metazoa > Arthropoda > Insecta > Blattodea > Blattidae > Periplaneta > Periplaneta americana. The sequence continues at coordinate 158,079,926 of NC_091121.1, forward strand.
ATTACCTGGTTGGGTTTTTCCGAGGTTTCCCCCACCGAAAAGGCAAATGCCGGGTAATATTTTGGCGAATCCTCGGACCTCATCTCATCTCACTACATCTCGCCAAAATGTAAAAAAATTGTACAAAATTGTAAAAATTGTAGAAAATTACTAAATTTTAAAACTATAAAAATTTGTAAAAATTGTAATTGTAATATTGTAAAATGTTGACATGTTCCACATCTTAAAGCTTCATTGCTCATGTAAGATCTATGGAATAAAATGAATGAATGAATGAATGAATGAATGAATGAATGAATGAATGAATGAATGAATGAGTGTTTACATCAGAGGCATACTCTATTCTTTCCACGCCCCCTTCTCATACAGTCTATACTGCGTGCATAGTAAACCTACGATTCTCGTGGCAATTCCACGAAGTCTAGTAATCACTAATTTAGTCTTCAATATGACTAATGTTTCTGTGTGTGAAAATATGGAAAAAATAATGATTCTAGGTGTAAAGAAAAAAACAGTTACTTGAGAACTGTGTTGATAATATCTATCTGTATTTTGAAAAAAAAAACGCTCCTCAATTTTTGCAAGAATAGGCTACATTGTAAGAAGTCATTGCCAAGAGCAAACTTTTTATATATTTTTTATTTATTTATTTCAACAAAGACTACAGAATAGAATATCAGACTACCGAATATAATTACAACAATAGAAATAGAAATAAAATAATACAATCAATATAAAAAGAGGATACAATAATATTAACAAAATAAAAAGAAACTAAATCTATATATTGAAAGGATCGAATTCGCAGCCAGTCATGTTCACATTTTTAATGCATTTGGAGACTTGTGAAAGAAATTCTGAATTTCTGTTACAGAAAAGTTTGTGTGCTCTCATGTATTTCGTAAGCTAATATTATTTGAGAAGGAGTCACAGGATGTACCATCTTCGAGGACCTTACGAAAGAACAGATGATGGAGCTGATAGCATATAGGCTTCGACAATTAAAATATTCACATTTTCTCTCATAACTATACCCGGAATTAATCGGCAGAAATCTGAATTAACATAAATATATGAATTCTCTTTGTATATTTTCTAATTTAGACGGATCAGTAGTTTTAATACTGGGTGTTCATGTCAAAGTGTGTCATGACGTCACTGTTGTTGAGTCACCGATTTGAAACGAGTTTCAGCTTATATGTCAGAGAAGTTGCCTATTATTTAAGGCGTTCTTCAATCTGAACTTGAGAACGTGTACGGTATAACTTGAACGTCGTAGCAACAGATGGCGGTCTGTACGGTCTGTGTGCTACCATAACCTCTTTCGAACTGTGTTTTGCGCCGGCAAGTCGTACGCAGGGTATTTGTTATCATCGGTTGCGTACGGTAACATTCCACAACACAAATCAAATACTCCATGTCCATGTTGACCGTCGAAGTTAATGTCAAAAATACGTAAGTAATCGTCTTAACTCTCTCCCCATATCCCGACAGTACGCATTTCCAAACAGTTCACATTCCTGCCACTACCGGCGTTATCGTACGCATCGGTACGTACTCTTCAGAATGAACGCCGTACTTGCCAGGCAACTTCTCTGCCTCCTAGGTAATACACCTTTGCGGAAATGTAGGAAGATTGAATTTTCTAGGCTCATCGGCTAGCCACACGACGGCATACAGCGAGCCATGACACACTTTGAACTGAACACCCAGTAGAGTTCCAAACTACAGATGCATGTTCGAGTTTCGTTAGCAGCAGTGTATAGTAGAGCATTAAAAGAGAATCAGCGTGGAAAAAGTATAAATTATTGACCGCATCATTCCCAACGTTCTGATTGCGTGATTGTAAATGTAATCAACATAACTATGAAAATATAGTTTACTGTCAATGAATATTTCCAGATTTTTTATACAATCAGTTCTATTTATTAGAACATTATATTGATAACTAAATTTCAGTGAAGTTTTTCTAGAAAAGGTGGTAATAATAATAATAATAATAATAATAATAATAATAATAATAATAATAATAATAATAATAATGTCTAATGCTTTTCCAATTCACTGCGGGCTAAAGCAAGTAGATGCACTATCACCTTTACTTTTCAACTTCGCTCTAGAATATGCTATTAGGAAAGTTCAGGATAACAGGAAGGGTTTGGAATTGAACGGGTTACATCAGCTTCTTGTCTATGCGGATGACGTGAATATGTTACAAGAAAATCCACAAACGATTAGGGAAAACACGGAACTTTTACTTGAAACAAGTAAAACGATAAGTTTGGAAGTAAATCCCAAAAAGACAAAGTATATGATTATGTCTCGTGACCAAAATATTGTACGAAATGGAAATATAAAAATTGTCGATTTAACCTTCGAAGAGGTGGAAAAATTCAAATATATTGGAGCAGCAGTAACAAATATAAATTATTTTCGGGAGGAAATTAAACGCAGAATAAATATGGGAAATGCCTGTTATTATTCAGTTGAGAAGCTTTTGTCATCTAGTCTGCTGTCAAAAAATCTGAAAGTTATATTACCGGGTGTTCTGTATGATTGTAAAATTTGGACTCTCACTTTGAGAGAGGAACAGAGATTAAGGGTGTTTGAGAATGAGGTTCTTAGGAAAATATTTGGGACTAAGCAGGATGAAGTTACAGGAGATAGAGAAAGTTACACAACACAGAACTGCACGCATTGTATTCTTCGCCGGACATAATAAGGAGCATTAAATCCAGACGTTTGAGATGGGCAGGGCATGTAGCACGTATGAGCGAATCCAGAAATGCATATAGAGTGCTAGTTGGGAGGCTGGAGGGAAAAAGACCTTTGGGGAGGCCGAGACTTAGATGGGAGGATAATATCAAAATGGGTTTGAGGAAGGTAGGATATAATGCTGACTGGATTAATCTTGCACAGGAAAGGGACCGATGGTGGGCTTATGTGAGGGCGGCAATGAACCTGCGGGCTCCTTAAAAGCTATTTGTAAGCAAGTAAATTATTAATAATAATATTAATAATAATAGTCCTAATGATAATACTAATAATAATATTATTATTATTTTTCTTGATCTGTCGGTGCAATCACATGAAGATAACAGGAAACAAGCAAATAAAACAAGAAACATAAACCTAGATCCTATGATAGATGTCTAATTTTTTATTTCTTTCTGGTATCAGGTCATGAGTTGGCTGTATCTACTGGGTGTTCAGTTCAAAATGTGTCTTGGCTCGCTGTATGCCGTCATGTGGCTAGCTGATGAGCCTAGAGAATTCAATCTTCCTACACTTCCGCAGCTCAGGTATATAATCTAAGAGGCAGAGAAGTTGGCTAGCAAGTACGGCGTTCATTCTGAAGAGTACGTGCCGATACGTACGGTAACGCCGGTAGTGGCAGGATTGTGAACTGTTTGGAAATACGTACTGTCGGGATATGGGGAGAGGGTTAAGACGATTACTTACGTATTTGTTGACATTAACTTCGACGGTCAACATGGACACGGAGCATTTGATTTGTGTTGTGGAATGTTACCGTACACAACCGATGATAACAAATACCCTGCGTACGACTTGCCGGCGCAAAACACAGTTCGAAAGAGGTTATGGTAGCACACAGACCGTACAGACCGCCATCTGTTGCTACGACGTTCAAGTTATACCGTACACGTTCTCAAGTTCAGATTGAAGAACGCCTTAAATAATAGGCAACTTCTCTAACATATAAGCTGAAACTCGCTTCAAATCAGTGACCCAACAACAGTGACGTCATGACACACTTTGAAATGAACACCCAGTATATCTTGAATGTCGCCAATTGAGTCAGACGAAGGGGAATAAATGTGACAGAGCGGATGCTATAGGAAGGAACTATTCATATACCGCAGTGAATTGTCACTATTGCTGGAGAGAGGAACCGCATGTATTATAGACCTGACTGCGTAAGGAAGATACGTCACTGACCACCATTGTGGCAAAGGACTACTGTCACTACAGGTACAATAAATATAATGTACCGGCAGGTTTATAACAGGAATTAGCAGGATATGTCTACTCATAGTGTTGGTTGTACTATAGCTCTCACGTCCGACTAATTTCGTGTGGATCGCATCATGAGTTGTGAAGTTTCCGCCAACTGGACGAACAATTATGCTCACACTGCTTCATTGTGAGGAAACCACATTTGCAAACAATCTGACAGATTGCAATTCCTCACTGACAAATGGACTCCGCAAAGCCAGCGATATTCTCTAGCACTGCTGGCGAAGAAGAGGAGAAATTAAGACTTGAAACCAGCTTAATTGAAAGTAAATGAAGTTAAGAGTTTGAAAGAAAGGCACAATCTGAAACGTAAAATAACGATAAATAATTTGACATACATAGACTCTACTAGTGTCGTAAATTCTAAATTAAAAGGCGTATTTCAGTGGCTATGAGTAAAATATAATATTAAGTAAAAGTATACGAAATTAGGCTGTATAAAACATTAAGACAATGTTTTTAACTTGCGAGTCAGAGAGCTGGTATCATAAAGTTATTCAGTGATTATAAGTGTTAAAAGAGTGTATCGAAAATGAATAATGAAATGTCAAGTTTGGGAATATTACATGACAGTTACATAATGTTACTGACTGAATTGTAACTGTGGTAGTCATTATTCCTGACATACATTTCATTTATTCATAGTGTTCTGCCCGAGGGCAGGTCTTTCACTACAAACCCAGCATGATCCAGTCTCTTCTGTTTTCTGTCTGACATACGTGATCAGCATAATTTAGTCAGTAACAGTATCTAACTATCTTATGATATTCCCAAACTTGGCATTTTAATTTAGTGTTTAAATGACATATTGTCTTCAATCTTGTTTTTATCGAACAGTTTAAGTTGTGTCTTATGTCACAAAAACTTTTACTATTATTTGAGCTGTTGAGAGCAGAAGTGGTGTAAGTCAAAAATGGGTAATTAGGGTTAAAGTAAACATTCTGTACAATACAGCACAAAGTAGCAATTAATATTCAATTCATTTAAACTATTAGTAGTCAGTGGATAGCATGAAGGACATATTAATATCTACTTTGCGCTGTATTTTACAGAATTTTTACTTTAAACCTTGTTACTCAATTCTCACTTACACCACTTCTGCTCTGAACGGCTCATTTCTTATTTCATATGGCTACTATTTCTTATTTCCTTCTTCTCTCTGCATTTGTTTCTTGTATATGTCTATTTGTATTCTGGTGGTGTGGTAGAGAAGGCCTGATGGCCCTAACTTCGCCAGATTAAATAAATAAATAAATAAATATAAATAAATATAAATAAATAAATAAATAAATAAATAAATAAATAAAAATAAATAAATATAAATAAATAAATTAAGTAAATTAAGTAAATAAGAAAATATTTGAATAAATAAATAAAATAAATATTTAAATAAATAGATGATAAATAGATAAATAAACAAAGAAATAAACGAACGAGCAAGTAAGCACTTCACGTGTCATATGTACAAAAAAACATTCTTAGCCTTCAATTTACTTAGCATGTTTTTAATATTTTCATATATAAATTGTATATACAATGTTTCAACAAACTTGTACAGTATTACAACATCTGAACACCACATTACACAATCTAAACTTACGGCATTAAGATGCAGTTTTCTTGTCATGTGTATAATCTAATGTCATGTCATCTGCTAACTTGTTGACGCAAACATAGGGCCTGATGATGCTCACCACGCGAGCGAAAACGTTTGTCCGAACCTACAGTAGAATCACACTTTTATGATTGATAACTTATTGACGGATTTTTCACTTTTTGCTTATAAATGAAAAGTAAGCTTCCATGACGCTGGAGTCCGCATGATACCGAATCTCCATATTTGCAACATGGATTCTGTAGGCGGAATTTGAACCTAGAATATGAACTTTCCTCACAGGTCGATGTAATTTGCGCTTAGTAATATTTTATTTCAGTTTATAAGATGAATTACCGAAATGAAACGACTGGTCGTCATAAATTTTGCAGGATTAATTAAGGTGATCAATAACATTTGTGAAGTTTGAAATAAGCAAAGCAACTGTTCACTATAATGTGATGTCTGGTAGTTTTTCTGGTTGAAGAAGCCGATGAGAGCTGCCAACTGCACCGGATGGCAGTGAATAATGCTCTGGCCTGCGTTCTCGCTGGACACTTACTCAACATGTTATTACGCTGAGCACGTGTTTCCACCTGACTATGACCGCGATGTAATATATGGAGCAATGAGGAAATTGACGGATCTCTCTGCCAGTCGCATTGCAATTAAAAATTTATAATGTCAAATTAAGGGGAACGGGATCTTTATGACAGTTACGGTGATTTAGATCAGAACACAAAAATAAGTCTTTTATGTTAATTGCATTTGACGTAATAATGTTTAACGTCGCTTCAATAGAAAATGACTTTTTGAGGTACACTGCTCCGTCGATATAGGAGAAAGCCAATGTCTACCTAGTTAGATATAACACGCGGAGCAAGTCCCCTGCAATCGGCAAGCATCATGTTCAGGTACGGCACGAAAATCCTGGAATATTAATAATAATAATAATAATAATGTTTTATTTTCGCTGGCAGAGTTAAGGCCATAAGGCCTTCTCTTCCACTCAACCAGCTTTAATCAATACAATACATAAATTTAAATTACAAATATTTTCACTACACTTAAAAGGTCCTCCAGCAATAATCTTCACTACACATTTATTTAAATTTAGATAAATCTATAAGGTAAAGGAGTAACTTAATTTATGAGCTAATTTAATTCAATGAATTATAATTAATTTAATATTTGAGATAGCTAGTAAAATGATGAAAATTAATTTAATATAAGCTTACTAGGACTATGTTACAGGGAGAGTATATATATTTCTATTTCTATAATGAGAATATTAATGTAATTGTCATTAGAGGTTTTGTAAATCTATTTAGAGAAATTAAAGATAATAATAATAAGAATGGACAGATGTTAGTTTCATTATAAGTAACAAATATTAATCAGCAATTCACCTGTTAAGTAAGAATTTATGTAATTTTGACCTAAATGAAGCTATTGTCCAACAACCCCTTATATCACTCGGAAGCGAGTTCCAATTTCTAGCAACTGAAACTGTATAGGATGAAGAATATAAAGATGTCTTGTGGTAGGGTATAATGAGTAAATTGTTATAATGAGATCTTGTACTTAGCTGATGATATGCGGATAAATTTTGAAAACGAGAAGCCAAATATATTGGGGTAGCGGTGCGCAGAATTTGAAACAAGAGAACAAGGGAATGCAGAGCTCGTCGATCACTTAGCCTTGGCCAAGACAGAGTTTGGAAAGACGGGGAAACATGATCATACTTACGAATATTACAAATATAACGGACGCACGCATTATGCACACGTTGTAGCCTGTTGCTCAAATTTGCATTTAGGTTACTTGATATAATATCGCAGTAGTCAAAGTGTGGCATCACGAGTGTTTGTACAAGGATTAATTTTAATTTATCAGGAAGAAAGTTCTTCAGTCGCTTTAATGAGTGAATAATGGAAAATATTTTTTTGGAAGTGTGATTCACTTGTTCATTCCATTCCAGGTGACAATCCATATAAATACCAAGGTTCTTCACGGTCGTACTGTATGGAATAGTAGTATTATTTACAATTATCGGTGGCAAATTTTGTTTGTCACACTTCGATCTTTGATGTTCTATTAAGATTGCCTGCGATTTACTTGCATTTAAATTAAGTCCGTGGGTTTTCGACCATATGGATATAGAATTCAAGTCATCATTAACTTTAGTTATGGCGTCATTTATGTAGTTAGGTCGAGTATGCAGATAGATTTGTATGTCGTCAGCATAAATATGGTGTCGGCAGGATGTTAGATTAGAAGAAATATCATTAATATAAATAGAAAATAGTAAAGGTCCTAGGACAGAGCCTTGTGGTACGCCAGTCTTCGTGGTACGCCAAGTGGAATAACGATTATTAATAGACACGCACTGTTGGCGTTCACGAAGATAGGAGTCCATCCACGCTAACGCATTATCAGAAAAATGCAGTACTCTTAATTTTGCAATTAGTAAGTCAACATCTACAGTGTCGAAGGCTTTGGAGTAGTCTAAAAGTGTTAGTATTGTGATCTGTCCTTTGTCTAAAGCTTCACGTATATCCTCAGTCACTTTAAGCAGTGCAGTCGATGTGCTGTGTCCCGTTCTGAAGCCTGATTGGTAAGGGTCAAGAATATTGTGAGTATTGAGGTAATCTGTCAGTTGTTTGTGCACAATTCTTTCCAAAGCTTTTGAGAGAACAGGAAGAATACTAATTGGTCTATAGTCATTAGGTGTTACAGGTAACTTAATTTTAGGAAGGGGACGAACAATAGCCTTTTTCCATATGTCTGGGTAATGTGAAGTCATTATAGATGCATTGAATATATGGGTTAGTGTCGGAAGAATTATGTCCATAATTTTGTTCAGAAGTTCTATATTTATATTGTCTACTCCTTGTGATTTTGACTTGATGCGCTTTAGTGCTGATTTTACGTCAGAAGGTGTTATGTAGGAAAAGAAGAACTTGTCTCGTGCTGGGGCGGGTGTAGAGATTAATTCATTAATAGTCTGTTGTTTCGTTGCGGCGTCAGGTGCGTGGGTAGTGGTGGATGTGAAGTAACTGTTTAAATCATCTAGACAAATAGTATTGTCAATTTGTGATTTAGATTGTCCCAGTCCCATTGACCTAACATTTCTCCACATATCGGATGCTCTAATATCAGGTTCAATGAGGCTGTAAGCATGTCTAAGCTTAGCATTTCTAATCGTCTGTGTGGTCATATTTCTTAGTCGCTTGTACCGCAAGAAATCTATGTCACTTTTTAGTCTCTTGAATTTCCGAAAAGCTTCGTCTCTGTCTCTCATCAATGATCGGATTTCTGTAGTCATCCAGGGAGCTGGAGGTCTCGTAATGCGTCTAGTTTTTATTGGGGCATGTTTGTCATATAATGTAATAACAAGGTTGTTAAAAGCTTGTACTTTTTCGTCTACTGTACGGAGAGTCCAAACATCACGCCATGGCAGTAATAACGCGTCAGAAATTAAAGAGGCGTCGTTGATATGTCGCAGATCCCTATACTGAATGCGTTTTGGTGTTGCCTTAGGACACTGCAATGAATACTCTACAAATATAATATCATGTGCAGAAATCCCAGGCGCCGGTAGTTGTCCGTGCGTTATTATTTTGTGGGGATTTGTAGTTGCTATGATGTCTAGTAGTGTTTCTGCAGTCTCTGTGTGATGAGTGGCTTGGAGCGGTAGAATTGTCATATTGCAGGCCGCAAACATGTTTGAGATGGATAGTAAGAATATCGATCGTACGGGAATTGGTATTTAAGAGTTGTTAATTCATTATAAGAATGAATCTGATACAACGTTAATACAAATTAATTGTAAAACGTATTATTTGTCATGGGAGGATAATATTAAAATGAATTTGAGGGAGGTGGGATATGATGGTAGGGACTGGATTAATCTTGTTCAGGATAGGGGCCGATGGCGGGTTTATGTGAGGGCGGCAATAAACCTCCGGGTTCCTTAAAAGCCATAAAGTAAGTAAGTAAGTATTATTTGTCTTTCTTGTGTTAAATTTTATATTACCTTGTCAACATGTTTCAGCCTGCTATTGGCCATCATCAGAACTGGTTGTTGCTATTCTTGGCGGCTTTTGTTTTGTTTCCTGTGGGGGTGTCTTTGTGTAGTGTAATGTGGAGTCGAAGAGTGTGTGTGTGTTCTGAAATTGAGTTGTGTGTTGAGACTTTCACTTGGATGTGTTTTTGTGTGTCTGTGTATTTCGTATAGTTCTAGTGCGTTTAGTTTCTGGCTTTTGGTTAGATGTGTAGAATTTCCATGTCTGTGTTGATGTCTCTGTAGGTGTAGCTAGCATTTGTGATGTGTTCTGAATATGTGGAAGTGTTTTGTAATTTTGTTATGGCTGTGATGTGTTCTTTGTAACGTGTTTGAAATGATCTGTCTGTCTGTTCTATGTAGAAGTTATTGTATTTGAGTTTGTATACATCTGTGTGGTTGTATTTGTTTGTTTTTTTTTGTGTTTTGAGATGTTTTTGTAGAGTATTATTTGTTGTGTATGCGATATTATAATTTAATTTCTTGAATGAGGTTGAAATCTTGTGTGTGTTTTTGTTTCCGTATATTAGTGTCATGTATTTTTTGTGTTCTTGTGTTTGTGTTGTATTCTTATGTTTTTTGTGATTATATTTTGTCTTTCTTATTATGTTGTCTATTATGTGTTAAAAGTTGTGTAACCAAGATGTAAAATTAATTAGATTTCCTAGAATATATCTATTTATAAAATACAATAAAAGTAAATGAATGAATGAGTGAATAAAAATAGATAAATATATAAATAAAGTAAATAGGTAAATAAATAAATAAATGGATGGATGACTGACGGACAGACGAACGAACAAATAAATGATGAATAACAAATCAATGAATGAATAACAAATGAATGAATGAATGAATGAATGAATTAATTAATTAATATTATCTTGAAGTCTCTAGCAATCTCCTTAATATTAGCGTCATTTTCAAGGCGTTGAATAATATTTACTTTGTGAGAAATACTCAGACGTGAACGTGTTTGTGACATGATACCTTACCGATATGCGGGGATTTGGATTTTCATCACAACAAGAGATCACGTTGTAGGCCTACTGTTTTACAGCTTTCTTTAGACTCTGATGCTTTCTACTAAATCGGTGGAGCAATGTATCATGTGTGCACCTAATATTTATACAAATATTCCCACAATAATCACCAATGTTACCATTATTATCACAACTAATCTATTATTATTATTATTATTATTATTATTATTATTATTATTATTATTATTATTGTTTGTACTTCTCTTGCCCTTAATATTGTTTATACATTCTCGCTAATGTTATACTATACCCCTCTATATATTAGGCCTACTATTCATCTGTTATCGCTATTAATATAGTAGTAATAATAACTATAGTAGGCCTATTCATACTTTGACGCATGCACCCATACAAAGTATAAAATATGATACAATAACAGTAATGATAATAATAATAATAATAATAATAATAATAATAATAATAATAATAATAATAACAAAATAGTAAAGTACAAAGCATATAATGAATACAATATTTACACACAGGAAGAAAAATTATGATTATAAGTAGCTGAAGTTATCATGTGATAGACATACCATTATCGGGTAATATGATGAAACAAAAACAAATAAAATAAATACCACTAGAATATCAAAAATTCAGTAAATACGTATAAACATGCAATACAACACTTGTGATAACAGTAAGTTAATTTGACAACTCGTCATAAGATAATTTTCTAATTTGGATGTGAAAGATTTCAAGGTTCGGCAGCCCTTGACATCAGGCGGCAGAGAGTTCCAGTGACGAAAATTAGCAACAGTGAAGAATGAGGAGTACAGAGATGATGTGTAGGGCGGAATTTCTAGCGTGTTATCGCGTTGTGGTACCGAGAGAGTGTATGGAAGCGGGCGAATAAATAAGCGGGGATGGAGTGTGCATAATTCGATATAAGTGAGAAAGTGAGTGCAGATTTCTTCTCTCATGTAACCTAAGCCATGATAACTTCTCGAAAGAAAGTGAGATAGGATCATAGTATCGAACATCTAGGTCAGAAAGCATGGATAGACATAACGGCTCGGTTAGAAAAGCCAACGTACTATGGTAGGAACGATCATGATTTTAAAATCAAATGTAGGAAACAGAAAACGGATGTAGGTAAATTGTCATTTTTAAATAGAACTATACATGATTGGAATGACCTACCTGCAGCGGTCTTTGAGGGCTGTCCTTCCTTAAGGAGATTCAAAAATAACTTAGGCCTAAAAGTTTTGTATAAAGTGTAAATTAAAATTAAGGTGACATTTAACATTTAATTTTTTAAGGTGACATGTATATTTAGCCTTACGAGTTACTCCCTTGGTTTGAATTGTAAATTATTTAAAAATAGCGTGTAAGAGAGTCTTAGACTAGAAATGTTTAGCTTAAATGTAGTTCTGTTTATAAGTATGCATAAGGATGTATTTGTCTTATTTGAGCTTTTGTATCAGTGAAGCGTGGTGAGTCAGTGAAGTTATGGTTTTACAGTGCAGTGAATAGTTCCGATCAGTGATAATTTATAGTGTCAATGAAATGTGTTCTATAGTGTCAGTGAAATGTGTCCTAAAGTGTCAGTGAAATGCGTCATAGTGCCACTACAGTGAGTGAGATGAGAGTAAAGTGATAGACTATTATCAGTACCAATGTGAAACTTACGTAGGGCATATACTTATGTAGCTTGTATTGTAAAATTAAGTTCACTTATTAATTAGGTTATTTTATTTATTATTATTAACTGTAATTATTGTGTTTAATTGTATTGTGTATTCTTATTGTATTGTGTATATAATTGTATTGTGTATTGTATAATTGTATTTGTATTGTGTATTGTAATTTTACTGTGCATTGTTTATATTGTGTATACCACTGCCATCGGGTGCTTGCCCACTTGCAATGTAAATAAATAAATACATACATACATACATACATACATACATACATACATACATTACAAAGGAAGCGGACGCACGCGTTATGAACATGCTGTAGTTTCTCGGAGGAATCAATCCTGAAATCACTGAACAAAACGTCGCAATAATCGAAGTGAGATAGAATGAGTGTCTGTACCAGCATCTGTTTTAATTTAGGTAGATAATGATACAATTTTTTAATGAATGAAGAATAGAGGATCCTATCTTACGTGTATATTTCTCTCGCTCTTCTGATGTTACTTGAAAGGGAAGTAGGCCTACTTCACAGTTTGTGAGAATACGAGCAACAGTCGAGTTTATTTACTAGTAAATTTTATTCGATTGCGGCAGTAAAATAAAGGCTTAATTCTAAAAAGTTTGTCAGTTTTTCAGGAACGAGATTTTATGATGGATTTAAAAAGTATTATATGATGATGGGTGCGTGTGAAAAATGGATTTTGTAAGAGCTTATTTCAGTGACAGCGAAGAATTAATGCTTTGGGGATTATCTCTTAAAAGGGTCTTACTTGATCATGGCGATGCTTTAATAAGCATGGGTGTGCTTCGCATTTCTGGACCCAATAGTGCCTTTGGTTGTCGATGTCCACAAAAATCAGTTAAGTCTGATCAAGCCGAAGCTGTATACTAATTTGCAAGCAGAAGCGCGTAAGTACCTCTATATGCCATGTAGACAGATTATTAGCTCTTAACACAAAACTGTATCTAAGTAAAAAATGCGTTGCTCTAGAATATTTACAGTGGACATAGTTTTCACTGTCTGTTAGTAGATAAGTTGAGATTCATCTCCTTGCAACAGCAATTGGATGTATTTCACGTGTCAGTTTCTTGTGAAGTCTTAAGTAATGTCTTGACATAATACTGGCAAGATAGTACGCTAAATGGCTCGTTATTTTAAGGTAGATACTGCAAAGATGGTAATGATCAGGCTTCGAGACTTCGGACCCGATGGAGCAGTTCAGTGGGAAATTCGCATAACGGCGTACTGAGTATAGAGGTAAAGCGTACAGTGGGTGGGGGTACTGTAGAATGAAAGACAACAAATACGCAAAGGAAAACGCTCTGGATTTGAAGTTTTTGATGAATAATTTGGCTTTCATACAAACTTATTTTCAAACTGTGTCTGAAACTATTACACGGTTAGAAAAGTCAGAGTAAGAGATGCCGGAAGCCCTCAAATTAGTTGAGGAAATGACACAGAAAATTAATGAGACACCAAGTACACCGGTTACTGAACGTGTAAAACAGAAGTGGAAATAAATTTTATGTAAAAATAACGGATATGGAGCATTGTGTAACATAAACAGCAAATTAGTGGACACAGAGTCACCCGAGAATAAAGGACTGTCTCTTAGAGATTGCAATGATGGTAGGTTTTTTCGTTTTGCTCCTATAAAGTCATGCGACGTAGAGCGCATGTTTTCACAGTACAAACTGTGTTTGGTAGATAACTGAAAAAGATTTACGTTTGAGACACTGAAAATGTATTTTGTAGTACATTGCAATTCTGTACTGTAACCGCAGTTCCTAAAGACGACCAATAGGATAAATGAAGAAATTAAAATTGCTACATATTTATTTCCACCATTAACACTGTGTATAATTAAACACAAATGCTTATAAAAGACAGGAGAGTAAATGCTTTTCACATTATTCGACATTGTCATAGTGTAATGTATTTTTTATTTTATTGGGTTATTTTACGACGCTGTATCAACATCTAGATTATTTAGTGTCTGAATGAAATGAAGGTGATTATGCCGGTGAAATGAGTCCGGAGTCGAGCACCGAAGGTTACCCAGCATTTGCTCGTATTGGGTTGAGCTAAAACCCCGGAAAAAACCTCAACCAGGTAACTTGCCCCGACCGGGATTCGAACCCGGGCCACCTGGTTTCGCGGCCAGACGCGCTAACCGTTACTCCACAGGTGTGGACAGTGTAATGTATATTTACTTTCAGAATGTCCATATGTGTGCGTTTCCCCATACTACCGTACTCTATTCTAAATCGCAACGTTGTTACCTCAATACATCTCTACCTTTCACTACCTGCAACGAGTCAACAACCTATAGTACAAGCACAGTAAACTTATTGTATCGGGTCCAAAGTCTCGAAGCCTGGTAATGATAGTATTATCACAGTCTAGTTTCATAGTCACGAAGCTCATTATGTAGGGAATATGCAACCATAGATAGTTGCTAACCACTAGGATCGCTACTATCGCCTCGTTACAGACAATGTGAAATAGTACCGGCACAGTCTAGTGTTCCTAGTACCCTCAACTACTCAAGCTTCGTGACTGTATATACTAGACTGTGGTATTATGTTGGTGCTTAAGTTGGTAGAGTTTGTTCGTCATCACAAATCTGCATTGTTGGGAGATTTTTTTTTATCGTTTGTCATTTATTTGTTACTTGGTAGTGTTGTGCTTGTAGATACGCCTCGAATTTTGAGGATTTCAACAAAGTTTGTGTGCTAAAGAAAATGAAGTGTAAAGTGGGAAAAAAATGAACACTTCTGACATATTCTTCTGTTTGAGTTTAATAGAGGAGCAAAGGCAGCGGAGGCGGCTCGAAACATTTACGTAGTTTACGGGAAGAATATCATCGAAGAAAGCACTGTCGTTTCAATACGTAACACACCGTTAGTGTCCATCCACAGAAGATATGATGTTATGCGTCTTGTGGTATAATGAAGGCGTCGTGTACTAAGATTTATTTCTAAGCAATGTAACCATACATGCTGACATTTATTGGCAACAACTCAGACGCCTTGCGGCCGCAATTGAAGAAAAACGACAGGGAAGACTGCATCAAGTGCTGCTGCAACGCGATAAAACTCGCTCACACTCCTCTAACATGACGAAAGCAGCTATTCAGGAGCTAGGTTAGGAGGTGATTCCACATCCCTGTACTCTGTCATTTTGCGTAATCAGATTTCCACTTTTTCAATTGTATATCACACAATCTTCACGGAATTTCCTTTCATAACGAAGATGCTTCACAAACTTGGCTTGACGACACCTTTTAACTCCAAACAGCAGATTTATTCGGACGCGGAATCGAAAAATCATCCTAGCGTTGGCAGAGAGTCATAGGTAATGTAGGAGAATACATTACAGATTAGTACATGTCTTCTAGTCATCTCAAATAAAAACTTTTGTCACGGCAAAAAATAAATAAATAAATAAATAAATAATAAATAAATAAATAAATAAATAAATAAATAAATGAATGAATGAATGAATGAATGAATGAATGAATGAATAAATAAATAAATAAATAAATAAATAAATAAATAAATAAATAAATAAATAAATAAATAAATAAATAAATAAATAAATAAATAAATAAATAAATAAATAAATAAATAAATAAATAAATAAATAAATAAATAAATAAATAAATAAATAAATAAATAAATAAATAAATAAATAAATAAATAAATAAATAAATAAATAAATAAATAAAATGAATAAATAAAAAAATCCTATAATGACAATGATAGTCTTAGCTTAATGAACATCAGAAGTTATTCCCTATTGATATTACACAGGGACATCGTTTTATTTTTACTTCAATTTTTATTGTACCTGAGTTTTTGGATGTACTTCCCTCCCATCCGTTCTACCCTAGATCATATATGTAACAGATAACTCTTCGCTACGTTAAAATCGGCAGCACTTTGAAGAGAACAACCGCCAGGATCGCCACCCGTCCGTCGTAAACGAACACGAGATGGCAGCACAGTCGCTAATGCAATTCAAATGGGAATTATGACGTGACTCCTTATATAACAACTAGATGGCAGCGTAGTAAACCTAACAAAAGTTGTTAACCTCAAAGCCTATAACCCCGACATATCTGTTAAATATATGATCTAGGGTTCTACTAGTGAACTTCCACCCGTACTCCACACAGAAGCAAGGCCACATATAGAATCAAAGTCGTCTTACAATCACACTATACAGTACTGAGTGAGTATAGTACGTTCCAGAAATATGATCGTATTTTCCAGTGAATAAAGTGCATTCATTATTGAATCATATTTTCGCACAGGTACTGTATCCGTTTGGTAACGTCGCTTCCCGGTTTCCCCCACCCGTTTCTGCTGGCCCTCTGTAAAGGATAGTGGCTGGGCTGTCAGCTCTTTTTTGAAAACATTTGCTGTCAGGAATTGGACGTCTACGTAATATTATACAACTGTTCAAAATAATTTAAATAAAAGGGTCTCGTTAAGTAACTATCACGTGATTTCCCCCCTTTCTACGACTCTGCGACATAACCACTTGGACGGACAGTAGATAGCATGTCTGAGTAAATTTATCTGTGCGGACCGGGCAGAAGTGAAGATTGAATTTACAGTACGTAAGGTACACTGTTATAGAGTAGGTACAGAATTACTTCAACAGACGCAGGACTATTTATGGCCCACATGTCGATTCATTTGAGTGCTTTGCATTATTTCCTTTGGGGTTACTGTAAAACGGTTGTGTTACTAAACATTCTTACTTACTTACAAATGGCTTTTAAGGAACCCGAAGGTTCATTGCCGCCCTCACATAAGCTCGCCAGCGGTCCCTATCCTGTGCAAGATTAATCCAGTCTCTATCATCACACCCCACCTCCCTCAAATACATTTTAATATTATCCTCCCATCTAAGCCTCGGCCTCCCTAAAGGTCTTTTTCCCTCCTGTCTCCCAACTAACACTCTATATGCATTTCTGGTTTCGCCCATACGTGCTACATGCCCTGCCCATCTCAAACGTCTGGATTTTAAGTTCCTAATCATGTTAGGTGAAGAATACAATGCGTGCAGTTCTGTGTTGTGCAACTTTCTCCATTCTCCTGTAACTTCATCCCGCTTAGCCCCAAATATTTTCCTAAGCACCTTATTCTCAAACACCCTTAACCTATGTTCCTCTCTCAGAGGAAACATTCTACAACAATATAAGAATTAAAGAATTATTACATTCAAGAAAAAATACCTTACATTTTAGAAGCTATACTGAAAAACTTTTTCGATAATATGCACAAAATAACTGAAGCTTGTATCGAAATGAACGTCCATCATTTTTAACAATTTGTTTAAAATATCCAGATTTTGATTATTTTTCAATTTAAATGCACTCTCCATATTGTATGCTAATATGTAGTATACATTGCATAATGAATAAGTCTGCCTGGATAGATCAGTTAATGAGTAAAAACACTTATTGTTAATACATTACTGTTTATTGATGAAATAAAATTCTAACGAAAATTATCAAAGTGAAAATTATAATAATTCCTAGTTTACGTAAATGGACGCACTACGTAGTAAAGTGATTTGTTTGTGTTTTACAGTAGTGTCATCAACAGACATCGATATTTTGGACCCGATAGAATAAGTTTACTACGTCCGTACTATAGGCAGCTTTTTCATTGTGTTGGAGTCGGAAGAAGAAGAGACATGTGTACATGAAACCAAGTTCAGTCCAGTCTACTGGTACTGTACAGTGACGTTACAAAAAAAGGCAACTAATTTATCAAACATTAAAATAAAATGATTGTTAGAGGAGAAAAATTCTATAGGACCAAAAATTAATCTTTAGATAGATTAAAATAAAAAAGCTATCATGCGAAATTTTAAAAATTAATTAATATGCATTTCCTTTCGGCTTCTGTCATAAGAACAAATGCAATACTTACTCAACATACGTAATAATTCTGCACAGCATACACAACTTATGAAGTACAATACATGGTACTGTTACAATGTAGCCTACTGAAATACACATTCTGAAGGTCTCAAAACTAAACTTTCTTCGGTAGCGGCAAGACAAAGTTTATATTGGGAGAAGCTCCGCTCTACATCACATGATGTAATGGATTTATTTTAGTAGGTTATTTTACGACGCTTTATCAACATCTTACGTGATTTAGCGTGTGAATGAGATGAAGATGATAATGCCAGTGAAATGAGTCCGGGGTCCAGCACCGAAAGTTATCCAGCATTTGTTCATATTGGATTGAGGGGGGGAAAGCCCAGAAAAAACCTCAACCAGGTAACTTGCCCCGACCGGGATTTGAACCCGGGCCACCTGGTTTCGCGGCCAGACGCGGTAACCGTTACTCCACAGGTGTGGATGATGTAATGAATGCAAAACGAAAAAACACTAAGTCATTGAAATCTATCTTCGCTACCCCAGCAGTGTCCGTAGACTCCTTCCCTGCTAGCATGTCTTTTATATCACAGAATATCGCATATATTCTTAGACTAATTACATAGATAACCGCATGTACAGATCAAAACTAGACTACTAGCTATCTTCTGTCCTCTCTTCTGATACAGTGAACTAGGTGTACGGGACTGTTTTTATTGTGAGAACAGTACCTCCTCTCCCTGCCTTATGAGTATGACTGAGTAAATAAAGCACATGGGACGACAGATAGGTCGCTACCATCACTGCCTCCACCCACTACAGTCCAGCTATCCAACTTGAAATCGCACTGTTTTCATCTATCGGGTCTAAAGTCTCTAAGCCTGGTCATCAACTCAGGTCTTGGAAGGGGGTTCTCGCCCGTTAATCCAAAGATATAGCCAGGTTAATATCAGAAATGTTAGTAAAAACAAAATGATCCCTCTGTACATCTTCAGTATGGAGTACAGGAAAGATTTTGTGAGAGTGCAAGAATAGAGCTTCAGATTTTCACTGAAATAGATATTTTATCCATACCGCTTAATAGTTTATGGCTTGCAGTCCGTCCTCCCGCGTTTTTGTGTAATATTTCTGTGGACGAGCAGGCAAAGAACACTGGTGCTACTGAATAATGAGTAGGGAACGAAGTTGAGACACCAAAATATTTCCTAGACGCGGCTACAGGTTGAAGAAACACAATAAACAGTGTGAATAATTCAAGGGAAAAATTGTTCCGGGGCCAGGTATCGAATCCGGAACCTTTCGCTTAGCGCACGAATGCTCTACGAACTGAGCTACTCCAGGAACCATACACGACACCATCACAATTCTTCCGTTTTATATTCACACAACTCAAATGGGCTGACAAGACGCCAGAACCCAACTTTGAGTGCACACAATACTGTGTGACTTAAATTGTGGCTTTCTGTTAACGTACCGTACCTACATAACGAATATATTAATACGAGGGGCATCCAGAAAGTAAGTTTCCCGATTTTTTCCCCTTGAAAGTAAACGTAATTAGCCGTGTCAATTGCGCATGCGTAACAGATCTATGACGTATCAATCATATGCCAGCCGGACAGGTCCCGCCTGGTACCAGTAGCATGGCAGCAGTGGTTCGAAAATGAAGCTCTTATTCCTTCTCCCGCCGCCTCGAGGTTCGGTCGGTGATAAAGTTCTTTAATGCAGAAAGCATTGCCAGCTCTCATCGGCAGCTGTCAGACCTATGGGCCGAACATCTCTCTCCCTCCCACCCTTCCGCCTCCCCCTCCCCCTCTCCCCCCTCTCTCTCTCTTTTTCAAGAAATTCCTGTCCTCCTGTGAGCGTTTTGGCAACGACGAAGAGCTGAAGACGTCAGTCACACGCTGGTTCCATTCACAGGCGGCAGAGTTCTACGACAGAGGGATACAAAATTTGATCCCACGATACAAGTGTTTCAATTCTGATGGTGGCTATGTTGAGAAATAGCTGAAACATTGCTGTACCTGTTGCCAATAAATGTTTTCCTTAAAGTGTGTGTTCTTTTTTTTTTAAATAGGGAAACTTACTTTCTGGATGCGCCTCGTATATGGGTACGGTACGTTAACAGAAAGCCACAAATTATGTCGCACAGTATTGTGTGCACTCATAGTTGAGTTCTGGCGTCTTGTCAGCTCATTTGAGTTGTGTGGATATAAAAAGGAAAAATTGTGACGGTGTCGTGTATAGTTCCTGGGGTAGCTCAGTCGGTAGAGCGTTCGCGCGCTAAGCGAAGGGTCCCGGGATCGATACCCGACTCCGAAACAATTTTTCCTTGAAATTATTTAATATATAGTGTATTAATTAAGTATGGAATATTGCTAATAACTCTTCATATATTCATTTAATGAAAAAATACCAAAAACAAAAGTTGTTAGAGATATCTAACTAAAACGTATTGCCGTGGTCTCACAAAAGTATTGATTAATGTACAGGGTGTTGAAAAGAAATAACACTTTTCTTAAATACCACTCTATATTAAATTTTACATGTTTGAAATATTCATTCAATTTTAGATACAGATAGAAGTTTGACTCAGCATAAATGATAATACTCTCTTGTAAATGTATGTACTGTATGTATATATTTATTCACACTGCAATGAGTATATACCCGGTGGCAGTGGTAACTAATTACACTCAATAATGACAATAATAAACTTATTAATTAAAAATACAATTAATAATAATACTAATAATAATAATAATAATAACAACAGGGAATATCCTAAGTTAAATGAAGCACGATCACTTAAAATAACATTTAAAATAAATCTAATTTGTATCTTGAACCTATGTTCGAACTAAAACCCAGGAGTATGATATGTTCATATCTGCACAAGTGCCTTTCAACATTACACTCATTTCGCTGTCAACTCAGTCACTGCACTGGAACTACGACACATTTCACTGATTCTATCCTGATTTCACTAACACTTCAAAAACATTTCACTGTTCAAATACTTTGCACTGCCACTATAAACTATAAAGCTTCACTGACAGGAATACGTTTCACTTACACAACACAATTCTTCACTGATACAACACTTCAATAACAAAATATCATTTACATTCTTTAAATACTGTGTATAATTACCGTCTATTAGTAAAGTCCTTAAGCCTATTTTTAAATACATTTTTGGTTGTTGGTAAAGCCTTTAGTAAGTCTGCAGGTAAAGCATTCCAGTCCCTGATAGTACGATTGAGAAAAGAAAACTTTCCAGTGTCCGTCCTCTGTCTTCTTTCCCTCAATTTATATGAGTGGTCGTTCCTTATGAGTAGTCCTTACGGTTATTTCAAATGCTTTGATAATGTAACAAAATAAATGTGTGTATTCATAATGGAGTAGGCCATGAAAAAAACACTCACAGTCAGAAGCAGCTGCTGACCCTGCAGTGCAGTTTATGGTGCATTCTCATCAGACCCTAGTCTGCAAATTGTGTTTCTTCTGTCGGACGGCGGTTGTGACAGAATTACGAGTCGTAGAGTTGAGTCCACTCTGTTTTCTGAAATCGATCCTGGAAAACCTCGTTTGTGCCCCTTTCTTATCACCCCCGTCCCCGACTTCGCTCGCTTCCTCTTGTAGTCTTCCGGCGGGGGAGTAACTCTAATGCATGATAGCGGAGGGTTACTCTGTGTAGGCAATTAAGCTGACAGGAATGGAGGACAGATGAGCTAAAGTTTCATTGCCTTGGAGACCCTCAGAATACATGACCATTCTTGCCAACTTACTCGGAGTTGGATGTACACTCGATGCGAGAGAATGGGAAGCTCTTAAGATTCTAGAAACCAAGACTATGTCTGTCCATTCACGAAAATCGTATTCAAGAATTGTACTAAGTACAGGGACATCATTTTATTTTTACTTCAATTTTTATTGTACCTGAGTTTTTTTAATGTATTTCACTCCCACCCCCTCTACTAGTAAACTTCCAACCTTCCTCCACACAGAACCAAGACCGCGTATGCAGTCAAAGTAAACAATACTGAGTTAGTGGGTATAGTACGTCCCAGAAATATGTTAGCGTTTTCCAGTGACGAAAGAGCTTTCAATATTGAACCATATTTTCGAACAGGTACTGTCGTCCGTTTGCCTACGTTGCATCCCGGTTTCCCCCACCCGCTTCTGCTCGCCCCTCTGTAAAGGCTAGTGGCTGGGCTGTCT
This sequence comes from Periplaneta americana, assembly GCF_040183065.1. Taxonomy (NCBI): domain Eukaryota; kingdom Metazoa; phylum Arthropoda; class Insecta; order Blattodea; family Blattidae; genus Periplaneta; species Periplaneta americana. The sequence continues at coordinate 158,102,440 of NC_091121.1, forward strand.
TAGCTCTTTTATGAAAACATTAATTTCTGTTAGGAATTTGACGTCTACTTAGTATTATACAACTGTTTAAAATAACTTAAATAAAAGGGCCTCGTTAAGTAATCAACTGTCACGTAATTCCCCTCTTTCTACAATCCTGCGACATAACTACTTGGACGGACAGTAGATAGCATGTCTGAGTAATTTTATCTGTGCGGGTCGGCCAGAAGTGAAGATCGAATTTACAGTACGTAAGGTACTCTTTTATAGAGCAGGTACAGATTTATTTCAAAATGAGTTACTAGTACGAAGGACGAAACTGGTAATTGGGATTAGATGGAATAGTCTATAGTGCGATAGACTAATATGCACAAAATAACTGAAGCCTGTATCGAAATGAACGGCCACCATTTTAAAAAAATGTGCTTAATTATCCATATTATGATTATTTTTCAATTTAACTTAATTCTCTATATTGTATGCTAATGTGCTGTAGACAGTACTGGGTGTTCAGTTCAAAATGTGTCTTGGCTCGCTCTATGCCGTCATGTGGCTAGCTGATGAGCCTAGAGAATTCAATCTTCCTACACTTCCGCAGCTCAGGTGTATAATCTAAGAGGCAGAGAAGTTGGCTAGCAAGTACGGCGTTCATTCTGAAGAGTACGTGCCGATACGTACGGTAACGCCGGTAGTGGCAGGAATGTGAACTGTTTGGAAATACGTACTGTCGGGATATGGGGAGAGGGTTAAGACGATTACTTACGTATTTGTTGACATTAACTTCGACGGTCAACATGGACACGGAGCATTTGATTTGTGTTGTGGAATGTTACCGTACGCAACCGATGATAACAAATACCCTGCGTACGGCTTGCCGGCGCAAAACACAGTTCGAAAGAGGTTATGGTAGCACACAGACCGTACAGACCGCCATCTGTTGCTACGACGTTCAAGTTATACCGTACACGTTCTCAAGTTCAGATTGAAGAACGCCTTAAATAATAGGCAACTTCTCTAACATATAAACTGAAACTCGCTTCAAATCGGTGACCCAACAACAGTGACGTCATGACACACTTTGAACTGAACACCCAGTATAATATACACTGCATAATGAATATGTCCGAATGGATTGCTCAGTTCGTGAGTAAAAACACTTATTGTTAATACAGTACTGTATTTTGATTATTAGTATTATTATTATTTTAAGATATTAAAAGTTGTTATTATAATACGTTATATTAAAAGTTGGTGTAATAATACATTTGGCACATCGTACTAAGATGATTGAAAGCGATGATTATGACATGTTCGTGGACATAAACATTGAAGATTTGTGGAAAATCCTCTGTAATTCATTGATACTGTTATGTCCCAGCAACCAGATAACGTGTTGTAAATCAAACTTACATGACCTGCCAACATTAGCGGTGAGTACAACGAAAACACGATCCTACAAAAAAAAAAAAAAAAAAAAAAAAGAGAGAAAGAATAAATGTGCAGCGCAAATAGCTAACATAATCATTATCATAATAGTCCCCCTAAGTGTTAGAAATTGTTAGTCATGAAAATGAACAATATGATATGTCTACCATTTTTCTCCTCAGTCTATTAGTCAAATACACATTTATCTACTCGTATATAACGTGTTATATGACTTATGTTTGTACTTTTAAATTTCGTCGAAAATGACATAAATTACGTAATTATATAGAAGTTCATCACATCATTTTTTATCTGACAAAATGTACTAGCTATACAGTACATACAAATGTAATTTTGTTTATAGTGTCTTTAATATTAATGGGTTTTGTTTAAAAGGATTGAAATTCCGTTGCCATATGTGGTGTTAAATTGCCCAAAGAATTATTTTTAATGGATTAAAATTTATATTTTGATTTAGCATTCCTAGTGTGTTTAACATTCAATTCTGTTCATTAAAAATTTATAACATTAAATATTCAGTCATAAAAGTTTTGAAATTATACGAGGGTCAGTCGGAAAGTAATGCCTCCTATTTTTTTCTCTTCCAGTTTACAAGGAAATTAAATGAAATATACATAACATAACAGCTACAACATTCACGATTAAATGCTGGGTAACCTTCGGTGCTGGACCCTGGACTAATTTCACAGGCATTATCACCTTCATCTCATTCAGACGCTAAATAACCTAAGATGTTGCTAAAGCGTCGTAAAATAACCTACTAAAATAAAATAAAAAATTCAGGATTAATTTGTCAGTTTTCAATATAATCTCCTTCTTTTTCCAAAGTTTTTGTCCACCTTGAAACAAGATCATATTGTATTCCAATTTCTTTCTCAGCCATTGGCGCATGGAATTTTTCAGGATCTTCTCATCTTAAAAGTGATGTCCACAATGAGCTTCCTTTAGTGTACCGAACAGATGGAAGTCTGATGGTGCTAGATCAGGGCTGTATGGTGAATTTTTTTTTATTTTAGTTGGTTATTTAACGACGCTGTGTAAACTACTAGGTTATTTAGCGTCGATGAGATTGGTGATAGCGAGATGATATTTGGCGAGATGAGGTCGAGGATTCGCCATAAATTACCTTGCATTCACATTACGGTTGGGGAAAACCTCGGAAAAAACCCAACCAGGTAATCAGCCCAAGCGGCGATCGAACCCGCGCCCAAACGCAACTTCAGACCGGCAGGCAGGCGTCTTAACCGACTGAGCCACGCCGGTGGTTGTGTATGGTGGATGATGCAAGACTTCCCAACCAATTTTCGCAATTTCGCCAGTGATGTATTGACTGTTTTTATTTTATTGTGTTATTTTACGACGCTGTATCAACATCTAGGTTATTTAACGTCTGAATGATATGGAGGTAATAATGCCGGTGAAATGAGTCCGGGGTCCAGCACCGAAAGTTACCCAACATTTGCTCGTATTGAGTTGAGGGAAAACCCCGGAAAAAACCTCAACCAGGGGTATTGGCTGTTGTGTGGTATTGCATTGTCGTGCAAAATAAGAAAATCCGCCGTAGTTTTTGATGGGCGAACTCGTCGAAGGAGTGTTTTAAGCTTCTTGAGGGTTTCGATGCATTAGACGTAATTTATTGTGCGCCCGTGCTCCAAAAATCAACCAGAATCACAACCTCTGCATCCCAAAAGACTGTCGCCATAACTTTCCCTGCAGATCGCACAGTTTTGATTTTTTTTCGGCGACATCGTGTGTTGCAATTCCATCGACTGCTTCTTAGACTCAGGTTAAAAAAAATAAACCCAAGTCTCATCTCCAGTCACAATTTTCGCCAAGAACGTTTCCCCTCTACACTGAAGCGCTGCAGCAGATCGGAGTCTATTGTTTTCCTTGCCTCTTTTTTCTGGTCGATCAAGATTTTTGGTACCAGTGTGCACAAACTTTAGAATAAGCCGAGTTTATCAATAATGGTCATCATATTGTCTTCACCGGTGAAGAGCATGTGACACGATACATCTGTTGTCACCTGGCGGTCATCATGAATGATCTCGTAGACTCGCTGGATGTTGTGTGGAGTCACTGCAATCGCCGGCCGGCCGTTTTGCCTTTCATCAGCCCTTCAGCTTCTGTACAGCTGCGAACCTTTTGTCTAATAGTGCTGTCATTCATTTCTGCGTCGCATCTCCATAACCTTCTTCAGCCAGAAAGTCTTTATTTTACATTTTCTTCTTGACATTTTGTAGTCAGACTTCATGCGCCTTGATTTAGGCGGTGTAGGGAAATTCGTAGATCATAAATTCACTTAGAAGTATTAGAGCCTAAAATATTAAATTGGCATACGCTAAACATTCTAGGGTAAATAAATATCTCCATTACATATGAGGATTAAGAACCAGTGTGAAGGGAGGTGAGGAAACCAAACGTATTATGAACAGATAGGGCATGTAGGCAATGAATGTCAGACTTCTTCTTCTTCTTCTTCTTCTTCTTCTTCTTCTTCTTCTTCTTCAGTAGATGCTACAACTTCGTCGAAGTTTTGACCTTCTCAATTAATTTACGCCATTCCTTTCTGTTATGAACAAGATTTGGCCAATTCTTTACATTCAGTGTTTTCAAATCGTTGGTTATGTGTTCCTTCCATCTACTTTTTGGTCTTCCTTTTGCTTTTTTACTGATGGGGTTCCATTTATATATTTTATTAACTGTTTTTCCTTCGTCCATATGATTGATATGGCCAAACCATGCCATGCTTTGCGCTTCGATATAGTTTACTATGTGTTGGTTTTGTATTAAACTATTTAACTATTATTTCTAATTCTCCACTCATCGTTTGCATCTTTTATTGGGCCAAATATCCTTCTTAGTATTTTTCTTTAAAAAACCAGGAGCTTTTTCTTAGACAATTCAGTCAGGGTCCAGGTTTCACTTGCATATATTTTCAGACAACTACAAGACAAAATTACGTCATGAACTTATGAAGCAAGAAACGCCAAATTGCATAAATTTGGAACATACTGTTATTCTCATGCAATACATTCTTAAACATTTAAAATAAAAATTTTAGTACTATTTACGACAGAATTCGAAATCAAGATATTCGAAAGTAGTTCAGGGAATTAAATATAGTAAATTATAGGCCCTACATAAAATAAATACCAAAAACAATGGAAAGATCACGTCATGAGAACGGAATTTTGTGGATTTGCTAAATTGGCATTATTTCATATACTTAAGAGAACAAGACTTCGAAGACGAAGACGATTGATATAGATAAATATTTTAAAATATATCTTGGCCTAAGAAGAAGAAGAAATAGTATTGTTCCATGAATAGTTCACCTTTTCTGAGAGTATGCAATTCAGTATTTAGCCTAGTTCGGAATTATTTATTTTTCTATCCTTTCTGAAGGTATGGCATTTAAAATTTAAGTCATAGGCAGTAGAAATTGCTGTTTGTTTGTATGCTGCCATTTTGTTCCTGGGGATGATGATGATGATGATGATGATGATGATGATGATAGCGACAACTAGAACATTACTCTATTGTTCCGTAGTTTATTTCTCGTCTCCAAGTTGATCGTCAGTCAAATTTGAACTGTGGGAGGCGATCTCGTCACGTGTTACTTGTTCAGTTGCCCCATGCAAGCCGCCTGTCAATGAAGCTAACATTATTTCCTGTTTGAATTACCCAACCGGAGGTTTTGTTGTGGGAGCATACTCGCTGATGACGTAGTGCGGGTGTTTATGTTGGTTTAATTAATGAGTCGCGCTTGTTGACAGTCTGTCCTCGTATGCCAAGCAGTCGATATTATGATAGTTTGAAAATCCTGTTGTACACGCTTCTTCTCGACAGATCACCGATTCTGCCAATATAAATTAATGAATGTAGTGATTAATGATGTGGTGTTAATTGATCGAGTTTGGAAAATCCGTGAAAAGTTGTACATTTTATAAATAGCAAATTATTTGATCGCGAATTGTATTACATTTAAATTATAATTAAACACAATTCGCGTTCGTAAGCAGGTCAAAGTCGGAAGACTTTCTAATTCAGGCCTGCAAAAGGTTTGCGCTCTCCGAGCCGGCTCACAGCTCACGAGCGAAATGCAGATATTAGTTATTAGTTACGCTCTGTGTAAGGGTGTACCGGAAGAAGGGGTGATCTCGTACAAAATATACACAAAAGGAAGTACTATTACGAGTGTTTATGAAATGAATTCCCGTTCAGTGTTAGCAAAACTATCTTGGACTATTATTAATTAATAAAGAATTATTTATTTTACAGAAGTAATAGAAATTCTATAGCTACTTAAATGTACAATATCATTTTGTTATATTTTTATTTATCAGTACATCAAAACGAGGTTTTATGCTGTTGGCAGCTGAAAGGAACAGTAGCCTACTGGTAGTAATGAAACATCAGTTACAGATGTTAGATGTCTGCCTTTATTAAAGTTGATTATAGAAAACAGTTGCTCAGAAATATAAATGTTGAGCGAAACATAGCAATCATTTTCACAGCCAGCCTGTGTAGTCGTGGGTATTATTAATAATGTTTAGTCATGTAAAACTCAACCAGGCTATTAGTATTATCCAAACGATCTTTAGCCCTTAGGTCACATTGAAGATCAATAAGTTCGAGCTGCAAATCGTTAAATGTTAAATGTTATGTTCCGTCTTTTAGATTCCTCCATACTGTACTGTAGCAGTAGGTAAGCAACGTGAAACAGTTACTGAGAATAGGCCTACACACTGCACTCCACTAGATAACGAGTGGTCGTTTCCCTCTCCTCTACCTATAGCAAGTCTATGTCATTCTGACGTATCTTCCTCTCCGTTTCGGTGAGCGGTAAACACCGCTCTCCCGCTCCGAGGGAGCGCGCGCTCATTGAGCGCTGTTTGTGCAGGTATGTTCTAATTGAATGTGGGGTTATTGTTCTTACTTCTTTTACAATCAAAAGTTTAATATCCATCATCTTCTATTCTCAGACTTATCATGATTATCTAGAGTACTTACAGTAAAACCCGATGAAAGCATTATGCGTATTTAGGCTTCACGGTGAATGCGACTAGAAATGGATTTTTTAAGTATTCCAGCGTTTCCTGGAACTTCACATTTGCAACGTTTCGAAACTACATACAGGTTCCATCGTGAAGGCAAATAAGCAAGACCAGAGGGATCGCCTACTGTATTGAGTTCAGTAGGCCTATGTTTGACTAACGCGAACAACTGAACATCTAATTACTTGTTATTGTTAATAAAAGATAATTGCAGGAGACAAGAGACACCTTCAAACATGAACGTATGTAATAAATGTCAAAGAGAGAAATTAATATACTATTTGGGATTAATAGAAGAAATTAATAATATTTTTGCTTATAAATAATTTATTTCCAATTAATGACACGAACTAATAATATTATTTTTGTTTATAAATGTATTCCCAATTAATGACATGAATTAATAACAATTTGCTTATAAATAATTTATTTCCAATTAATGATAGACTACGAATTAATAATATTTTTGTTTGTAAATAATTTATTTCCAATTTTTGACGGGAATTAATAATATGTTTTTGTAGATAATTTATTTCCAATTAATGACACGAATTAATAATATGTTTGTTATAAATAATTTATTCCCAATTAATGGCACAAATTAATATTATTTTTGATTATAAACAATTTATTCCTAATTAATGACAAAAATTAAAAATATTTTTGTTTATAAATAATTTATTCCCAATTAATGACACGAATTAATAATATTTTTGTTTATAAATAATTTATTCCCAATTAATGACACGAATTAATAATATTTTTGTTTATAAATAATTTATTCCCAATTAATGACACGAATTAATAATATTTTTGTTTATAAATAATTTATTCCCAATTAATGACACGAATTAATAATATTTTTGTTTATAAATAATTTATTCCCAATTAATGCACGAATTAATAATATGTGTATAATAAATAATGTATTCCCAATTAATGACACAAATTAAAAATATTTTGTTTATAAATAATTTATTCCCAATTAATGACACGAATTAATAATATTTTTGTTTATAAATAATTTATTCCCAATTAATGACACGAATTAATAATATGTGTATAATAAATAATGTATTCCCAATTAATGACACAAATTAAAAATATTTTGCTTTATAAATAATTTATTCCCAATTAATGACACGAATTAATAATATGTGTATAATAAATAATGTATTCCCAATTAATGACACAAATTAAAAATATTTTGCTTTATAAATAATTTATTCCCAATTAATGACACGAATTAATAATATGTGTATAATAAATAATGTATTCCCAATTAATGACACAAATTAAAAATATTTTGCTTTATAAATAATTTATTCCCAATTAATGACACGAATTAATAATATGTGTATAATAAATAATGTATTCCCAATTAATGACACAAATTAAAAATATTTTGCTTTATAAATAATTTATTCCCAATTAATGACACGAATTAATAATATATATATATATAATAAATAATGTATTCCCTTAATGACACGAATTAATAATATTTTTGTTTATAAATAATTTATTCCCAATTAATGACACGAATTAATAATATTTTTGTTTATAAATAATTTATTCCCAATTAATGACACGAATTAATAATATTTTTGTTTATAAATAATTTATTCCCAATTAATGACACGAATTAATAATATTTTTGTTTATAAATAATTTATTCCCAATTAATGACACGAATTAATAATATTTTTGTTTATAAATAATTTATTCCCAATTAATGACACGAATTAATAATATGTGTATAATAAAATATGTATTCCCAATTAATGACACAAATTAAAAATATTTTGCTTTATAAATAATTTATTCCCAATTAATGACACGAATTAATAATATGTGTATAATAAATAATATATTCCCAATTAATGACACAAATTAAAAATATTTTGCTTTATAAATAATTTATTCCCAATTAATGACACGAATTAATAATATTTTTGTTTATAAATAATTTATTCCCAATTAATGACACGAATTAATAATATGTGTATAATAAATAATGTATTCACAATTAATGACACAAATTAAAAATATTTTGCTTTATAAATAATTTATTCCCAATTAATGACACGAATTAATAATATTTTTGTTTACAAATAATTTATTCCCAATTAATGACACGAATTAATAATATGTGTATAATAAATAATGTATTCCCAATTAATGACACAAATTAAAAATATTTTGCTTTATAAATAATTTATTCCCAATTAATGACACGAATTAATAATATTTTTGTTTATAAATAATTTATTCCCAATTAATGACACGAATTAATAATATGTGTATAATAAATAATGTATTCCCAATTAATGACACGAATTAAAAATATTTTTCTTTATAAATAATTTATTCCCAATTAATGACACGAATTAATAATATTTTTGTTTATAAATAATTTATTCCCAATTAATGACACGAATTAATAATATGTGTATAATAAATAATGTATTCCCAATTAATGACACGAATTAAAAATATTTTGCTTTATAAATAATTTATTCCCAATTAATGGCACAAATTAAAAATATTTTGCTTTATAAATAATTTATTCCCAATTAATGACACGAATTAGTAATATTTTTTGTTTATAAATAATTTATTCCCAATTAATGACACGAATTAATAATATGTGTATAATAAATAATTTATTCCCAATTAATGACACAAATTAAAAATATTTTGCTTTATAAATAATTTATGCCCAATTAATGGCACAAATTAATAATATGTTTATAATAAATAATGTATTCCCTTAATGACACGAATTAATAATATTTTTGTTTATAAATAATTTATTCCCAATTAATGATACGAATTAATAATATTCTTTTTTATAAATAATTTATTCCCAATTAGTGATACGAACTAATAACACTTTTGTTTATAAATAATTTATTCCCATTTAGTGATACGAACTAATAACACTTTTGTTTATAAATAATTTATTCCCATTTAATGACACGAATTAGATATATTTTTGTTTATAAATAATTTATTCCCAATTAATGATACGAATTAATAATATTCTTTTTTATAAATAATTTATTCCCAATTAGTGATACGAACTAATAAAACTTTTGTTTATAAATAATTTATTCCCATTTAATGACACGAATTAGATATATTTTTGTTTATAAATAATTTATTTCCATTTAAAGACACGCATTAATAGTATAATTTTGTTTATAAATAATTTATTCCCAATTTTTAATAAAACAAATTAATAATATTTTGTTTATAAATAATTTATTCCCAATTAATGTCACAAATTAATAATATTTTTGTTTATAAATAATTTATTCCCAATTAATGATACGAATTAGTAATATCCCAATATTCTATAAATGATTTTGCCATGAAAAAACTGGTGTTTCTGTATTTACAGAACTTCAAATATTAAACATTTGAAAATGCCTTAGGTATAGTAGGATTTATTTTTCGATTTTCTGTAATTTTACACAATTCTCTAGAAAAATCAATTTTGCTGTCTGGGCTTGTTTGTGACGTGTAATGCATGTCTACAGAATCTTCATTTTCCATTAATGAAATGTTTCTCTTGTATAATAGGCCTATTAATATTACAGTGGGCCTACATATTTGAGTTTCCGTCCTCATGTAACTGAACGACAAACTTTGCACTGAATTTCTTGCTGTCCACTTTCTTCACAATATTATTTCAATAGTTCATTCTACGTAATTCAATTCACTATCCATAATTTTCAGAAGTAATGACAGACTGATAGTAATAAAAGGGAATGAATCTAGCCGTCAGTTATAAGATGCAGTAACTGTGTCATTGTGAGTGGGGAAACTCGTTTCTGAATTGTCTGGCCTCATGTGATTGTTGGCATTTTCAAGACAGCATACATCATAATATGGAAATATTCTACCAAAAGGCAGAATATTTGGTGGGATTGTAAAAATAAGTACAAAGAGATACAATCTTATAAAATATCTGTGCGAAAAACTTTTTCGTAAGTCCCAGAAAGAAGGCACTGCCCATGATCAGAGGACGTGCGACCTGGGTCACAAGAGAAGGTCTGCTTGAGGTAATAAAATTAGTTTTGTTTCGTTCTAAGATCATGCGCACTGTTTCCTTTCTGAGACTTACAATGTATCTGTGCGACAAAACTTTTCTCTAAGATCGTACCTACTAGATTTTCTAATGAAGTAGGCCTATTAACGCACAAAAAAAATTATAAATACTGGATACAGTACTGAAGTACTAAGGGTGGAGATCCTGAATGGGATATAACTTTGTTACGCTGGGGCAAGATGGCCCACCTCTCAGAATCGGATGCACGAATTCTGTCCAGGCCACTCGTCTGACTGATAAAAATCATCGCATATATAGGAGACGCAATGTGCAGGGATCCATTCCGAGTTCCAACCACGGAAAGCCAAGCCAAGGTTGTATTTGATATAGCGGCGCCAGTCTGTAGGATTACATCCATGGACACTTAATGAGGGGAAAAAGTCGTCGTCGTTAGTGCAGTGACGCATTAACTGATAGCACCAGCTACAAAACAAGGTCGACTGCAAGCACTGCCCGGTTGTTGTATGGATGGATTCACATTTCCAGCGAACAAATTCAACGTGGCACCTAAGCTTACTAAGTGCCACTTTGTGTGCTTTTTGCTGACGCCATAGTTGTGAATGTATATAAGCTTTAACAACCATTTAGCATTCACAGACAGACGGTGTAGGATTGTAGTTAATACATTTTGCCAGCTGACTACACAACATTTAGTCAGACGTCTGCAAGTTGCAACTCAGTTCGCATGCTATAATTCCTAAGTTATATATGAATTTGTTTAATGCACCTCATGGAAACATTTCGATGAATTTAAACCTTTTGCAAATGATAGCATGTTATGTATAATGTCATTATAGTCAATTTCACTTTATTTTCTCTTTCGTCGTCATTTTCATTGTCTATAAAGTGCAACTCCACAAATAGACGCTCACTCTCGTATACTTCACGATACAAGGCATGTCAACGCATCCTGTCCCGTGCTGCACGGGGATAACCAGTTGAACCAGTGCAGTAGTGTGCAGATACTCGTACATGTTGGTAGCAAGGCAGGGAGCAAAAAATGTGTACTTATGTTGAAGCAGAAGTTACAAATATTGGAACGGTTAAAAAAGGTGAATCAATCAGAGCCATCGCTCAAGAATTTGACATTTCGATCAGAACAGTGCATGGGATAAAACAAAATTCATCTAAATACGAGACATCCTGTAGTGATTATAAGAAGCTTTGTTATTATCAGTTAATTGTAGGATGAAAACACAGCTTATTTTGTGTAATTTCCTAAATTTAATCAATAAGGATGATTTATGTTCTCTCTTGAAGGGTAGACACCATTTTAAAATAACTTAATACACAAACACAACTATTACATGAAATACTCGTTAAGTTTTTATAGCTTTATTTTCTTCAGCTCTAACCAACAATAACAATAATCCAGGTTGTCAGGCGACGATAGAAAAGATGCGAAAACAAATGAATGAGGTGTATAAACAATTGAATGCTCTTTCATATTTAAGTACAAAAATATAAGGGTGTCATTTGAAATTTAAAAGTGGGGGTGGCTGGGGGTGGGAGGTAAAATCTAAAATGCAATTAAGCCTGGTTTAAGACTTCCCCCTCAATGTCTAAATTTCCGTTTTTTTTTTTGTTTAAATTGAATTCAATTTAAATAACTAGTTATTTAGAGTGGGATGTTTTGAAATGAAAACCCTATATGTAGATGCATTTGGAGAGTTTTTCCTCCAGAAGTTTGTTTTATGTTTCAGATGTACCTGTCACGTATACTATACTTAATCACGAAGTTGTTTTGTTATATATTTTGCATATACTACAATGTATTATTTAAAATTATGTACGTTAATTATTTATGTTTCAGTCAGCACGCCATAAAAACATTGTACAGCCCTTATGTTTACCGATGTCCGCAGTACTCCGTAGAAAGACAGAGTTCGTACCTCGTCTCGCACGCGCACCATTGCTGTGTCTATTTGTGGAGTTCCAGTGTACTTCCATTTTCACCATGCCAGCTTGATTTTATATCGTATCCGTCTTAATAACAAGAAAAATACGAATATATTGATGGCGAATGTGACAGCGATGAAAACCAAGACGATAATGCCACGTAAAGATTCGGTCTTTGGTCTTCAATCGTCGTCACAGTACCCGAGACACGTGTAGACTCCATTTCTAGCTCTCGTTACCTAAACACAGTGTATGCTATGAACGGAACGAACACACTTGCATCTTCCTTAGTCCTTCAACAAACTGCAACTGACGTAATTTTCATTGGTGTTGCGTCATCCACTTCACAGTTCTGTCAACCTGTGCATTATTTATGAAATGATACTCGTATAAGTAAACATCGCTTTTGTTAGGTTCGAACGGATTCTGCTACTGAACCCTACGGAGATCCGTGTTTAGAAGAGACTTCATACAGGACCGGATTTAGGTATAGTGCCGCCTCTAGGCAATGCTAAAATTTGCCGCCCCCAATTTCCACAAACAATTCATAAATAGCTGTTACACTGGTCATGTTTAGTTCAAATTAGTTTTAAATGAAATGTTATAGTTCAGAAAATAATAAATGACTGGACTCAAAATACATGCATTTTACATGTTAATTATAAAGATTTCCTTCGCACTTTCTTCACAGAGAAAGCATTGATGGTGTCATCAAAATCGATCTGACGAAGCACATCAGACTCGAAGCAAAGAAACATATTCAAACTTATTCATTGTTGGAACAAAATTGATTTGTGAAAACCGTCTGTCGTTTATTTTAAGCACTGGTTTATAAATCATGTTTTATTTAACAACGATCACAACTGCCAAGGTTATATCAGCTTCGCCAGTGCGCAAGAATTTTGTCCCACAGGAGTTCGTTTACATGCGAGTAAATCTTCTAACACGAGCATTTTTTTTAATTTTGATACTTAGCACATTTCTACTGTTAAGTATTCAATTATAGCCTACACCTAGTAGGCTACTACTACTACGACTACTACTAACTCTACTACTACTACTACTACTACTACTACTACTAACTCTACTACTACTAGTAACTCTATTACTACTACTACCACTACCACCACCACTACTAATATTACTAATACTACTACTACCACCACCACCACCACTACTACTACTACTATTAACTCTACTATTACTACTATTAACTCTACTATTACTACTACTAACTCTACTACTACTATTAACTCTACTATTACTACTACTAACTCTACTACTACTACTACTACTACTACTACTATTAACTCTACTATTACTACTACTGACTCTACTACTACTACTACTATTAACTCTACTATTACTACTACTACCACTACTACTACTACTACCACTACTACTACCACCACCACCACTGCTACTACCACTATTAACTCTACTATTACTACTACTAACTCTACTACTACTACTATTAACTCTACTATTACTACTACTACTACTACCACTACTACTACTACCACTACTACTACTACCACTACCACCACTACTACTACTACTACTACTACTACTACTAGGCCTACTACTACTAGTACTACTACTACCACTACCACCACTACTACTATTAACTCTACTATTACTACTACTAACTCTACTACTACTACTACTATTAACTCTATTAATACTACTATTAACTCTACTACTACTACTATTAACTCTATTACTACTACTATTAACTCTACTACTACTGCTATTAACTATACTATTACTACTACTAACTCTACTACTACTACTAGGCCTACTACTACTATTACCACCACCACTACTACTACTACTACTGCTATTACCACTACTACTACTACTAACTCTACTACTACTACTACTACTACTAGGCCTACTACTACTACTACTACTAAGTACTATTACTGGTACTAACTCTACTACTACTACCACCACCACCACCACCACCACCACCAGATAGAGACGCTGAAAAATCAGCGAGTGTAGAAATAGCAATGCCATGAACATTGTCTTCCATGACAGATAATGATTGATTAACTAATAGCTGTTCTGACTTCTGTTATCTCTCTGGTGACTTAAACCACTCCTGAGCGGAGCAGCTGTTAGCGTTCCTTTTACACGTTGTTAGTGATGAATTATCAGGTGTTGCTGCTCATGTCGTGCTGACATTTTAATAACGGTGCATTCAACGCGTTAAAACGATATTGAGATAAATGGACAACGTCACAAGAGACAGCGCTGACGTCATTCACATTATTAGCAAGCCACTTACAGAGAGTAATCAATATATCAAAGTAATCGAAAATGTCCATACCTCAAGTGCAGAGATATGTTATGTGCAGTGATTGTTAAACAACTAATCATGCTATGCTTTAAACTTAAATGGAGTTGGTACAGCATGTGTCATTTTATTCCTCACACACAATTTTCCTTCACTATTATCGACACTTTCCTTTTATTAAAGGTGACAAGTGAGTCCTATAGCTTCAAAACGTGTCTTATCCACTTCTGATGTTTTTTCACAAATGCAGAAAAACCTTTTCCCCATTTTTATGTTAAAATACGAATATTTTCACTCTTTAAAATAAATATTTCGTAGCATATAGATACATATAGATCA
Organism: Periplaneta americana; assembly: GCF_040183065.1. Taxonomy (NCBI): domain Eukaryota; kingdom Metazoa; phylum Arthropoda; class Insecta; order Blattodea; family Blattidae; genus Periplaneta; species Periplaneta americana. Next base: position 158,117,582 of record NC_091121.1, read on the forward strand.
GGAATAGAAGGTCAGTAGGTTCCTTAGTTCAGTAAGGTTTTTATTTAAATGTTAAAATTGAAGAAGACACGTTTTGGAATTATACTTACGAGAAGGCAAGTTTTGGAAAGAACATAGATGGAACAATACAACAAATTTTCAATGTAAATTAAATTTTGTATTACAAGACTTCAAATCAAAAGTTATACATTGTTGAAAAAGTAGTTTAATATCAATGTTTATTGTAAAACTATAAGTTTACTAAAAAACTCAAAATAATCTCACAATTAGAAAGTTAATGTGGATTAAATTTTGTATGACAAGACTTCAAATCAAAAGTTAAACATTGTTAAAGAAGTAGTTTAATGTCAATGATTAGTATAAAGCTTTAAGCTTAATAAAACACTCAAAATAATCTCATAATTAGAACGTTAATGTGGATTAAATTTTGTATAACAAGACTTCAAATCAAAAGTTAAACATTGTTAAAGAAGTAGTTTAATGTCAATGATTAGTATAAAACTGTAAGTTTACTAAAATACTCAAAGTTATCTCATAAACAGAAAGTCAATGTAAATTAAATTTTGTATTACAAGACTTCAAATCACAAGTTATACATTGTTAAAGAAGTAGTTTAATGTCAATGAGTAGTATAAAGCTTTAAGCTTACTAAAACACTCAAAATAATCTCATAATTAGAAAGCCAATGAAAATTAAATTTTGTATTACAAGACTTCAAATCACAAGTTATACATTGTTAAAGAAGTAGTTTAATGTCAATGAGTAGTATAAAGCTTTAAGCTTACTAAAACACTCAAAATAATCTCATAATTAGAAAGCCAATGTAAATTAAATTTTGTATTACAAGATTTCAAATCACAAGTTATACATTGTTAAAGAAGTAGTTTAATGTCAATGAGTAGTATAAAGCTTTAAGCTTACTAAAACACTCAAAATAATTTCATAATTAGAAAGTTAATGTGAATTAAATTTTGTATTACAATACTTCAAATCAAAAGTTATACATTGTTAAAGAAGTAGTTTAATGTCAATGAGTAGTATAAAGCTTTAAGCTTACTAAAACACTCAAAATAATCTCATAATTAGAAAGCCAATGTAAATTAAATTTTGTATTACAAGACTTCAAATCACAAGTTATACATTGTTAAAGAAGTAGTTTAATGTCAATGAGTAGTATAAAGCTTTAAGCTTACTAAAACACTCAAAATAATCTCATAATTAGAAAGCCAATGTAAATTAAATTTTGTATTACAAGATTTCAAATCACAAGTTATACATTGTTAAAGAAGTAGTTTAATGTCAATGAGTAGTATAAAGCTTTAAGCTTACTAAAACACTCAAAATAATTTCATAATTAGAAAGTTAATGTGAATTAAATTTTGTATTACAAGACTTCAAATCAAAAGTTATACATTGTTAAAGAAGTAGTTTAATGTCAATGAGTAGTATAAAGCTTTAAGCTTACTAAAACACTCAAAATAATCTCATAATTAGAAAGCCAATGTAAATTAAATTTTGTATTACAAGACTTCAAATCACAAGTTATACATTGTTAAAGAAGTAGTTTAATGTCAATGAGTAGTATAAAGCTTTAAGCTTACTAAAACACTCAAAATAATCTCATAATTAGAAAGCCAATGTAAATTAAATTTTGTATTACAAGATTTCAAATCACAAGTTATACATTGTTAAAGAAGTAGTTTAATGTCAATGAGTAGTATAAAGCTTTAAGCTTACTAAAACACTCAAAATAATCTCATAATTAGAAAGCCAATGTAAATTAAATTTTGTATTACAAGACTTCAAATCAAAAGTTATACATTGTTAAAGAAGTAGTTTAATGTCAATGAGTAGTAGAAAGCTTTAAGCTTACTAAAACACTCAAAATAATTTCATAATTAGAAAGTTAATGTGAATTAAATTTTGTATTACAATACTTCAAATCAAAAGTTATACATTGTTGAACTAGTTTAATGTCAATGATTAGTGTAAAACTGTAAGCTTACTAAAAGAACTCAAAATAATCTCATAATTAGAAAGTTAATGTAAATTGTATTCCCTTTCCCGAATGTTGAACGATTACTAAGTCTGAAAAATTCCCGATCTATCACAAATAAGTGGTTTGATCACTGGAATTTGCTACACAGAGGTTAGTATATTAGTTAGATTTTAGAATTCTTAGAGTTTAGAGACGATCTGGATCTGCGATTTTCGACACAGTCACGAAAATTATTCTCCTAAGAATATTTCCACTATAAGATATTTATACGTGAAAAATTATTAAAAGAGTAAAGTCACAAATTCCGAGAGAATATCTCGCGGCCCGGTAAGTTGATGCCGCGGCCCGTCGGTTGACAAACACTGATCTATGACACTGTCTACCACCTTCACTTCCTTCTGAAGATAACTATGAGAAATGTACTTAGACAAGAGGTTTTATCGCACTTGACCGAATATAAACCCATAAACTTTACGTCTATTTCCAAATAACTACCCCATTGGTAAGAGTAACTATCTAAGTTAGAATATTTGAATAAAACTATACGTTATAATTTTTATTAAAGATAATAGTACATTATGCAACGAGATTATAATGAAGGTAATTAAGAAGCAAGTATGGATATTTATGAAACGAGCGCAAGCATGAAGAAGCATGTGTTGAAATTCCCCTGGAAATATTTTTCAGATCGCTGAAGTTTCAGTAGACACACTGTTCTCTCTTTCTTGGTTTGTTTTTGTTTTGTTTTTTGGCAGCAACAAGCACGACTAAGAAAAAAGTTTGTTTCGCACCGCATTGCCAAAGACCCAATTATGTTACTCACATCCAGAATTCATTGAAATCTCGCGTTTTAAGATTATCTTTCTGAAAAATTGCCAGTGATGGAGTAGGTCTGTCTTAATTTAAAACCTTCCTTTTTTCAATATTATTTCCTATCGATAACGATACTCTAACAATGAATTTATTACAATTATCATAATTATTTCTCTCATTTCTTTCCATTTCTATTTTCCCGAAGCACATAACCACAGTGGACCTCACGACGATTCACCACTGTTATTCTCATCCCAGCCGACACTTGAGACCGGCATTGAAAAGACCGGGTTCTGAATGGGAGAAGTGAAGACTGATGGTGGGGGAATACATGCTAGGCCAAGAGGCCACAAGAAAAGTGCCTCAGTTTCAGCTTTCCGAGTGCAACCTTAAAAAGCGTGGAAACATAAGAAATGCCCAAGCCAGACCCGGCACGAGCGATCCTGGCCTCAGGAACAAAGACAGTTTATATACATCCAAAGTTTTCTACTTCTACAGGGACATCATTTTATTTTTACTAACATTTTTAATATTAACCTGTCTATACCTTTAGAGAACCGAAAACACGCTTGCTCACCCCTCCAAGACTGGAGTTCGATGATACTGGCGTAAAACACAAATCACTCTACTAGGTATAGGATGGAAGAAAAGTAGTTCATCCATTTACGTAAACTAGGAAATATCGCGATTTTGATTTCGATAATTTTCATTAGGTTTTTCTTTAATCAAAGTACAGTACTGTATTAAGGATAAGTGTTTTTACTCACGAAGTGAGTTATCCATGCGAACGTATTCATTATGCAGTGTATACTGTCTACAGCACATTAGCGTACAATATAGAGAAAGAAGTTAAATTGAAAAATAATGATAATATGAATATTTAAACACAATTTTGAAAATGGTGGCCGTTCATTTCGATACAGGCTTCAGTTCTTTTGTGCATATTATCGCACTATAGACTATTGCATCTAATTCCAATTGCCTGTTTCGTCCTTCGTACTAGTAACTCATGTTGAAATAATTCTGTACCTACTCTACGTACTGTGAATTCAATCTTCACTTCTGCCCGACCCGAAAATATAAAATTACTGAGACATGCTATCTACTGTTCGTCCAAGTGGTTATGCCGCAGGATTGTAGGAAGGGAGGAAATCACGTGACAGTTAATTACTTAACGAGGCCCCTTTATTTAAGTTAAATTAAACAGCTGTATAATATTGCGTAAACGTCCAATTCCTAAGAGAAATTAATGTTTTCAGAAAATAACTAAGACAGCCCAGCTTTTACAAAGGGGCGAGCAGAAGCAGGTGGGGGAAATCGGGATGCGACGTAGGCAAACGGACAGTACCTGTGCGAAAATATGATTCAATATTGAAAGCTCTTTTGTCACTGGAAAACGCGAACATATTTCTGGAACGTACTATACTCAGTAACTCAGTACTGCTTACTATCTGCGGTCTTGGTTCTGTGTGGAGTTGGAACTTCCTTAGTAGAAGGGGTGGGAGTGAATTACATTAAAAAACTCAGGTACAATAAAAATTGAAGTAAAAATAAAATGATGTCCCTGTACAACTCTATACGCCTCATTGAAATAACTAATAGAATATGTTATATAGGACTAAAGACTACTAAAATTTTGAGTTTAAGGAAGCAAAGTGACTGAGGTTCGGCCTCGGTCTCATCAGCCGCCACTGGTGGATAGTTGTGTGTTCAGATTATAATTTATGTGTTTAGTTTGCGTAGTTTTTTGTGGATGTTTAATTTGCATAATTTATGTGTTTAGTCTGTATCGTTTTTCGTGTTTAGCTTATATAGTTTGTCTATGTGTTTAGTTTGTAAGTATAGTGTAAGCTCTCTTGGACTTGTTCCCCAGGTGTAGTAGATTTTCAGCTCACCCTACACTCCTGTAGCAGGCCGTTGCCCTTATGGAATTTCAGGTTTCTCGTATTTCGTAATAAAATATTGCAAAAATAACAGGCAGGAACTTACATTACTTGGGGGATCTTTCGCACTAACTTACGACTTCGTCTTCCTTGTTGTATACTCAGGACCGCTATCTCTCAGCGACTTTCGGGACACATCTTTCCACTTATTAATATTAATTTGTCTGGATCCTTTTTCTTTAGATTTATTTCGTCGATCAATATCTACCGTAGAAATCGTCACTGTCTTGCAGTCGTCCATTTTACGTAATAGATCAACCGAAATCTGATACACAGAGTTCAGGTATCCAGTATTCGTAAAGAGAACAAACTCCCGTGCAATAACTCCCGATACGATGTAAACAACTGGATACGCTAGAAGTGACTAGTGACATAGACCCAACGGTCAACAACTTCCAACCAAGAAATTCAAGGTTGTAACTCGTGTAGAAGCGCCTCTGGTACAGATATTGAAAAACAATTTTTGTGACAGCTGTGTAAGACTATACAGAGCATTATTCCATTAAAAATTCGATTTTGAAAAAAATAACATAGACCGTTATTCGGCTCAACGCTTCAATTGTCAGCGATTCTTCACACAACTTTAGACCTGATTCCATTAGTTTTATTTAGATTCATAGTTCGCTGCATGGAATTCGTGGAATTATTTTGCAGCTGACAAAATAGCCTTCTCCCAGTTGTTTGCTTTCGTTTTGGTGGTTATAGCTGAGTAAAGATCAATAGCTGAGAGCAGCGATATTTGCGACGGAATCCTGCAGTTGACAGCAGACGGACGCCCCCGAGTTTACTCGACCTCCTCTTCATGACGTCGCATGATTCTGACGAATGACGATCATTACGCTCATCATTTGACAATAAGAATAGTGGCTTCATCTCTGGCAAATAGTGACATCGGTTGTCAGCGTTCCACACCGAAAACAAGTCTGCAATAAAAGTATAAAAGATTACGTGAAAGTCTATTTCATTTTATAATCTGTGTAATTTATTAAACGAGGGGAAATCTTTTAATTGAAAATGTTTAATGTAGCGTTAAAACTTGAATTTCTTCGATGGAATAAAAATTTGCACTTTTTATAAATAAAGTAAAGGTTTGTAATTACATTCTACAGGGACATCATTTTATTTTTACTAACATTTTTAATATTAACCTGGCTATACCTTTAACGAACCGGAAACACCGTTTGCTACCCCCTTCCACGACTTTAGTTCGATGATATTAGAGTAAAACACAAACAATTCACTTTACTAGGTATAGGGAAGAAAAGTAGTTCATCCATTTACGTAAATTAGAAAATATCGCGATTTTGAGTTCGATAATTTTCATTAGGTTTTTGTTTAATCAAAACACAGTACTGTATTAAGAATAAGTGTTCTTACTCACGAACTGAGTTATCCATGCGAATGTATTCATTATGCAGTGTATATTATACTGTCTACAGCACATTAGCGTGCAATATAGAGAATGAAGTTAAATTGAAAAATAATCATAATATGGATATTGAAAATGATGGCCGTTCATTTCGATACAGGCTTCAGTTCTTTTGTGCATATTATCGCACTATAGAATATTGCATCTATTTCCAATTACCAGTTTCGTCCTTCGTACTAGTAACTCATGTGAAATAATTCTGTACATACTCTATAAAAGAGTACCTTACGTACTGTAAATTCAATCTTCACTTCTGGTCGACCCGCACAGATAAAATTACTCAGACATGGTATCTACTGTCCGTCCATGTGGTTATGCCGCAGGATCATAGAGAGGGGGGAAATCACGTGACAGTTAATTACTTAACGAGGCCCTTTTATTTAAGTTATTTTAAACAGTTGTATAATATTACGTAAACGTCCAATTCCTAACAGAAATTAATGTTTTCAGAAAAGAGCTAAGACAGCCCAACTCTTACAGAGGGGCGAGCAGAAGCAGGTGGGGGAAATCGGGATGCGACGTAGGCAAACGGACAGTACCTGTGCGAAAATATGATTCAATATTGAAAGGTCTTTCGTCACTGGAAAACGCGAACATATTTCTGGAACGTACTATACTCACTAACTCAGTAATGTTTACATGCGGCCTTGGTTCTGTGTGGAGGACAGTTGGAACTTCATTAGTAGAAGTGGTGGGAGTGAAGTACATTCAAAAAGTCAAGTACAATAAAAATTGAAGTAAAAATAAAATGATGTCCCTGTACTACACCTTTAAAACTGAACTATTGTTACTTCAATACTCAATTAGTTCCTGATTTTTTCGCTTCCGTTCTTATCTCTCGAAGTTAAACCGAGAAAAGATCTCATAAATCTCATATCTGACATATTTTCAATTAATCTTTTTGTTATTATGGCAAAATAGTCAATTTTTACTTTTGTACAGTAAAATATTTGTTTTGATATAATGTTGTGAAGTCTCAATTATATTTACTTCTTCATTGTATTCTCTAACAAGGGAACCGTTCCAGGTCATGGTGCTTGAATTTAACGAAAATGCACATTTTAAGTTAATTTTCATTCGTTAAGAAACGTGGTGATAGTCGTTCGTTTCGCTTTTTTTCCACGTTTACGAAATATTGACTTGAAAATCTTTGCTACTTATACCACTTCTTGCGCGCACTCGGTTCCTCGTAGTTCCGCGACACACTGGAACTTATTCTATGGTACAATTATTATTATATCACTAATTTAGCTCTCCTACAGTAGAGCATCGATTATCCGAAACAATTGGGGACAGGGAGGGTGTTTGGATAATTAATTTTTCGGATAACCGAATATTTACGAAAACAAATTGTACCGGTGTCATAGAAGCAGTATGAAACAAAGAAACACTGATATTAATCACAAAACTGTACATACAGTTTATATTTGTGTCACACGTCTTACAAATAACACAGAGAACTGATTAGCCTAGTTTAACATGTTCAAAATGGTCATTAAAGTAGGCCTACAGTTTAGTAAAAGAAGCCCAATTTTTTCATTATTATTTCTTTGCTTGAGAGCTGAGACTCTTTTTTTTTTTTGTCGCTAAATCTCGCAAACAGCGCTAGCAAAACTTCTACATGGCGCGCGGGCAAATTTGAATTTGCCGACGGAACGCTTCCGATTAACCGATGTTTCGGATGATCGGTATTCGGATAATCGATGCTCTACTGTATTATATTTACCTTGTGCAAATGACAAGTGATGCATTTTGTAATAAGTAAGAAGTTTTATGACAAAATTAAGTATTTATTAAGATGTACATAAATGATGGGAATAAAGATAGAGATATAAATAACTAGGATAATGGTGAATGTAAGTCATGGGTGTACCAAATACAGGAATATCTAGGGCCACCATGACTTACAGTAGGATTGAATGCAATAAATATACTTAAAATATATATTTGCCTTCCTCCACCACAACTTGGCTTTGTTAATTGAAATATCATTGTATAGGTTTGTGGAATTTGATTGAATTTTGTAACATTTTGCTGTTAACACTTCATCTGGTGGCAAAAGAGAAAACTGCAAGATTCAGATGTAATAACGCCTTGTCCACACCTGTAGAGTAACGGTCAGCGCGTCTGGCCGCGAAACAAGGTGGCCCAGGTTCGAATCCCAGTCGGGGCAAGTTACCTGGTCGAGGTTTTTTCCGGAGTTTTCCCTCAACCCAATACAAGCAAATGCTGGGTAACTTTCGGTGCTGGATCCGGACTCATTTCACCGGCATTATCACCTTCATCTCATTCAGACGCTAAATAACCTAGATGTTGATGCAGCGTCGTAAAATAACCCAATAAAATAAAAAAAATAAAATAACGTCTGAAAAATATAGGAAACCGCTGAAGGAGACTAAACAGCAAAAAGAAGAAGCCATCTAATGCTTGGCATGTATGAGGAGGAAGCTAGTTCATCAAACAATCTGGACAAGTCAAAAAAAAACCTATTGTGCCGCGTGTAGTGGATATTACTACGATGGCAATGATAGAGAAGTTTGTTTTGAGTATGTTGGAGGATGCTAAAAATGGTTACATGAGACATGAGTGGAAAATGGCACCGATGAATAATTGACATATGATCAAAGTGAGTAAGAGTATTATATAATATTTAGGTATATTTCAGGAGCAAAATTTGTATTGTAAATCTTGAGTTTTGAAGTGTTTCCTATGTATGTCATTCTATGTCGAAATCTCTCACATTATGGAAGAAGTGACACTGCAGCATCAATTTGTATTTTTTTTAATACAGTGATGTAAAATGATTACATCGGCACCAGATATGTGAAATGTACGGAAAACATATCCATTAATTACCTTATTATGAGAAAAATTAGAATAAAAATTGTATTACTTAGTCCCAAAATTAACATTTTTACATAGCGAGCCGAGATGTCCCTAAATGACCCTATATTGAAGTTTTAAATTTTTCCAAACTATTTTTTCAAATTTTTATCTCTCAAAATTATATTGAATGTTGAAATGTTAATAAATAAAAGGCCATTAACTCTTTCTTCAGCTTAAGAGCTGACTTAGATTATTTCCGAAATTCAAGAGAGCGAATAGGTATAACAGAATATATCGAAGTTTCTGATTTACCTTAATTACATCGAGTCTTCCTTGAGAGTTCACCTCCAAAGTCAAGGGCGAAGGGAGGCTTGAATTAAAATTAAATTTATGCTGAAAACCTCTAGAGTACATTATACCTTGAAGTACGTCAAGTGATGATTTGCAGAGATATTAATTCTCGTAGCAGCTCTCTGGTTTCAATTTCAAAGTGACGTATCCGGCTCGAGTGAAGGGGTGACAACACTGCACTCCAGTAATGAGAATTCTGCTTTTCTTTGTCATTAATTACAATACTTACACAATTTATGGTGAAATAGGAATTTGTTTGTGTTACATTGCACGATTAGGAATAGATTTATTCATTTGCTTGGTAAAAGAAAACGAATAGCGAGAACAAAAGCGAAGTCGAATTGTTAGACTTCTTTTCCTTGTGAATCATTCTTGATCCAATGACGAGTTCTTCACTTTGCGTCATTTACTCAAGCATCCCCATCCACAAGCGACGCGCCGAAGCTGTAGTTCTTTTACTCGCAGTAGGCATTGTCCTCGGTGCACCGCATAGTGTGCTCTTGTGATTCTTAATCATTAGTAGTCATAATGAATTTTAGTTCACATAAATGCTGACGTAATGCTCTGACATCGTACCGGACTGATTAACATATTACTTTTCACCTACAAGAGAACTTACATATTTAAAACTAGCCGTACCCGTGCGCTCCGCTGCACCTGTTAGAAATAAATACAAAGTAATTACATAATTAAAATAGGACGTTTGATCTAGGGAACAACTTTTACAACAGCGCAAGATAATCTGCTTCGCTCATTACCCAATGTTTTTGCATTGCATTTATTGCATATACATTTTATGTATTTTAACACGATTCAATTGAGCATAGTTAAAATTTCAATTATAAAATAATGGATTGCTAAGCTAACGTACTATTACTGCATACTAAATCAATACACTCTCGTTATTCGTTAATTCTCTGAGATTAAATGAGTGTACATAAATATTATTTTAAGAAATACAGAAAACGAATGTACAAATAGGCTATCAAATTTTCTGTGCATAAGAAGCTATTTTAATCTTGCCTGTCCTCGATTTACTCAGACGTTACTGTAATAACATTATAGCATTATGTCCATCTAGAGAAACTACACTTTCCAATGGTGAAATAATAATTAATTATACAAATCGGTTAATTTAGCTTCTGATATTACTTAAAAAAACACAGAAACATTCTCTGTAGGCTATGTTTAATAGCTTTCGATTGTTGATGTCTAAGGCCCCTGTTTCGATTGTTGTTGTCCAAGGCCCCTTATAGACGAAGTCATTTGTTCTTAATTCATTGCACCGTCTTAGATGGCGTTATTTTAATTTTAAAACTCATTTATCTAATTAAATATCAGTGCTATCAAAATTTTGTAAAGAATAAAACGTATCGGAAATAATTTTTAAAGAAACGTTTGTTATGTAACATTTTTCACAAAAATCAATAATAAGCGAGATATTTCGATTTATTTAATTCAGTCCCCCTTATAACCCCCATTTTAAATAAAGTATTTTGAATGCCATATAGCCTAAAATCTAAGTTACAACGAACTTAATTTATATTCCAATTTTCATATAAATCGGTTCAGCCATTATCGCGTGAAAAGGTAACAAACATACAGACAGACATACAAACAAAAATTTCAAAAAAGCGATTTTCGGTTTCAGGGTGGTTAATTATATATGTTAGGACCAATTATTTTTGGAAAATCGAAAATTACCAGAAAAATTTCGGCTACAGATTTATTATTAGTATAGATTGGCATACAAAATTTTAATACATTATTAATACACATATTTTTTTCTTCCATACAATATTTTTACTTGCTTCACATTTTGCCTACTCATTAAATATGGCATACTTATCGTTTGCATGCCATTAATTTGGTATAATATCCATTTGACATACTTTATATAATGTACTGACTTTTAAAAAATGAACATAAATTATAAATGAAATAAGTATAAAAAGTCCTGCAATAACTATCTTATTAACCTAAAGAATAATACAAAAATTACATAGGTCATTTATACTCGTACAATCAAAACGTGACAAGCGCTTTCGCCAATTAATGGCATCTTCAGGTCTAGTAACATGTAGTAAAGACAAGAATAGTGTGGCAAAGCAATAAGGTTCGATAATTGCATGATGTAAATATGGAGATCATGAATTAAAAACAGTATTACACGAAATAACTGTACAATCACAAAATAATGGAATAATAATCACATTATTGTTTAAGGCATAAATGGGACACAAAGCATGGACCGATATCAATACTAGATTAGCAACACCATCATACTTAGGAAGGGCTGATCATATTAGGAAGTTTAAATGTAGAAAACAAAGAACGGACGTGGAAAAATTTTCTTTTGTTAACAGCTCAATAGTAGACTGGAACAGCTTACATGCGGCAATCTTTCAGGGTGGTCCTCTCAAAATCAATACATTTAAGGAAAGATTGAGAAGATTAGACTGAAAATGTAATTGGAGGTGCAGTGTAATTATTTAAGTTGTGTCATGTAATTAATTGAGTTGATATATAATTAATTAAGTTGATATGTAATTATTAAGTTGATATGTAAAATAATTAAGTTGATATGTTATTAATTAAGATGATGTGTAATTAAGTTGGTATGTAATTAATTAAGGTCATATGTAATTACTTAAATTGGTAACAGTTGGGTGAAATAGAAGTACTTATAAGTTAGATTTACTTTTGCTTATCGTAGGCGTTATTATAGAATAGTTTTTAATTATAGTCCTAGGTTTATTGCATCTACTATTTATAGATTTACGTTTATTTTATTTTATTTCATGTAATTGTAATTATTGTATATTATATATCACTGCCACCGGGTGTATACCCAATTGAAGTGTTAATAAAATACATACATACATATATACATACGTACGTACATACATACGTACATACATACATACATACATACATACATACATACATACATACATACATACATACATACATACATACATACATACATACATACACACACATACATACATAGCGGTTGAAGTGATTAATCATCATCACTATTAATTGGCAAAAGCGCTTGTCACGTTTTGATTGTATAAATGAACTAATGTAATTTTTGTATCATTCTTTAGATTAATAAGACAGTTGTTGAAGGACTTTTATACTCATTTCATTTATATGCTAACTTGTCGGACCAATATGTCTTTTAAATTAAATAAATTGTAAAGTAAAATTGTGACCACATATTCTTAAGTAATCCAAAATGCGTCCCTCATCCTTATCTTGTTGATATATTCGGGTTAATTGTTGTAGGCTTCTGTTGGCTCTCGCATAAATGGCCTTTTGCCCATCTCGTATCCTCCTCCCAGCATCATTTCCACATTTGTGTGTTTTAAGACTGTTGGTGTATTACCTTCAGTGATCGCTTGTCCTCTGCACATTGATTTTTTGATGCACAACAAATACGTACGTCCATTATTGTGTCCGTTCTCTGCTTACGAATAAGAATCCCCTAGGAAATAAATGTTTCCCCCTCTTGTTGTCTCTACAAATTAACCGTTCATAAAGTTTCTCCGCAGTGCTTGTGTAGCCACAGTGTAGCCGAGAATCCACTAGGCAGAGAATTCAAGTGGCAGCACTGACCGCTAAGCATATGATGGACTGGGGATGTGAGGTTGTCAAACCAGAATTAATGGGGAAGTGTCAACTTTCTACAGGATTACGTGCCAGCTTTCTACGGGATTACTATAACTAATGGAGCTTCGGAGGGACTTTTGGATCGCACTGTATATCTGAAACCTCTATAATTTCTAAGCAAAGACAAGTAATCTTAGAAACTACAACAGGAACTATTAGCAATGTGCACAATATTATTACAGTAGAGTATGTCAAAATATGGTATGTGATTGTGCAAATGAAACAAAGTAGTTGTATGCCAGAAAAAGTATACCTAAAAGATTGTGTCAAATTGAATTAGATGAAAAATAAATACGCAAAATACTTGTATGTTAAATAGGTTATGTGTCAAATTACTTTATGTCAAATATCAATAGGTAAAGTGCAGTATGTCAATCCATCCGCAATCCTCTGACAAAGACACTCGCAATAATGGTCTCATGGTTAGATCTAAAAAGAGTTTGGAGTGAAATTTGCTTTGTTCACACTGTTAATGTGCTGTGCTATGCTATTTCACTTGAAGATCGACATACCTCATGCCATATTTTAGATAGCTATGCTAAACAGACAAAATAAACCAAAGTAAGGTTAAAGACTATTATTATTTAAGTTACTCTTTAAGAATGTTTGTTTATTACAATCTTGCTAAAAGGACTGAATAATGATATGAATTTGCCTTAAACACAAAACAAAATGTCAACAAAATCCTGAGTGTCATTAACTTTTTAGTTAGTTATTTAATGACAATGTATCAACTACTAGGTTATTTAGCTTTTAGAGTGAAGATTTCATCGCCGTTCTAGATATTTTCGTCAGGTCACTGCTCTGTTTACAGTCGTGGCTCGCTGCATACCATGGAATCCATCTTGACGTTCATAAATAGTTTAATTCAGAAGTTCCATTGCGGTTGTGGCAATTACACCGTGTTTGTAATGTCTGTGTGTCTAACAAATGATCTCAATGTCCGACCCGCATTGTGACTGAAGATAAAGTTGTACATGTCAGGCGCGCAGTTTTTCCACGTGACACCCTCGGACGTCTGTGTTCATCCACAGATTGGAACTCGGCGTGGAATGCAGAGATACGAGGTGGATGCCGGCATAATTCCTGTGGCTGGTGTGAAGGCTCGCAAGGCTTAAACGGGCAGTCTGTTCTCTTTCTCTAATTACAATTAGTTCTTATTCCGTCTGTGTGCAGCGCATTTAGCTCTGACGCCGTATCAAGCTTCCTAGAAATGCATCATGTAGGTGTGCCACGTGTGAATAGCGACTTGCGAGGGTCGAATACGAGCGTGCATGTAAATAGGCTATTTAAAGCTGTATTAATAGTTCTAAAAGTAAATCTATAACATTTTGTAAAACCCGAGAGGAAACTAGTCTTAATTACGAATTCAGAGGTGTTGTAATTCCGCAAGAACAATGTTGTAAATACCTAGGAGTGTATTTAAACTCCAAACTTTCTTGGGGAGAGCATGTTGATAATGTTACGGGTGAAGCATGGAGGGCACTTCACTTTATTATGAGAATCTTGAGAAAGGCTAGCCCCAAATCGAGGGAAATACCATATCTAACGTTAGTGCGACCGTTGATGGAATACGGAACTAATGTTGGGATCCCTATAGAATATATCAGGTAAATTCCTTAGAAAGAATCCGGTATAGGGCAGCTAAATTTGTTAAAGTAAAAGAGGAGATGGAAACCATACGATAAAAGAACTTAAATGGGAAACTTTGGAAAACAGACGTAGGAAAACTAGAATAAGATCATTGTATAGAGCACATCTAGGTCAGAAAGCGTGGGTAGACATAACGGCTCGGTTAGAAAAGCCAACGTACTATGGTAGGGACGATCATGATTTTAAAATCAAATGTAGGAAACAGAAAACGGAAGTAGGCAAATTCTCATTTTTAAATAGAACTATAAATGATTGGAATGACCTACCTGCAGCGGTCTTTGAGGGCTGTCCTTCCTTAAAGAGATTCAAGAATAATTTAAAAAGTTGTGTATAAAGTGCAAATGAAAATTAAGGTGACATTTAACATTTAATTTTTAAGGTGACATGTATTTATTTAGCCAGACGAGTTACTCCCTTGGTTTGAATTGTAAATTATTTAAAAATAGCGTGAAAGAGGGTCTTAGACTAGAAATGTTAAGTTTAAATGTAGTTCTGTTTATAAGTATGCATAAGGGTGTAATTATTTGTCTTACTTGAACTATTGTATCAGTGAAGCGTGGTGAGTCAGTGAAGTAATTTGATACTGAAAATTTTATCAATCTACTATTGGTATCTTTTTAAAGTCGTGATTTACTCTGAAACGGTTAGACATTCTTGTATATCTTTTACATTGATTATTCCTCAAACATCTCATTAATCTTTAACAGGAGCCATTCTTTCACTAATGTGCATGCTTCTACATAATTCATGTGAATTGTAACTGTGACCACTATTTTATATTATCACTTTACTATTGTATATTGGTTATAAAATATGTATTTTGATGCCAACTATAACCCTAATATACCTCAGGGAAAAATAGGGTTAATTAAATTGGATAATATAAAAACCTGGACTATTCCTAACTGGACTCATAATCTTCAAAATCGTCACTATAACCAAAATCTTCTTACTGTTTAAAAGCACTTGGTAGTTCACTGCATAACGATAGATACATACAACGAATGGCTGACGGAAAGCTTGTACAGAATTGTGTTCAGAGATAATAGAAAATGTTCCACAACATACTATTTCGTTTAGGCCATGGCCGTCTTTCTCGTTAGGTTTAGGCTCTAAATGACGTGATTCCATTTTCGACCAGTGAAGTGTAACTAAATTTTGAATTGCAAACAATCACAGTCATACATCGCGATAATTATTGCAACTCGATTTTTCGCAATCAATTTATCGCATGATCGTTCTTTTGTTTAATCAGTGTCACCAACTGTTTCCCCGTAAATCGATGAGCATGAAACGATTAATGTAACTAAAAGTGCGAAATCTTACTTCCATATCTACATCTACTTCTTCATCTTCCAATTCCATGCCCATTGTATCCAAAGAAAATGACATTTCTTGATTCAGATTGAGAACTGTCTTTTCATCAATATTATTAATTTAATTAATGTATTAATCAGGTTATTTGTAATTATATTATAAAATGTTTAAATTAAATTATGATTTCAGTAGATAATGAAATTTTATTTCTATTATAATAACAAGAGAAAAGCGAAGTATATGTAAATAATATTATTAAACCGTATTTTGCTCAATTGGCATTACTGAATAACGTAAAATTTCTTTTAGCAATAATCGATATTCAACTATTTCAATTTCAGAATGTCTGAATAGATAAGTATTCATAAATATACAATTATTATTTTGTGAACGAATTTTAGGGATATAATATTTTTATTTTTATTTCGCTATACTGAAGAATTACCACGGCAGCTTTGAACCGTGCCGTTACGTTCACCACCAAATTTAACTACATACACAATGTGGCCAACACAAGAACATGATTTTAGTCTGTGGTGTCGTTAGAAAGAGAAATTTGTTTCTTTTTCTCTCTACCTCCTTCGTTCTGAACATTACTGAGAGATAGCACCATTGTTACTCTCATCTATTGCAATGATTTTTCGCTGGACCACCAATTTGCTTGGACAACATTTCTACATAGAAGATTAAGACAGATCTTACAAGCGATCTCCAGTTACTAACAGTATGGTCATCAAAATTGTGTGTCCATTTTATCTCGAACTAAAACCTTTCTCGCATTTTTTTTTTGTTTCATCACGCCCAAATGGATTTATCTCTTCTGTATCGATGTTTCTAGTCGGTCATGGCCTTTATGACAGTTTTTGTTTCGTAATATTGATAGACGGTAATATAATTAAAGCGGTGAAGAATTTCATGGCCCCTAAAAGTTTTTTTTTTTTTTTTCGTAAAAGGCTAGGTATTTTTTCTAGGCCACAAATAAAACTGCAACGCGGTCATAATTATGTACTTAATGCTTTGGTGAACATTAACAGGAAATTTACTTTCTGTTATTTAAATGATATTCCGTGAACCACATCTTTTTCCTCTTTATTTCGTTGTCATAACCTACTTTAAGATCTTACTACATAAGCATTTTCTTTTAGAGTATTCAAAACATCGTCGTTGTACTGTATAAATCTTGCACTTGACTAATAGAGTGATTTATTCAAGAATATAGTCGCGAATTTTACTACCACCATTTCGATTGTCTTCTGTTTGACACGGCTCGGTACGGCCTGGTGACTAGTGGCCAGCGAGTAACGACGACTACCGACATTGCTCTGCCGTGGGTATTATCCAGTTGTTCCTTTTATTTTATTCACGAAATATTCGTAATAAATGTCACTCGAGGTTTGAACTTTCCAAGATAAATCTCAGATCTCTTTTTGGAAATGTACATGGTTGCTCAATGCAATAGTCCATCTTAAAAAGGTGAGCATTTTATTCTCTATGTAATTCTTTAACTAAATGTAGGAATTGATTTTTATCGTATGTACGTTCTTGAAGAATGTTTTATTGTTTGTTGCTCTAAATTCTTTATTGCGATGTACCGAAGTACATATGATATTTCCGTGCAGGAATTCTACGTTATCATATGATAATGGATCGGTGGAGCGGAGAAAAATTCTCTCCGGCACCGGGATTCGAACCCGGGTTTTCAGCTCTATGTGCTGACGCTCTATTCACTAAGCCACACCGGATTCCAATTCCGATCTCGGATTTAATCCTCTCAGTTTAAGCTCCACCTCTTAGCTTCCCTTTAGTGATACAATGTTAAAATTGAAATATACCGTCTGTACTTATCTAGTATTATATGATAAATTATAACATAAACGTTTTCGGCACTAATGTGCCATTTTCAAATGTATGAAAGTTTGCCTAATTACATGTTCAAATAGGTGCACATGAACTGTGTGAATGAAACATATAATGTGTACCCTGGTGATTTCATGTCACATATAAAACAATCTGTTTGTAGATAATTAATGATAAAAAATGAAAAACACACACTTATTACTAACATTTAAAATTTGTTTTTCTGCTGAAATTATCAGTCAGTTTGTGGAACACTGGGGATGTCTAGGCGTATTGTGTGGTCAAATGCAGTTGTTCATTTACTTGAAATGTTGTAATCTTACACTAGGATATTCACTATTAAAATATTAAAATATTAAAATTCTTTATGTCGATTCGTTATTATTACACCAAGGTTCCTTGTTGTTTGTTCACTTTTCACATATTGGAGCCTTTACCATAGTCCAATGTGGTAATATAAGTTACATTGATACCTAGTTATTGTTATCCTTTTGTTGCTGTGGTTGGATTATTACATATTCATGGTTGTCACCGTCCGATTATCAGTCAAGCCTTTACACTGCGAACATAAAATTTGTTGTCACGTATATGAATATGCTGATAAGTATAGACGGTATATTTAATTTTAACATTATATTACAACCTGCTTATCGGATGAATCATACAACATGAAGTTTCACTTTAGTGGCCAACCCTCGTGCACTGTGTCACAGATGTGTGACAGTGGCACAATGTACAACATACTAATGTGCAGAGGTGCACTCATTACGGGCGACCAAGTGGCCGGGATCCGACGGAATGAGCGCCGTCTTAAAGCACTAAGTGATTATATACGCATATCATAGTTTTGCGATGTACCGAAGTATATATGACAGTTCCGTGCAGAAATTCTACGTTATCACAAGATGAAGGATAGGTGGAGCGGAGAAAAATTTTCTCCGGCACCGGGATTCGAACACGGATTTTCAGCTCTACGTGCTGACGCTCTATCCAACAAGCCACACCGGATTCCAAGAGTGTCAGCACGTAGAGCTGAAAACCAGGTTCGAATCCCTGTGCCGGAGAGAATTTTCCTCCGCTCCACCGATCCTTCATCATATGCTCTAAATTCAGTAAAAAATTTTTGTTTTATTTTATTTTAGTAGGTTATTTTACGATGCTTTATCAACATCTTAGGTTATTTGGCGTCTGAATGAGATAAAGGTGGTAATGCCGGTGAAATGAGTCCGGGGTCCGACACCGAAAGTTACCCAGCATTTGCTCATATTGGGTTCAGGGGAAACCCCGAAAACAACCTCAACCAGGTAACTTGCCCCGACAGGGAATAGAACCCGGGCCACCTGGTTTCGCGGCCAGACGCGCTAACCGTTACTCCACAGGTGTGGACACAATTTATATTAATCATACTAGCCGTACCCGTGCGCTCCGCTGCACCCGTTAGAAATAAATATAAAGTAATTACATAATTAAAATAGGACATTTGATCCAGAGAACATTCGTGTTTGATATAAGGATAAATCGTTTATTATGTTACTTAATTTAAATTTTATTTGCATAATTAAAATGCGATCATTTTCATCCAGAGACCACTCATTTGGTCATAAAAATTATTTTAGGAAATACAGGAAACGAATTTACAGAATAGCCTATCAAGTTTCCTGTGCATAAGAAGCTATTTTAATCTTACCTGTCCTCGATTCACTCAGAAGTCACTGTAATAACATTATAGCATTATGTCCATCTAGAGAAACTAAACTTTCCAATGGTGAATTAATAATTAATTATACAAATCGGTTAATTTAGCTTATGATATTACTTCATACAAACACAGAAACATTATCTGTAGGCTATCTCTCATAGCTTTCGATTGTTGCTGTCCAAGGCCCCTTATAGACGAAGTCATTTGTTTTTTAATTCATTACACGGCCTTAGATGACAGTTATTTTAATTTTAAAACTCATTTATCTCATTAAATATCAGTCCTATCAAAATTTTTCAAGGAATAAACCTTATCGGAAATTATTTTTAAAGAAACATTTGTTATGTAACATTTTTCACAAAAATCAATAATAAGCGAGATATTTCGATTTATTTAATTCAGGCCCCCTTATAACCCCGCTTTTAAATAATGTATTTTGAATGCCTATAGCCTAAAATCTAATTTACAACGAACTTAATTTATATTCCAATTTTCATCGAAATCCGTTCAGCCATTATCGCGTGAAAAGGTAACAAACATACAGACAGACAGACAGACATACAAACAAAAATGTCAAAAAAGCGATTTTCGGTTTCAGGGTGGTTAATTGCATATGTTAGGACCAATTATTTTTGGAAAATCGAAAATTACCAGAAAAATTTCGGCTACAGATTTATTATTAGTATCGATAAAAAGTGTTTGCGGTTGAAACTCATTTGTTACCCATTTTAATGCAAATATTTGTCATTTTAATACAAATACAGTATGGCTTGAAGAAGTAATATCTTAGAAATAACAAAACCATCACTTTATAAAGCCTAAAATTATCACAAAGTCCTTAAAATCCGGGCCCTAATTATAACGGCATTCTTACTAAAAGGTGACTTTTAATACAATTATTGCATGGGTGATCTACAATCTACTTCTCAAAATTAACTTATATCTGTTTTACTGAGATAACGCGGTTCAAATAACTAGCTTTGTTCTAAGACAAAGCACTGCACTTTTCCTCACAGCCACAATGTCCATTAGATAGCTGAAAGCGGATGGATCTCTGATCTCTTCGGTGAGAAATTGCGGGCTGGCTGGCTGCCTAATTAATAATTAATTAAGCATTGGGATCGCTCCTGTTCCAGTTCCCACATGATTTGTTGCCAATAATTGATGTTCTATTGTTTCAGCAAACGAAGTCACCTGCCCTTATGATCTACTCAATACAGTATAAAACGTAAAAATATGCTATTGTTCCCAACACATGATGTAGCGTCATTATTCCGTATTGGTATATTAAAAATAAAATTATCAAAACAAAATGAATATTCTTTCTTTCTCCATTCATTTTTTATCTCCTCTGTAGTACAGTAAAAACTGTGTAAATTGACCGTGACTGGTTCCGACCACACCTGGTTATCATACATAGGTGGTCAACTTACAGAAATTATTGTTATGTTACCTGTGATGGTTATCTACGTAATTAACACTTCAGAAATGTATACGTAATTACGTACTGTACACGGAAACTAACGGCATTGGACAAAATTGTATAGTAGGCACCAGAGTGCTGCATTGGAGTTAAATCGCTCGCTTGAACTCGGTCGAATGTCGCACGCTCAAGCGAGATAAGATAAGTCGTGATACGCTCGTAATAAATAGAAGCACAGTACAAGGTCATCTCACCGACATGTCTTATCGTGTATGGAAGGCGACAGATAAGATACACATGTTTTGCTCACACGGTAGAAATAAGGCTTTATTTTCTTCGTTTATGAAAAACGTCTAATGGAACGTACCAAAACAGTAACATGAAGTTATAAATAAAATAGTATGAAAAACTTCGCAATACAGTTATTATTGCTAATTAATAATTATTCAATATTTTATTTACCACATATATAATATGATAGGTCCATACATAGTGTTCCGCCTATATACTGCGACAATGTAGAAACGTTTTACAAAATATCATTGATATAGCAGTAGATTAATAACAATATTAGTACAGAGATAACGTCACAGAAAATATAATAAAACGAATAATCATGCTACACAACTGTTACAGACGCAAAGATTGAGACACTATAGTCCCGTCGCTCTAATTTCCGGCAGCCAATCACGTTGCAGGTCGGCTACATTTAAACGTGTGCGTGTTGTGATTCGCTGATGAAGACGTTATGAATTTCCTAAGGCTCGATAAATATTTAATATAATCGCCCGCCATTTCGGCTCTTTCGTTGGCGTCCACAGAAGCACACGAGGACGTTATTTGCCTCTTAATTATTTGCTGAATTATAGTGCGTTTGATTTATTATCATAGGAGCTACGACATAATAATGTTTAACGGTGTGGCAAATAGATTCCTCGTCTGGTAGCTCGGCAACGAAAGAACAAAAATGGCGAACGATACTACCTACCTAGACTTTATAGAGTCTTCACTTCCTAAGACGTAAGCAAAGAGGAGGAGTCACGCCGGGAATAACAGCGTCGCGACTATAATTATTAGAGATTATTATTATTATTATTATTATTATTATTATTATTATTATTACTAGAAAACTTGATACAGTACTTGCATCATCGTGATTTTGTTCTCCGTTTATAATAATTACATTTACATCCAATAACACCTATCAGATGTGGCAAAAACAAAATCACTCCTGTGTGGGGGGAAAAAAAAAAAAAACATTTACCTACAACATTTATATTACATTTTAAAGCAAGTTTTGTAGTTGTGCTATGGAGAGGTTAGTTAAACACTGCAAAGTTTTGAAATGATAAACATCTATTATGTTTTGCAGTGTAGGCTTTCACGGCCGGAGTCTATAGATGTAGATTCATTTTCCGGGCTGAGAGGCCGTGGTCTATTAGTTGGTTTTATACCAGACGTTTCGTCTGCAACTGCGGCAGACATCTTCAGTGGAGTGATATCCGAGGTCGCAAGACAGGGACCTCTCAAATTGCAGCTTAGATTTCACGGCGCTTCTTCCGACGGCCTTCACCTGCTTTGTCATCGAACAACAGATGACGGCGTCTTGCCATCCTAACGGCAAACACCAGCCAACTCCTCCTCGCCCCGTTCAGTGATCAATTGATCAATCTCAGCCCCCCTCGCGTATGTGGTACCTAAGAGGTTACGTCCAATTTCGGCTTCCCCTTCAAAATTTTCTAGAGCTCCTTCAGGGGAGCAGCGTAACCCGGAGTGAGACTAGTGGCCAACAGGCTTGGAGCTCACATATTTAGTTTTGTACAGCCCCCAACCCCTTGCAAGGACGCGTTTTGCGTACCTTTTAAATTTTCCTCCCAATTCTCCTTCGATTTTTCGATTTTTCGAGACACAGGATCAGTTGCCTCAGGTACGCCGAGAAGAGTCTTGCGACCTCGGATACCACTCCACTGAAGATGTCTGCCGCAGTTGCAGACGAAACGTCTGGTATAAAACCAACTAATAGACCACGGCCTCTCAGCCCGGAAAATGAATCTACATCTATTATGTTACTACACAGTTCATCACTGTAACAAGAACGAATGTCTAACGCTCTACTTGGCGCTCGAGCGAAAACGTCCGATGCAGACCTCTGCTGTACAGTATTATTATTCAGACTATGTACGTTACTGTACGTACAATACAGTACAAGTTTACATAAGTGTTAAAACAAAACAAAAATTGATTACTCTTTTAAACTACACAGTATAGTACCTGTTCACTGAAAAAGTCTGTAATATGCACTTGTTTACTGGTTACAATTTGTACTGCAGTCTACACTTGAAATGCTCAAATAATAACTGAAATCTTAAGAAAACCTGAAGAACTCACGTTGTCACGTTAAAGAAAGCCGTTAACTTTCCACCAACCCAGGCTTCCTGGAAGACAATTCGGGGATGAGAATGACCTTCAGAAGGCGTGCCAATAGCCACCGCTATTCATAAAAATAGATTTTCTACATAAAGAGGAATTTTTGTACACCACCACACAAAATTTTGTGCGTTATACAGCATGACTCAAAACTTAATGGTCATGTTACACAGGGGGGGAAAGAGCTTCAAGGACATGAAATTGAGGTCAAGATTCAAGTTAGACAGGTGGTCAACTTACGGAATCTATTTATTGTACAGTATAAATAGTAACCTCCGGTTCCTTAAAAAGTTGGTCATTTAAGGCAGGTGGTCATGTTACAGAGGTGGTCAACTTCTCAGGTTTTACTGTACCGAGTTAAAGCTCTACGTTGTAGATACGTGTTTCTGAACTGCCGGGCCGCGGCCCGATACCGGGTACTGACATCAATTATACCGGGCCGCGAAATATTCTTCTGAATTTGTCAGTTTACTCTTCTAAGCATATTTTTCACGAGTAAATATTTATAGTGGAAATATTCTTAGGATAATTTTCGTGATCGTGTCAAAAAGAGCAGATCCAGATCGTCTCTGAACTCTAAATTCTAACTAAATAACATCTGTGTAACGAAGCCATTTATTTTTTAATGATTGGGAATTTTTCAGTCTTAGAAATCTTTCAACATTCGGGAAAGAGAATACCGCTGTTTATAACCGATCATAAAAATTGCCTGCAAACAGATTACAACAATGAACGGCGCAGTCTCTGTTCTCAAAACAGAACGAAATAACATACGTATTGCAGATGTTAGTGACCAATTAGTTGGAAAGTATAAACCCAATCACATATTATATAACAGATTGCTCATCCCTATGTTAAAATCGGTAGCACATTGAAGAGAACAGCCGCCAGGATCGCCACCCATCCGCCGTAAACGAACACGAGATGGCAGTACAGTCGCTAATGCAATTCAAATGGGAGTTATGACGTGACTCCTTACGTAACAACTAGATGGCAGCATAGTAAACCTGACAAAAGTTGTTACCGTCAAAGCCTATAAGACCGAGCAATCTGGGTATATACAGGGACATCATTTCATTTTTACTTCAATTTTTATTGTACCTGAGTTTTGGAATGTACTTCACTCCCACCCCTTCTACTAGTAAACTTCCAACCGTTCACGACACAGAGCCGAGGGCGCATAAGCAGTACTGACTTAGGGAGTATAGTACGTTCCAGAAATATGTTCGTGTTTTCCAGTGACGAAAGAGCTTTCAATATTGAATCATATTTTCGTACAGGTACTGTCGTCTGTTTGCCTACGTCGCATCCCGGTTTCCCCCACCTGCTTCTGTTCGCCCCTCTGTTAAGTCTAGTAGCTGGGCTATCTTAGCTCTTTTCTGAAAACATTAATTTCTGTTAGGAATTGGACGTCTACGTAATATTATACAAGTATTTAAAATAACTTAAATAAAAGAGCCTCGTTAAGTAATTAACCGTCACGTGGTTCCACCCCCCCCCCTTTCAACGACCCTGCGACAAAACCATTTGAATGGACAGTAGATAGCATTTCTGAGTAATTTTATCTTTTCGGATAAGTGAAGATTGAATTTACAGTACGTAAGGTATTCTTTTATAGAGTAGGTACAGAATTATTTCAACATGAGTTACTCGTACGAAGGACGAAATTGGTAATTGGAATTAGGTACAATAGTCTATAGTGCGATAATATTCACAAGAGAAAAGAAGCCTGTATCGAAATGAACGGCCACCATTTTCAAAAATGTGTTTAAATATCCATATTATGATTATTTTTCAATTTAACTTCTTTCTCTATATTGTACGCTAATGTGCTGTAACAGTACAATATACACTGGATAATTAATACGTCCGAATGGATAGCTCAATTCGTGTGTAAAAAGACTAAATGTTAATACAGTACTGTATTTTGATTAAACAAAAACCTAATGAAAATTATCAAACTCAAAATTGCGATATTTCCTAGTTTACATAAATGGATGAATTACTTTTCTTCCCTCCTATACCTAGTAAAGTGATTTGTATTTTACTCCAGTATCATCGAACTCCAGTCGTGGAAGGGATAGCAAACGGTGTTTCCTGTTTCAATCGTTAATAGAAAGGTATAGCCAGGTTAATATTAAAAATATTAGTAAAAATAAAATGATGTCCCTGTATATGATCTAGGGTATAAACAAAATTTTTTCGCTTATATTGAAGATTAAGGCAGTCTGTATCCTGTTCTCGATACTGAATAGTCATAGTGAATACTGCGTCTTTACAAGTTCGCATTGCAGTAAGTGCTTGTTTCAAAATCCGAGTGTCATACTTTTTTTAAAGTAATAGGCATACAGGTTTAAATATTAATATGAATAAAAAAACAAGGAATTTTGTTTAATTTTGGTATTAAGAAATTTATTACTGAAAGTGTTTGTGACGCAACAACTAGTGATGCATCCACCTCAAGTCCAGAGAGCGATCTTGAGGATAGGCAAATAGAGGGGAAAAAATGACCAGCACACAGAAGAAAAAGTCTGTGTTCATTCGTAAGTACATGGACAGCCACTTAAAATTGGGTTTCATACAATTTCCTGACACTGACCAAATGCCACGACTTCAATGAGTCATTTGTGCTACTGTTCTGAGAAATAAAGCTATGAAGCCGTGGCAACATTTCGAGATCTCAACGCAAAACATTCCGACTTAGTCAACAAACCGATTGAATTCTTCATGCGTAAAAGATATGCACTTAAAATAGAAAATAAATTTATTTCCCAAGTTTCAACCACTGGTACTCTTTGTGTCTTAAGGTTACGTACGCCATACTTAAATATTTATAATTTTTGTTAGTTAAATGTATAAACTTTTAAAAAGTTGGAAACATATTTACGAGTAAATTTGTTGGGACTGGGCCTTCGTCTCATAGAAAAAGAATTTACCGGGCTGCGGTTTCTTGAAATGTTGAGAATCACTGGCGTAGAGGAAGGAGGGAATTGTCTCTGAATCAACATAGACATCTACACATTGAATGTAAGTGTGGCACAACGCAGGCCCACTGCATAGATATTACAGGACAATCACAAGATGTAGAAGGAAGATACATTTCGTTCACTGCTGTAGAGTAACAGCATGTCTGACTGTGAAACAAGCGGGCCCGGGTTAAAATCCTAGTTGGGACAAGTTATCTGGTTGAAGTTATTTCCGGGGTTTTTCCTCAACCCATTAAGAGCATATGCTGAGTACTGTCTTCCTCCGACGAGTTTAGTGCTGGGTCCTGAGGTATTCTTGCCATCGGTAAGGGGGGTTGCAGCTAGATTATTTTGTTGCTACAGCCAAGCCGAGCCGAGCGGAGTGGGAAGTATTAATCGTCCAAAAATACGCAGTCTTCAGTTTGTAGTAGTGTGTGAATATGTCATATACATGTTATTTACCTAGGCCTATATGGTTTTGTTATTAATATATTAAATATATTGTTGCAATTTTTGCTCAAACATCTCCCCGATGTCAGCTACATTTATATTATATGAATTACTCATATTAAATATTTCACCGTTACAAGTCATTTTTAAGGAAACATTCTGTAAAAAAAAGTTTTTGGTTTTATTCTTTTGGAATTTTAGAATATGTGTGATTGGTATCGTGAAAAACAGATTCCTATAATGTCATGCTAAAATCATTTGTTTGTGATACCTTAAAATACAAATCAAGTAGTTTTACTTCTCAAGTGAGTTCAGCAGTAGCCTACAGTATATTTAAATTGATTACCGTCACTTTACAAATTTAATTCAATTCTACTAATCACTAAATTTTATAGTATGATTCTTCTTTTCATTTATATTATTGTAGTTGTATTATGATTTTTCTTTTTATTTATTTTATTGTATTTGTATTTCTGGTGGTGTAATGGCCTTAACTTCACCAGAATAAATAAATAAATAAATAAATAAATAAATAAATAAATAAATAAAAAACTAAATAAATAAATAAATAAATAAAAAACTAAATAAATAAATAAATAAAAAACTAAATAAATAAATAAATAAATAAAAAACTAAATAAATAAATAAATAAAAAACTAAATAAATAAAAAACTAAATAAATAAAAAACTAAATAAATAAATAAACTAAATAAATAAAATAAATAAATAACTAAATAAACTAAATAAATAAAATAAATAACTAAATAAATAAATTAACTAAATAAGTAAATAAATAAATAAACTAACTAAATAAGTAAACAAATAAATAAATAAACAAACTAAATAAGTAAATAAATAAATAAATAAAATAACTAAATAAGTAAATAAATAAACTAACTAAATAAGTAAATAAATAAATAAATAAAATAAATAAGTAAATAAATAAACTAACTAAATAAGTAAATAAATAAGTAAACAAATAAATAAATAAATAAAATAAATAAGTAAACAAATAAATAAATTAAATAAATAAGTAAACAAATAAATAAATAAACTAACTAAATAACTAAATAAATAAATAAACAAACTAAATAAGTAAATAAATAAATAAATAAAATAAATAAGTCAATGAATAAATAAATTAAATAAATAAGTAAATAAATAAACTAACTAAATAAGTAAATAAATAAACTAACTAAATAAGTAAATAAATAAAGTAACTAAATAAGTAAATAAATAAACTAACTAAATAAGTAAATAAATAAATAAATTAAATAAATAAGTAAATAAATAAACTAACTAAATAAGTAAATAAATAAATAAATTAAATAAATAAGTAAATAAATAAATTAAATAAATAAGTAAATAAATAAACTAACAAAATAAGTAAATAAATAAATAAATAAATAAATTAAATAAATAAGTAAACAAATAAATAAATAAACAAACTAAATAACTAAATAAATAAATAAACAAACTAAATAAGTAAATAAATAAATAAATAAATAATTAAATAAATAAATAAAAAACAAATAAATAAATAAATAAACTAAATAAGTAAATAAATAAATAAAGTAAATAAGTAAATAAATAAATAAATTATATAAATAAGTAAATAAATAAACTAACTAAATAAGTAAATAAATGAATAAATTAAATAAATAAGTAAACAAATAAATAAATAAACAAACTAAATAACTAAATAAATAAATAAACAAACTAAATAAGTAAATAAATATATAAATAAAATAAATAATTAAATAAATAAATAAAAAAAACAAATAAATAAATAAACAAGTAAATAAATAAATTAAATAAATAAGTAAATAAATAAATAAAGTAAATAAGTAAATAAATAAATAAATAAATTAAATAAATAAGTAAATAAATAAATAAAGTAAATAAGTAAATAAATAAATTAATTAAATAAATAAGTAAATAAATAAATAAGTAAACAAATAAGTAAATAAATAAATAAACAAACTAAATAAGTAAACAAATAAATAAGTAAACTAACTAAATAAGTAAATAAATAAATTAATTTAATAAATAAGTAAATAAATAAATAAAATTTTCTACAATAATTTCCTTTTCTGAACACGTAAGTAGGAATGGTTGTATCTCTATCGCCAAAAATACGTTAGAAAACTAATAGACATAATGCTCTCGGAAATTGGTCGCATGTTTTCAGTATGATTGTACTTCCTTCCAGACTGCCGCTGTCATTGTTCCCTCCCACTCCAGTACCGCATTCCTCTCATCACTAAACTCCTCAGAGGATGACAGTAGCTTTCGGCGCTTGACCCTGGACTCATGTCGCTGGCATTATCACCTTCATCTCATTCAGACGCTGGATAACCACAGCAGTTGATAAAGCGTCTTGAAATCAATTAAATTAATTAAAAAATATATTTCTTCCATTGCCTATGTTGGGAATGCAACCACGGACCTATTGGATAGGCAGCGCGTACGTTATCTCAGAGCTACCACGGTGGGTCAAATTAATATGGGCCTACGCAACTAAATTTAAATTTATTTGCTCTTGTTACAAAGTTGGGTCATTAACGTATCACAACTTTGAACTTCCTGTTCCTGTTTCTTCTCGTCTGGAGAATTATTTAATTTTAATTTTTAAGTGCGTGGAAATTACAGCAGGGTTACATGAATGTTCCTGAATGTTACTTTAAACACTGAAAGTTTAGGGAAAACGAAGAGAGGAGGAAAAGTATTGTCAAAAGTTTGTATGGTTATGAAACTTCAAATGAATTTCTCTAAAGTTGTGCGTCCACTTCAAAGCAACATTTTTATTTTCGAAGGAGGGCACCGCGGCCTTAGGCTTATTGTGCATCCTCCTCATGTTGTAATGATTGTTGAAGTCCATTTAGGATCCCTCTTCAAGCGCATGATTCATTGCAATGTGTCGTAGTATCGATTCAGCCACAGCATCCAGTTCTGACTGGAGACCTGATCCTCCGCCTGCCTATGATGGTATTGCACAATGCATGAGTTTCTAGAGGAAGTATATTTAATTGTGTGAAAGACAATGTGGCTACAACACGACGACGAGGCCTGTCTCACTTCAGTGTGACTTTCCATGATCACCTGGATACTGCTTTTCCTGGTTGCTGGATTGGAAGAGGAGGTTCCATCTCATGGCCTGCTAGGTCACCTGATGTGAACCCTGTCGACTATTTTCTCTGGGGATACTTGTGTATGAAACCCAAGTAGACACAATAGAGGAATTGGTTGCTAGGATTATAGCAGTCTGCGATGTGATTCAAAACATACCAGGATCTTCGAAATAAAATCTCAGACGCCGTTGCAGGTTGGTGGCCGATATTGAATTCCTTTTGTAAGTTTTAAAAACAATTAATAAAATCAATGTTCAATAATAAATTGTATTAGATCAATAATTGTATTAGATCATTCATCATTGTAAATTTAAATTTATATATTCTTATTGCGTAGTAGACATAAGACAAATTGTGTTATATACTTCTTAATTTCAATTCAGGAATCCGCCCCTGAGCACGAGTTCTACTTTTTCAGGGGCGAGCTAAAGTTTTTCTGTTTATTTATATTTTATGTTACATTTATTAGCAAAATAAATGAATGAATGAATGAATGAATGAATGAATGAATGAATTCAAGACCATACTTCCCTAGGCTGGCTTCACAGACCCTAAGTTCTCGATGTAAAAATACCCTGTAGACCACTCCATCCCTCCTGTATAATTTTGAAACGGTGAATTAGATTCACTCTGTATATATTATCCGTATAATTATAACATAGCATCATTAATTAATAATCTACAGTGTGGTATTATAATGGTGTCATTGATCATCTTGATAACATTCCATTGAAATTAAATATAACATAAAATTATCCCCGTAAAAAGACTATAGCTGCCATAAGGATTGCCACAGGACACGACTGCCTGGCGGAATATTTATACAAACTGGGTATTTTACCATCACCTCGTGTGTCATTTGTAATGAGGAAAATTCTATTGTGAATTGGGAACATTTAAATGTTTGTAAAAAAAACTTGTACATTTTAAATTCTCTGTGGGGACTTTGTACTGGTCTGCCAGAAACCAAGTGATGTTGAATCAATCTGGTTGAGCATTAAATACATGCACACATGCACATATGCATACAAACATGCATACATACATACATACAAATATACATACGGTACACACATGTGGAGTAACGGTTAGCATGTCTAGCCGCGAAACCAGGTGGCCCGGGTTCGATTCCCGGTCGGGGCAAGTTACTGGTTGAGGTTTTTTCTGGGGTTTTCCCTCAACCCAATATGAGTAAATGCTGGGTAACTTTCGGTGCTGGATCCCGGACTCGTTTCACTGGCATTATCACCTTCATCTCATTCAGACGCTAAATAACCTTAGATGTTGACAAAGCGTCGTAAAATAACCTACTACTACTACTACATACATACATACATACATACATACATACATACATACAAACAAATTAGTAAAATAGTAACGCAAATAATAATGAAAACATAGTCACATCATCACTGGGATTTATTCCCTGTCACTTTTAATATTGGATTTTACAAAAGACTTCATCCATACTTCGTAAAATTATGGAAAAAGTGATTTTGAAAATTTAAATTTTAGACTTCGCTTCTTTAAAAACAGAAATTCATTGCTTACCTTCATACAATCTTAGGGTCCACACCTGTGGAGTAACGGTCAGCGCGTCTGGCCGCGAAACCAAGTGGCCCGGGTTCGATTCCCGGTCGGGGCAAGTTACCTGGTTGAGGTTTTTTCCGGGTTTTCCCTCAACCCAATACGAGCAAATGCTGGGTAACTTTCGGTGCTGGACCCCGGACTCGTTTCACCGGCATTATCACCTTAATTTCATTCAGACGCTAAATAATCTGAGTGTTGATACAGCGTCGTAAAATAACCCAATAAAAAAATAAAGAACAATCTTAGGGAGGATAATGAGTAGCATAGGGGTGGCGTGATAAAAGGAGACAAATAGCTTTGTCAGATATAGTTTATGAACAAATACATATGAGCCGTTCAAAGCAGAAGTGGTGTAAGTCAAAAATGGTTAATGAGTGTTGAAGTAAACATTCTGTAAAATACAGCGCAAAGTAGCAATTAATATTCAATTTATTTAAACTATTAATAGTGAGTGGAAAGCTACTTTGCGCTGTATTTTACAGAATTTTTACTTTAAACCTCATTACCCAATTTTGACTTACACCACTTCTGCTCTGAACGGCTCATATATTTGGCTTCAGAACGGTTAGTGTAAATGAAGAGTAAACAAAAATGAATGCCTTAATTGAAGAGTTATTTGTGTTCTAAACTAAACGTTTGAGCTGACTCACTTCAGTCAAATTGTACGTATCTACTTATTTTGAAGAATTGAATTTCTACTTCAGTTTTATCACACATCGATAAGAACAAAATTGAACGTGAAAGAAAGCTTGAGTCAACACTTCCGGGAAGAGTGCCGATAAATGTACCGTTGTGTATTGTCAAAATCGATTATTTCCCAGGACTGCATCTCCGTGAGGCTGTCAGTTTTTATTAACGTTTCGTGTTGAGCGTCTTTTCACGTTCTCATGATATCAAAACCTTACTATAGCTGAGTAATCGGATGGTCTCACTAACAGAACCGGAAACGATCCTCGGTGAATTGCATGAGATTTGTGATAAAGAAAGCAACTGTGTGATACTGTTTCATAATGCGAAGTTGCAGGAATAGATTTGGAGAAAGCCTCAAGCGTGATATTTGTATATAGTCGTAGAGAGTTGTTTGTATAAGCGGTTTGGAACGAATAAAAGAAGGAAAAGTATCTATGCGTTATAATTTGGAGAAACGATTGGAGAACTCTTAAGAAAGACATAAGTATAAGAATAAAAGTTTATCTGAGATCATGAAAGTCCAAAAATTGTATAAGAATTTCAGTGGATAGGAGGTAAAGGACAACAGTTTCAACATAGGACAAACACCTATCTCATATTGTAACAGCAGGGAAAGACATTGTCAACATATTTCTTAACTGACATGTATCTTTCAGATAACCATTTATATTATCGCCGCGCTCTCATGGTTAATATTCGGCAGGTCTTTGAGCGGCTTCGTGCATAACATTCGGCAGGTCTTTGAAATTTAATTGTATTATTGTTTTCAATTTCTTATGTCGCCGCTCTAATCACTCGCCTCAATTTCAATATTGCAACCAATAAGCTGCTTCCATTATTAAATGACACCTACTTGTCTAATCCACCTGGACTAAAGCCGAGGGTGCAATGTCTTGTGCTGAGGACGAACATTAATACGATGAAAGAGTAATGGAACAGAGAAAAATTCTCTCCCGGCGTCGGAAGAATCGTAGTGCAGAGGGCGGCCACCAGAGGGAACCCAAGAGTTGGAACTTAAAACTGAGACGATTCCTCCGACGCCGGGGTAGAATCCGGTGTGGCTTAGTGGATAAAGCATCAGCACGTAGAGCTGAAAACCCGGGTTCAAATCCCGGCGCCGGAGAGAATTTTTCTCCGTTCCATTACTCTTTCATCGTATGATGACGCAGAATATCTGCATGGAAATATCATATGTACTTCGGTACATTATAATAATATATATGATATGTGTAAATCACTTCGTGATTTAAGACGGCGCTTATTCCGTCGGATCCCGGCCAACTAGTCACTCATTACGAGTGCACATCAGCACATGTGTGAACTTCGGTCCTAGGTTCATAGATATCTATGACGTAGTGCAGAGGGCGGCCACCAGAGGGCACCCAAGAGTTGGAACTTAAAACTGAGACGATTCTTCCGACGCCGGGGTACAATCCGGTGTGGCTTAGTAGATAAAGCGTCAGCAGGTGGAGCTGAAAACCCGGGTTCAAATCCTGGCGCCGGAGAGAATTTTCTCCGTTCCATTACTCTTTCATCGTATGATGACGCAGAATATCTGCATGGAAATATCATATGTACTTCGGTACATTATAATAATATATACGAACATTAAGGTATGTGATTAAAAATTGTTATGAAAGAGTTAAAGAATGTCAATGTGCTCGTATATGAAATAATAATAATAATAATAATAATAATAATAATAATAATAATAATAATAATAATAATAATAATAATAATAGGCATTTAACGATATAACAAACAAGTGCTTATTCTTACCGAGGACGCTTAGAGTGAAACCTACAGAGCAACAATCGGTCGGCAAAATTATGTTTTAAAAGCACACCGCACGTTATTGTATGATGCCGACATGTTAAGTATGAGGCGGCGGCGATAATAATACATTGTGCCTTTATGCTGAAATATTTCAGATTAATTCTCTTGTTTATTCTATTTCTTGAAAGTACTTTCTGTGGAAAAGTGTATGTCAGGCCTGCAGAACTCGCAAGTAGGGGAACTATGACGTCAGCCTCACTCCACTTCTATTGGGGATGATCGACTTCCGCCCCGAGAATGAATGTAGATGCAGCCGAGCATAACTAGAACGCCGTGACCGCACAGGTAGAAAAGGTGGGTGGGGTAAGAAAGGGGAGGAAAGCAGTCGCTCTCAAGAGCTACAGTTCTGCAGGCCTGGTGTATGTTGTGAAGGTAGTGCGAGGTATTTTGTATTTCGATACAAGTAGAATCATTCAACATTCAACGTTTCGGGACTACGTGTCGATTCCGTCAGTGAAGGCATGGAAAGAAAACCTATATATTGGACCCATCGCCGAGAGGCAGTCCACAGAATTGGGAGTTAAATTAAAAATTTCGTTTGTAGTTATAGTATAGTAGAGAAAAGAGGTGGGGCTATGAGGGAAGTAGATTTACTGTGCATATCATTATTTTGACTCTTGTGAAGGACAGACAAATAGGACAAAGGTTGGTAATACTGTTGTACGAGTAATATTGTGATGCTTATTGTTGGGAATTTATTACAATTTTACTGAACGATAGGAAGATCGGTTTTTTGCGTCAACGTATTAAGGGAATGTTATTGGAAAAGTCGCTGCACAAAATTGGTCCTTATCTCTCTCAGTAAAATTGTAATAAATTCTCAAAAATAACTATCACAATATTACTCGTATCACAGTATTACCAATCTTTACCGAGCAAATGTTGGGTAACTTTCGGTGTTGGACCCCGGACTCATTTCACCGGCATTATCACCTTCATATCATTCAGACGCTAAATAACCTGAGGTGTTGATACAGCGTCGTAAAATAACCCAATCAAATAAAAAAAACAACCTTTACCCTATATGAAAAGAAGTAGTATACCGAGTTACAAAGAAAATTAGTTTCGGAAATACGTAAAAAGTTCTGATAATTAATTTTAATTTGTTTTTGGGCCGAGTTTTGCATTACTAATATCATACAAATTACAAAATGAAATACGTGTTTATTAATCAAGACTTTGATCAGTTATTCATGATGAGGTTTCTGTAAGTCATACAAGAATGTGTGAAGTTTGAGAATATTGAAAAATAAATATTTCCAAATTTTCTGTAGATTGCAAATATTACATTTGGCTACTTCTACCTGCAAATCGGGACAACATAAGCCTAGAATGCCTGTAATGAAAATACATTTTAAAATCTAGTCGAGAGAGATAATTTTATTTTTTATTATTAATAACTAACTAAGATAATTAGTTTTACCTACATTCATCATCAACGTATACCAAAAACGATAGCTCGGTTAGGAATTTTCTTTAGTAACATTCGTAAAGAATATTAACAAAATAAGTTGATCTAATTGAAAAGCATAATTTCTTCGGAACAACTTTTTTTACTTCTTAGTAAAAAGAGCTCCAGTAGAGGTACATATACTAAATTACTTTAACTTCATTCAGAAAGCATCAAAGTGAAGCAAAATGTGATGAAGGAGCCGTTAACTGAGGCCACTGCAACAGGAAAAAGCAGAAAAATACTGCGACCTGCTCTTAAATAGTGTTTGTTATTAATGTTTTCCACTATACTGATGTACTCCTGACATTAAACAGTTTTACATAATTCTCCACACACCTTACCCTTTGTATCGTTGCTTAGAAATCTTTTTGAGAGTGGAAGGTAGATGAAAAGGAAGTGTAGTTTGTAATATATATTTTCTCTGTGCGTGCTTTTTTAATTTCTTCGTTCTCTTTTAAAGGTTGTGGAGAAATTAAAACATATACATTTTACATAGTTTATTTTGTACTCATTTATGAATAAAGATCTAGTTTTTATGTGACATGCAGAAACTTTAATGATGGCGTTATACTGTAGTTTCGACTGCCTCAAATTTCGCGAAGTTGTATTACATGTTCGTAGGGCGAATGAAATCTATTGATTTGTGGTTACAGTGTTTTGTTTCCATTGCTGAAGAAAATTATATTTTTCAACTTTACCTTTTCATTTGAATGAATGAATGAATGAATGAATGAATGAATGAATGAATGAATGAATGAATGAATGAATGAATGAATGAATGAATGAATGAATGAAGCCACTGTGTCCCATGAAGGGCTATGGCCTCCTACAGAAGGGGAAGCTCGGTTGGTGTGGTTCACATGACGAGCTATTTCACGTGAACAATATTTACATTCACATTCACTATGTGAGATACACTAGGGTTTGTCAAATTTTAGTTCTGTATGAGTTTGTCTCCACTCGTTCCTGTTGCGGGAGATGGTTGACCAGTTCCCTCCCAGCTGCTGCTTGAATGTATCTGCCCATCTTCTTCTTGGCCTGCCTTGTGTTCTCCTTCCTATGTACGGGTCCCACATGGTGGTTTCTCGCGCCCATCTGCCTTGTTGCTGCCTTGCTACATGACCACCCCACTTCCACTTCGTCATGAGGGCTTCTTCTGTGATGTTCTCAGAAGCTGTAATTTTCTGCAGTGCCGTGTTGGAGACCTTGTCTTTCAGTGAAACGCCAAATATCTTCCTCTCCATTTTCCTTTGGCATATTTCGATGTTCAAATTTTGCCTCTCTGTGAGGGCCCAGGTTTGGCAACCGTATGTTAGCACCGGGAATACACAGGAGTTGAGAGCCTCTAGTCTGAGTCTGCCGTTTATGGAACCTTTTCATTGGTTCATGTAAATAATAATAGTATAGTATAGTATAAGTATTAGTATTAATATAGTATAGTATAACATAATATAATATAACATATAACATGATATAATATAACATATAACATGATATAATATAACATATAACATAACATAATATAACATATAACATTATATAATATAACATAATACAATATATTATTAATATAAGAGTAATATAGAAAATGAAATAAAATAGGAACGAAAATTAAAATTACAGCTACAATGAAATTGTGTAATATAATATTAACATAGAGAAGAATAATATCGTACGTGAATAACATAGGACAATATTTCTTATTTTAAAATGTTTCCTGTTTTTCTGCCATTTGTTTACAGCATCGTCAATGTATTTTTCATAGTAACTTTTGTAATTACCGATGTTATGAAAACAGGATCGTAATTTAAATTATGTAAGTAGCTTCATTCCATTTGCGCATAACCAATGTTTTCCTGATGTGATTCCTGCATCCAGAAAGGTATACATTATTTTGTAGGTTATTTAACGACGCTGCATCAACTGCTAGGTTATTTAGCGTCGATGGAATTGGTGATCTGAATAAGACGCTAAGTAACAGAATAGTCGAAACATCGTTAAATAACCAACTAAAAAAAAAAAACAAATACGTTAACTGAGTTCTGAATTTACTGTGATTTACATTAATTTTGTCAAATAAAAAGAAGATACAAACCTTTCGCGCGATATGTGAAAATTTTTAAATATTTTCCATTTTTCTTTTCAAAACGTTAAGTTTTGTTTTGATTTTTCCCTCGTTTTGAGAAATTTCCTCCGGGTTGGTAACACTGGATAAAAGCTCAACTGTGATTTTCACGTGTTATTAAAACTGCGTGTTAGCAGTTGCGTCCTTACAAAACTGTCGATTCGGTGTTGTACAGGTAGATTAAACGTGAACCATCTCCTTTAACACGTAAACACATCGCACTGTTCTGCGTGAAAGGAAATTATCTAGACGGAATTTGTGCTCGAAATAAATTCGGGGTCTCCAGTGGATTATCATTCTGGGTTGGGCTACGTTCTGCAATTCGTGTTGGGCCTCAGGCACTCGGCAATTACTCTTGGTAACACGGGGACTTGTGTTTTGGGCGGGACGTTCACGTGGAGCCCTGCAGACTGGGGGTCATCACATTTTAAACAACCGCGGGTGGAGATGTGACCCGTACGAACAACACAGCGATTTAAATTTGCTGCAGGGAATCCCATTAACGTTGCCCCTGTAGCCTATTTCTCTCTTACCCGGCGCCTGTTCCTAAATTTGTTTTGCTGCACCATTCCGCACTATTCATAAAACTGGTATGCTGAAAATATTACCAAAATTGTGATCCATTATGGAAAATGGCGGATGTTAGCATTTCCCACATCACCATTACATCGCTTACATAATTATTACCTTATTTTTTGTCTTTAACGGCATGTAATTATTTTAACCTCTTCCCTTACTATACAAGGTGTTCAAAAATACGGGGCATAATTTCAGGTATGTATTTCCCACATGTAGACAATCAAAATAGTTCATTACAACTTGTGTCCGGAAATGCTTTATTTCCGAGTTATGGCCTTCACAACATTGAAATTCACCGGAACGTTTTTCTTTCCGCAGGTCGTTGCCGTCAAAGGAGACATTAAGAGGGCACTCTGACAGTTCATTCCGAGGCGAAGGTTACATTCAGTGTTGTGTAGGCGTTAGACTGTGCGACATGTATTCAAATCAAGAGCTGGCAGAGATACACTTCATGTACGGTAAGGCGGACGGCAATGCTGCGCTGGCTCGTCGTTTGTACCAGGAGAGGTACCCACAGCGACAATGTCCAGATCGGAAGACATTTGTACGTCTCCATTACCGTCTGTGCGAGTATGGAAAATTTAACTCTCCTGGTTTGGGAAGGGAACGACCAAGATCCACAACTCCAGAAGTACAGGAGGAGATTCTGGAGGCTGTGAACATGACTCCTTGTATCAGCACACGAAGGGTAGCGTTGCAAGTCAATGTTCCTCATACGACTGTCTGGAGACTGTTGAAAGAGTATCAATTGTATCCTTATCATTTGCAACGTGTACAGGCCCTGTCACCAGCAGATTACCCTACACGAGTTAGGTTCTGTCAGTGGTTCTTGCAGCAGTGTGGTGTAAATCCGAACTTTCCTGCCTTAGTATTATTTACAGATGAAGCACAGTCCACACGAGATGGGATAACAAATTTCCACAATCAGCATGTATAGGCGTATGAAAACTCACGTGCAGCTGTTCCATCTCATCACCAGGTGCGGTTCTCCCTCAACATGTGGGCCGGTATCATTGGTGATCGATTAGTTGGACCCCGTGTACTTGTAAACAGACTTACGGGGCAGGCGTACACAAACTTCCTGGAAAACACCATACCTCATGTTTTAGAAGACACTCCACTGATCAATCGTCAACACATTCACTTCTTGCATGATGGCGCTCCTGCACACTTCAGTCGTACGGCTCGCCGGTACTTGGATCGAAGGTTTCCTGATCGATGGATAGGTAGAGGTGGCCCAATTGCTTGGCCTCCACGCTCACCTGATCTGAACCCTCTCGATTTCTACTTGTGGGGCCATTTAAAATCATTGGTTTATTCGTCTCCGGTGCCTGATTTGGAATCCCTTCGGAATCGAATTGTGGCATGTTCTGAGGACATACGCAATACTCCTGGAGTTTGGGATCGTGTTCGCAGGTCAATGAGACATCGATGTAAGGTCTGTATTCAAGCAGGAGGTGGACATTTTGAACATCTTCTGTAATGACAACGACCTGCGGAAAGAAAAACTTTCCGGTGAATTTCAATGTTGTGAAGGCCATAACTCGGAAACGAAGCATTTCCGGACACATGTTGTAATGAACTATTTTGATTGTCTACATGTGGGAAATACATACCTGAAATTATGTCCCGTATTTTTTAAACACCCTGTATATTTTACCAGTTTTGTAGAAAAAAGTGTAATATTTTTTTATTTTCGTAAAGAGGTCATTTAATATTGCGGAATCACTGTATATCACTAATTTTCTTACATACCTAAAAAATCACTATGAAATAGACATACATTCATACATTAATTATTATCCTGATTTATCTCGTGCACCTTGATTCCAGCTCTGGTAGTTGTCCCACTTTGATTTTCTCCTGAACTATTTACCAACTTATGTTTTGTTTTTATTAATTTATGAGGTGCAATACCAGTGCTGTTATCAAGGCGTTAAATGTTGCTTGTCGTGTGATAGACTCGAAAGCAGGGTATTACGCACAGTGGCACATTGCATTCCGGACAGTAGAATCTGCTCTCCTATATGAGAACGTTTTGGGAAGAATAGTGTGGCAGTCATTGAATATTTGTACCAGTTCATCTGTTTCTTCAGGTTTGTGAATAATGTTCTGTAGTATCACTATGCCCAAAAGTACACGTATTTCAGAGTCTGTAGTAGGCCGCCACGAATTATTTTCAGCATTCTGTGAGCACTTATTAGCATGCCGAATCGTCTCCTCGAATATAATGTTGATGAGGTCATTATTAAAGAATAATTTTTAAAATTGAGAATTATCGTTGTCAGAAGTAATGTTAAAATTTCAAGGAATGGGGACCTCGGAGGTGCAGAAGAAATGGTGCCAGATGTCTTCTATTCAAACCACTGTCGAAAAGACGCGACATCAACTGATGTGAATTTGTTTGTTGGTCAATAACTTCGTCTTCTGATACCGATGTTTCATTTTCTAATCTTCTACAGGAATATATTCCTGATCAAAAGTTTCGGAATCACTAACTTGATCCATCTTTACACAAAACAGCACAAAAAACACTAAACACAAACAGAAACCACCAAAACTAACTAGCATCTACTCACTACTGTGTGTGAATGCTATATGAGCACAGAATTCCACCCGCAAGGAAGAAGTACAAAACACACCACCAGATATAGGAATATCACTAACTTCTGTAGCCATCTAGTGAGGAAAAGGTTAATGAAAGAATAGGAACGTATATATTCGGCTTAGCAGCGAAAATGGGACTCAAACGAGTTAATTCGGGTTAATAAATTTTGACACAAGTTAGCAACCCGAGTTAACTCGGATTAATCAGGGAAGTGGTTAAAGCCAGTTTGTCATTAACATGTAAAAAATTTCAATTCCGTAAACTGGGGTTACTTTGAACACAGAGGAAACTTTGAACATTTTTTTCAGAAAATCATATTTAAGTTTCTACATGCTGCACTTGTTATAATTGGAGGTAAATTTAGTATGAGAATGATTTTATGATAATTTACCTCCATCTATAACAAGTGCAGCATGTAGAAACCTAAATATGATTTTCTGAAAAATGTTCAAAGTTTCCTCTGTGTTCAAAGTAACCCCAGTTTACGGTTATTTTATTTGCTTATATTGAAGATCGTCATTTACTGAACAATTCTCTCTCTCTCTCTCTCTCTCTCTCTCTCTCTCTCTCTATATATATATATATATATATATATATATATATATATACACACACACTATACAGAGTGTTTAAAAAATACAGGGCATAATTTCAGGTATGTATTTCCCACATGTAGACAATCAAAATAGTTCATTACAACATGTGTCCGGAAATGCTTCATTTCCGAGTTATGGCCTTCACAACATTGAAATTCACCGTAATGTTTTTCTTTCCGCAGGTCGTTGTCATTACAGAAGATGTTCAAAATGTCCACCTCCTGCTTAAATACAGACCTCACATCGATGTCTCATTGACCTGCGAACACGATCCCAAACTCCAGGAGTACTGCGTATGTCCTCAGAATATGCCACAATTCGTTTCCGAAGGGATTCCAAATCAGGCACCGCAGACGAATAAACCAATGATTTTAAATGGCCCCACAAGTAGAAATCAGATCAGGTGAGCGTGGAGGCCAAGCAATTGGGCCACCTCTACCTATCCATCGATCAGGAAACCTTCGATCCAAGTACCGGCGAGCCGTACGACTGAAGTGTGCAGGAGCGCCATCATGCAAGAAGTAAATGTGTTGACGATTGATCAGTGTTGTGTCTTCTAAAACATGAGGTATGGTTCCGGTGAATTTCAATGTTGTGAAGGCCATAACTCGGAAATAAAGCATTTCCGGACACATGTTGTAATGCACTATTTTGATTGTCTACATGTGGGAAATACATACCTGAAATTATGCCCCGTATTTTTGAAACACTCTGTATAATATATGATATTATATAAATGCACAATAACTGAACATGCATTATTCTATTAATTTGTAATACTCTTCCTTATGCTTGAATAGTAGGCCTAGTAATAATAATAATAATAATATAATAATAATAATAAAATTATAGTAAACAAATCACAGCTTTTACGTTAAATTTCTTGTCAAAGAAAACAACATTATTACAGTTTGTAAATATAAAACTTTATAAACAATATAAGCCTACCTAGCAAACAAGAAGATTGTAGTGAAAATAATTAACTTAACACACGCCAACATTTTTTAAAAAGAGATTACAAAATAATAAATATATCTTACTGCTAAAAAAATAAACCCACAGATTTACAAAGATCTTAGATTTTTTCCCCTCTCTTATAATAATAATGATTTCAATGGATTGTGTAATGGACTTTGATACATCAAGCACCTCTACAGCTCTTAACCTACGAAGTGCAATCCGTCAGACTTGCTTTTAATCTTGGCTTTATTCTTTTCGTTCTCAGTATTATGCTTCAGGATCGAACTTTAGTCTGACAGTGGCGTATACTGGTTTAAGGGTCTGGGCTACCGCTGACCCTATTATTACGCAAAATATATTTTAAAATCCCTATAATAAAATTCCTTACCTATTTATATGCGAATTCCAGACGTCTTGATTGGGACGAAAATACTTCGATGACTTCGTCATTGAAATTACAGTTGGGCCGGTAGCCCGCAAAATACGCCCCTGACTTTAGATTGTTAAACATATTAAATACAAATTGAAATAATACCTTTCAACATGAAACACATCATAATGCCGCTTTAAATTATATTTTCTGCACCTGACATGTTTTTACAAATAAGACACTGTCCATCTCGCTACTTTGATTCTTAAAAAAATAATAACAATTTCCCATCTTTGTTAAACTCAGTTCCAGGTTCCCGCTTTGCGACATCATGGAGATAGGTAGTACATATTTCACCCCTGATCTGTACGAAACGAATTGCTTATTTTTTCCTTCTCCCGCTACCTTAAGCTGCATTTACATGAGGCCAGTCAATGAGACAATAGTTGGAAGACAGTTGACTGGCATAAAATTATTGGCTTTGTGTGAACACTTCGGCCCAACAGCCTAGTGCAATGATGTCAAATGATGCCCATAGGAGCAAGCGCGCGCTTTAGAGCCCAGGAGAGCCTGAGCGCTTTACAGCGGAAAGGAAAGAGACAGACGAAAGAGATAGTATAAGCCGCTTGGTCGAGCTATATACAGGAATGGCCAGCACTGATTCAATGGATAAAGGGAAGAGAACTTATTAAAACTGTATCCATGTTAATTTTTAGATTTGTCTGAGAAGTATAAGTGCTTTATAAGAATGTAAGTTTTAATTTTAATATTCATTTTTTACAAGTTTCCTTTTTTTTATTCCAAAGGAATATTTTCTCAACTTCTTTACAGAAAAGTGAAATTTTCAGATATGTTTGTTTAGTAGTCTTACAGGTACTAAAACAATGTTTTCCTAAATCTAATATATCGTAAATACGTTTTACTGAAGGTAGTGTATTAAAATGTTTGAAAATATTCGCATGGAAAATGTTTGTAAGGAAATGAATTAACAAAGCAAATACTGTTACATCACAAACAAAATATATGTGCTTATGTGTTGGTAAAACGTCAGCTCTAAAGCTTCAGCAGATTTAGAGATAATTTAATATTCTCATAACAGAAAGTTGCGCACCAATATCACCTAAAAGCAGAATGCGATAAGAGTTTTATTATGTAACTAGCTGAAAGTACCCGGCGTTGCCCGGGTTTTCCTTTCTGCTTCTGTTTTCAAATGAACTGGTTGTTAAATTTTCGGAAATTTCGGAAACCCAACTGTAGACAACCAAAACGAATTGTTTTACTAAGCTTTCCTCGCACATAAAGATGAATCTTTACTTAACTTCACTTACATGAATTAATACTCCTTAGCCAAATGCCTGCCAGGTTTAACTAAATTTAAAACAATTGTAGATCAGGCACCGAAAAGAAAATATTTCATCATGTGCAAGACGTTCAACTTTGTTTTAAATTTATATATTTATTTGTTTTGTTCATTTATCTCTGCCGGTCAGATACCGCTAAATTTCAAGTGCTTTATCTTAGTCGTGGCTGTCAGCGTATTAAACACCATTAATATTTCTGCCGTCTCCTTTCCTCCCCGCCAAAAATGTGACGTTGTACAGAGGCAGAGAAAAAATAATTATAAGATCTGTACATTTAACTGAAGCTGTGCTGACATACATTTCACGTAATTTCAAGTCTATGTGTGCTTTCACTTGAACTTCAGAGACAGCTGATGGTAATTAGAGAATTCCCTTGTTCCCAGTCTGAATCGTTGGGGTGTCATCGTGAGCCTAAAATTATCTATCGGTCGTACCAAAGAATCAAT
Organism: Periplaneta americana; assembly: GCF_040183065.1. Lineage (NCBI taxonomy): Eukaryota > Metazoa > Arthropoda > Insecta > Blattodea > Blattidae > Periplaneta > Periplaneta americana. Next base: position 158,162,161 of record NC_091121.1, read on the forward strand.
ATATACGTATGTAATTCAATTTATATTGGAATATTTTTTACCCCTTGACAGCTGTACGCCCGCTTATATCATACCAGGGCTTTTTAAAATATGACAAGATATAATATCTAACAAATTTAGAACATATTAAATATATTACTTTTTATTTTATATATAGAATGCAGATAGAGTATAATTTTGCAAGAAGTCATTATTCAGCATAAATAATAATATTCTGAAAGACATCCTATGTTATAGAACATGAAGTCACCGTTCTTTCCACAACGCTTGACATACTACACTGGCAACCTGATTACACAGATGAAATTGTATTGGATATGGGCAATAATATTTTGAAAGATATATATTTTAGAATTAAGTAGTATATCGAAATGATAGCCGTCCAAATCTTGGATTTAAAATATCGACATCTCAATCAATTCAAATGGACAAAAATAGAGAAAATGTAAATTAATATTTTATTTTCAGTGGGCTTACGTATATTCACATACTACATTGGGAACATGACGAAAGTATCATTGATATGCATACAATTCGTTTTCCCGTCTTTTGTATAAATCTATATACGGTATATAATTTGAACTGGTAATGGAAATTACGGGAAAACGGCTGAACGGATTTTAATAAATGGCCCCTCATTTTGAAGCTTGGAACCCAAAGTTTTTCGGAAAAGTAGTAGTTTTCAGTGAAATGTCAATTTTCCTACATAATTTTCCTATTTTCCAAAATCCATCTGTTGTCAGTTTTGAGAACTAATTTTATCGAATCACGGCCGACTTGATTGAATTTCAGAACAAAACACACACTACAATAAACAATAGGCTATTACACGAAGGCCATGATCTGCAGGAATGCCGACATATTTAGAGCTCAATTCAATTTGTTATTAAAAACTGATTCTGTAGTATATAATAATTTTCTGAGTACAGCTGTGTATTGGATATTCAATTCTACGAAACTTGAGGTGGTTTGATGACATTATTATCATTAGAAATTAAATATTATTATAGTTAATATCATGATGTATCTATTTTTCATTAATTGTACATAATATTGATGCTATATTGATGACATGAAAGTGAAACGTTTTGAGGTTATGTAAGTAAATGTAGAGAATATCTTAATTTAGATCTTCATTTCTATAATTTACTGAGTGACTGCTATATATAACTACAAAACTTAAGTAAGATAATAATATTGTTATTAAAAATAAAATTTTTTATAGCCTACTTATTAACCCAGTGGGGTTGGGTCTTTTTCATATACTTAATGGCAGTGTAGTGTAGATATTGATATGTGTCATTGTCTTCAGTATTGGCTCGACAGAGCGCAAAAATTACAGTTCCTAAGGGAAGATCAAAAAGTATTACTTACTGATAAAATAAGAGGCTTAGAAAATTTTGTAGTCTCCAGATCATTTCAACAAGATCTCTTAGTAGGATAAAATGATTTTACGCTCTACATTTAAAGTTATACATGCAGCAGGTATACGAAAATGCTATTGTTCGAAAGCTTAGCAAACCTGACATTTTTTTAACTTTCGCCTACAATCCACAACGACCTGAAATAGCTACTGCTATCGTCCTGACATTGATACTTGCGTTTTCGTGTTGAAACTCAAAAACTGAAGTTGGATAGGTTCAAGAAAAAGTATTTGGCCTAAAAAAATCCATTCAGAGGGAGTATGTTTCATTATTATGGAAGCAAATAACTATCAAAAAACAAGTATTCTTCATTGAAAATAAATCTGAAAAATGTTTATTTGAACGTCTAACGAACTTAGTGTGCAGCAGCATTTGCTGCACAAGCCACTAGTGTGTATATATGTTTAGGTGTGCTCACTTGAAAGCAAGTTATGCAATTATTGACAATGTGAAAAACACGGAGATTTAAGTGAATGTCTGCAACTTTGAGCGACTATCCTTGAGCTTTATTTTACTACGGCCATTACGAATGCTAGTTGCAATGAAAAGGCAGTTGCTTAAAATCGAATGGCATGTTACTGGCTATCATAAGAATATGTGGAATAAAAACATCTTTTCCTTTCGTTTTGCCAGTTAATACTGTCACTTCTATTACGTTTGTCATGAGTTTTTTCACACCAATTCCTATTCCATTGCATAATTCTTGTGGATCAATATTTCGCAATAGTACTATTGGTGATTCAATATTAAGTATTAAATTATCTGTTGGCAATTCTTGTGATTTCAAAGAATTTAAGAATTCAGTTTGATAAAACACAGTCTGCTCACTATCTACAACTGTCTCGAGAAATACATAATATGGTTCTGGACTGCATAAGGATACTTACTGCATGAATTGTCTACATTTTGGCCTTCATGATGTATCTACAATGTTATTTTATATCGTTTTGCTTTTTCCATGGCCTCATGAAAGTCGATGTTGAATACAACAGACAATAATAAAGAACAATTGACTATAGAAGATTGCATTTTAGTATTATACATGAATGTTTGATCGCATTTATTTTTATTTTTTACTGTTTTAATTAATTTAACGAACATTTTAACAATTTTAATATAGCCTATGTTCTTTTCCTGGTTATGAAGGTGAAATGTGCAAACTTTGGTACATATTGGTCAAAGCGTGTAGATTTGTATAGGGAACATACATACATACATACATACATACATACATACATACATACATACATACATACCCACATTCACTTTTATATATTAGATACAAGCAGCTGATGTAACCCGTTCAATTCCAAACCCCCTCTGTTATCTTGGACTTTCCTAATGGCATACTCTAGAGCAAAGTTAAAAAGTAAAGGAGATAGTCCATCTCCTTGCTTCAGCCCACAGTGAATTGGAAACGCATCTGACAGAAACTGACCTATACGAACTCTGCTGTACGTTTCACTGAGACACATTTTAATTAGTCGAACTAGTTTCTTGGGAATACCAAATTCCATAAGAATATCATATAAAACTTCTCTCTTAACCGAGTCATATGCTTTTTTGAAATCCATGAATAACTGATGCACTGTACCCTTATACTCCCATTTTTTCTCCATTATCTGTCGAATACAAAATATCTGGTCAATAGTTGATCTGTTACGCCTAAAACCACACTGATGATCCCCGATAATTTCATCTACGTATGGAGTTAACCTTCTCAAAAGAATATTGGACAAAATTTTGTACGACGTCAACAAAAGTGATATTCCTCGAAAGTTACTACAGTTAGTCTTGTCCCCCTTCTTAAGGATAGGTACGATTATGGACTCCTTCCATTGATCTGGAATAAGGTTTTGAGATTTGGTACTTGGAACAATGGGAAGGTACAGATAATAATTAAGGAACACCCTTTTTCTCTATTTATATCACAACAATTTTATTTAATGTATATTCCATACTTTTTTGGACCGGCGTAAGTGGCAACGCTCCAGCGTGAACAGCGGGGATGGCGTAGGCGGCGGCGTAGTGACCTGGAGCGGCCACGACGGCGGGGGCGGCGAAGTGGGCGATGTTGACGGCAGCTACTTTGGGGGTGTCGAGGGGCACTCCAGCGTGAACAGCGGGGATGGCGTAGGCGGCGGCGTAGTGAGCTGGAGCGACCACGATGGCGAAGTGGGTGGTCTTGGCTGCAGCTACTTGGGGGCTGTCGAGGGGCACTCCAGCGTGAACAGCGGGGATGGCGTAGGCGGCGGCGTAGTGACCTGGAGCGGCCACGACGGCGGGGGCGGCGAAGTGGGCGATGTTGGCGGCAGCTACTTTGGGGCTGTCGAGGGGCACTCCAGCGTGAACAGCGGGGATGGCGTAGGCGGCGTAGTGAGCTGGAGCGACCACGATGGCGAAGTGGGTGGTCTTGGTTGTAGCTACTTCGGGGGTGTCGAGGGGCACTCCAGCGTGAACAGCTGGGATGGCGTAGGCGGCGGCGTAGTGAGCTGGAGCGACCACGATGGCGAAGTGGGTGGTCTTGGTTGTAGCTACTTCGGGGGTGTCGAGGGGCACTCCAGCGTGAACAGCTGGGATGGCGTAGGCGGCGGCGTAGTGAGCTGGAGCGACCACGATGGCGAAGTGGGTGGTCTTGGTTGTAGCTACTTCGGGGGTGTCGAGGGGCACTCCAGCGTGAACAGCGGGGATGGCGTAGGCGGCGGCGTAGTGAGCTGGAGCGACCACGATGGCGAAGTGGGTGGTCTTGGCTGCAGCTACTTCGGGGGTGTCGAGGGGCACTCCAGCGTGAACAGCAGGGATGGCGTAGGCGGCGGCGTAGTGAGCTGGAGCGACCACGATGGCGAAGTGGGTGGTCTTGGCTGCAGCTACTTCGGGGGTGTCGAGGGGCACTCCAGCGTGAACAGCAGGGATGGCGTAGGCGGCGGCGTAGTGAGCTGGAGCGACCACGATGGCGAAGTGGGTGGTCCTGGCTGCAGCTACTTCGGGGGTGTCGAGGGGCACTCCAGCGTGAACAGCGGGGATGGCGTAGGCGGCGGCGTAGTGAGCTGGAGCGACCACGATGGCGAAGTGGGTGGTCCTGGCTGCAGCTACTTCGGGGGTGTCGAGGGGGCACTCCAGCGTGAACAGCGGGGATGGCGTAGGCGGCGGCGTAGTGAGCTGGAGCGGCGGCATAGTACACGGCACCCAGAGCGATAAGGCGGGAGACGATAACCTGTACAGAGAACAAACGCGAACGTCAAATCTGGCACCCTGGCACCTGGCCTTCCCGTATACAAATCCTAGTTGGGGCAGTTTACTTTTCAGCAGAAAGATCGTGAAGATTTGCGGTGTGGTACAGTTTTCTTCAACGTATTATCTTGATATTTTCATTTTACTAAAGCACCGAATAAAAACAACATCTGCAGTACAAGTACATTGTTAAAGGTGCTCTTTAACCCATTATATCCCAACGTACGAAATATCATACGAGAAATACGTAATTTTGTTTATTCAATTAACAATGTAAATATTGTTTGTTATGAAGGTTTTACTGTTATTATTATACAAGAATGTTTGAATTTACCACACAGAACATTTCACCGTTTGTGAAACTGTCTTTTGTCCTTTAGTACAGTAGACAACATCAAGATGTCTATCAATGGAAGCAAAAACGCACCAAGGTAAACAATTTTGGCTTTATTTTATGTAATACTGCAATTTTCTTGCTTTCTTATGTAATAATATAAAGAATGATCTTTATTGCTTCTATAATCCCATTATTGACAGATATCTCCATTACATTATTGTAGTAGGACTAGTTGAATTGTTGTGTATGATAAATCATACGTTGGGAAGTAACGAGTTTCGTATTGTTTTAGGGTTCTGGAAATCGGTGAAGATTTTTTTTTTAAATTTTAGTAGGTTATTTTATGACGCTTTATCAACATCTCCGGTTATTTAGCGCCTGAATGAGATGAAGGTAATAATGCCAGTGAAATGAATCCGGGATTCAGCACCGAAAGTTACCCAGCATTTTGCTCATATTGGGTTGAGGGAAAACCCCGGACAAAACCTCAACCAGGTAACTTTCCCCGACTGGAAATCGAACCCGGGTCACCTGTTTTCACGGCTAGACGCGCTAACCGTTACTCCACAGATGTGGACACCATTGAAGAGATATTTAGTGTATTAGAAGAATTTGGATGGGAATGATGAAGTAGCGCAAGACATAAGAAAGTATCTCAGAATAGCTGGTTCTTGTACAGATAAAGAAGATTCACTTTCAGGTCATAACGAAACATAAGGAACAAAAAGCAAAAGTAGTGTACACAAAAGACCTAATAAAGTAAAAGTAGATGAAGTTCAGAGAAAATATACTGAAAAAAATTGGATTCTAATAATAGTATTGCAAAAATACATGATTCCATTCCTACATACTGTATATAAGTAGTTTACACAATAAGGTCGCATCTATTGATATATTCAAACACATAATTGATGACATTGTTGAACACGTTGTTAGAGAAAGTGTAAAATATGCATAAAAAAAGGGTTTCATGATCCATTTGTCCTCAGAAGATGTATACAAATACAAAGCTATTTTGATTTTATCTGGATACTGACAATTATGCATAGTCGTATGTACCTACTGGTAGAGACGACCTGACACCAACAATGCTCTTGCGAGCAACGCAATGTAAAGAAATTCCTTCGATCAGATACACAGATTTTTTTCACTTGAACGGTAACAATACCAGAAGACAAAATATATAAGATCCGGCCACTTATTACACATCTCAATGATAAATTTGGAAGCCTCATTGTCCCACTAGGGAATAAATTCTCTCTGGACGGAGTAATGGAACCTTACTATGGGCATCACTCCATGAAACAATTTATTCGTGGAAAGTCCATTAGGTATGGATACAAGTTGGTATCTTGTTCATCCACGGGTTACCTCGTTAGTTTTCAACCCTAGACTGGTGCAAGTGATAGAGAAGAAGGCAAAACACTTGGAACTGCTATTACCGAAAGACTATTATATTGAATTCCTTCCTCAGAAATGTATAGTTTATATTGACTATCACTTCAATTCTCTTCCTCTTCTCAAAACCTTGTCAGAAAATGGTATCAACTGCAAAGGAACTACACATATTGATCGAGTGGAGAAAGCTCTATTACACGATATGAAGAGAGATCCCAGAGGTTCATACCACGCACTACAAGATGACAGAAATTGGAGAACACTTATCAAGTGGCATGGCATCAGTGTAGTTAACTGTAGCTACCAACATATGCAATGACAATGTTCTGGGACTAGGAAAATGTTCTCGAGGGAGTAAAAATCAAAAGATGTGTGGAAAGTGTTCTAAGTTTCGATGTGTGAGATGTAATGTTGGTTTACATCCGAAGAACAGTTTCTTGCAATTCCATTTGCGATAACAATGTCATTATATTTGGTAACACGAAACAGTGCCATTGTTTACAAAATGTATCAACTTATTATTGTTATTAGTACATATGTAGTGTAAAACACAAACAAACGGTTAGGGAAAACACGGAAATTTTACTTGAAGCAAGTAAAGCAATCGGTTTGGAAGTAAATCCCGAAAAGACAAAATATATGATTATGTCTCGTGATCAGAATATTGTACGAAATGGAAATATAAAAATTGGAGATTTATCCTTCGAAGAGGTGGAAAAATTCAAATATCTTGGAGCAACAGTAACAAATATAAATGACACTCGGGAGGAAATTAAACGCAGAATAAATATGGGAAATGCGTGTTATTATTCGGTTGAGAAGCTCTTAACATCCAGTCTGCTGTCGAAAAATCTGAAAGTTAGAATTTATAAAACAGTTATATTACCGGTTCTTCTGTATGGTTGTGAAACTTGGACTCTCACTCTGAGAGAGGAACATAGGTTAAGGGTGTTTGAGAATAAGGGTCTTAAGAAAATATTTGGGGCTAAGCGGGATGAAGTTACAGGAGAATGGAGAAAGTTACACAACACAGAACTGCACGCATTGTATTCTTCACCTGACATAATTAGGAACTTAAAATCCAGACGTTTGAGATGGGCAGGGCATGTAGCACGTATGGGCGAATCCAGAAATGCATATAGAGTGTTAGTTGGGAGACCGGAGGGAAAAAGACCTTTAGGGAGGCCGAGACGTAGATGGGAGGATAATATTAAAATGGATTTGAGGAGGTGGGGTATGATGATAGAGACTGGATTAATCTTGCACAGGGTAGGGACCGATGGCGGGCTTATGTGAGGGCGGCAATGAACCTTCGGGTTCCTTAAAAGCCATATGTAAGTAAGTAAGTAGTGTAAATACATACAACATCACGTGTAGCAAATGTTTACTCATATGAACAGAAAATTTATTTGTACTACACACCAAAGCCCAGCGTATGATTTTTCATACGGCTTAAAAAATACATGTAACATACATTATTCTCAAAATAAAACCATTATATGTCATAAGTGATCTAAGGGCATACAAGAACTCAAATTTAGTACAAAAATTCAAAAATATTTTATTTCGGGATATAATGGGTAGAAAGGAATAATTTGCAGGTTAGTATGATAACTCCACGATCTGAATTTATGTTAATAAGAGAATTGCCATTAACTGATATATAATTCCCCACGGCTTTCTATCAGATTTAATGAGTTCATTTTGTTAGTCTCGAGGACAGGGAGATTCTAAGTATTTGCAGCGTGGGAATAGTTTTCTTTGAGTTCCATAATTTCAGCGATTATTACCATTTGTAGTAAAATAGGAAACTACCTATGTAATTCTATCCCTAAGGAGACGAAAAATAGCTTCACTTCAAAATAGGTGCACTTAACATGCCATATGACGGAAAATAGCTCTCAATCTCTATATACTTTCTAAGGCATAAAAGGTTGAAAATAGTTATTGACTCCAAAATTATTGAACGTTAGTAATTTTAAATATTTAGGATGCAACATTTCTTATGTGGAAAAAAGAGATATGGAAGAAAAGATGCATAGATTTCAAGGTATATGTGGAACAACTAGACGGAGCTTAGGAAAAAGAACAACGAAAGAAACACAGTTAAAACGCTACAAAACAGTAGCCCTTCCAGTACTACTTTACGGAGCAGAGACATGGACCTTAACAGAAAGAGACAAAAGACGACTAGAAGCCTCAGAAATGAAATTCCTAAGATCAGTGGTGGGATATTCTTTATTACAACACAAGAGGAATGAAGATATCAGAAAAGAATTAGGGATAGAGGGCATAACATAAAACTTAACAAATCAACGAAATAGGTGGATGGAACATCTAGAAAGGATGGAGGATCACCGAATTCCCAAGAAAGCTTTCCAGTATGCTCCAAGAGGTTTCGTTGGAGAGAACAATTCTAATGGGGACGGAACGGGCCTACCAGCTCAACCCGTGATGATGATGATGATGATGATGATGATGATGATGATGATAATGATGATGGTAATATATATATAACTTATTAGTTATACTGTAAGTTGAAAGTGTAAACTCATACCTTATTGTAGAGGGGCTGGGGGAGGGGATGAGGACGGTTCGTCGTCCCCCTTCTTTGGATCTTGGCCCTGTTCTTCGGGAATTTCTGGAACTAGTTCTTCCGAGTAGATCCTTTTCAATTCACCCCCCTCCACAACAACAAAGTGGCCGGTGTTTCTCTTGCTGTAAGGAATAAAGATTGGCGGTGGGGTTTCTTCTCCTGCCAACTGCCCGCCCTGACCACTCTGGCCTGGCTCTTGTCCTTCCTCTGGTTGTCGAGGTAGATATTTGGAGTAGTCGGTGACCTTGATTTCTTCCTCAGATGGTGTATTCAGGTCCTCCTCGCGCAGTTTCGGGCGCCTATGCCTATCCTTGAATAGGATCTCTTTGGGATAGGGCCCCTGAGGACCAATCCGTTTCTCGCCGGTGATGATTTTATATATACCGTATCCTGTGCCTATTAGGGACCCTACTCCAATTGATGTAGCTCCAAACTCCAGTACTCTTCGATTATGGGAAAAATATTTCAGCGCTGTTCTGAACGAGTTGAACATTTTTCATAATATTCAGAACGTATGTAACACAGCAACGGCATTGCTATTGTTGTCATGCATCGTCTCCATAGAGACCGCAGTTATTGTTTCATGTAGATCAGCGGTGAACAAACTGGGTATCGTGATTACATCGTGTAATCAAAGTCATTCATACTGGTAAGGGAAGTTTCCTGTACATTGCTCTCTGTCTCGCTCACGTACTGAAGGTATCAGTGTCGGTACCATGTCGCTCTACAAACCCTCTGTCTCTCTACGAGCAGGAAAGAACGTTTCGTACAGAATGAGAAGAGGAATTTATTCGATGTTCTGGCGGAGAAAATGTTAATGTTCAATTAGTAGTAGTATATAGAAGCGACATTACTGTTTTCTTGCAACCTAACATCAATAACCTCTTCATTAATATATATTATTTTAATGTACCGGAGTACATATGATATTTCCATGCAGATATTCTGCGTCATCATGCGATGAAAGAGTAATGGAACGGAGAAAAATTCTCTCCGGCGCTGGGATATGCGTAAATCACTTCGTGATTTAAGACGGCGCTTATTCCGTCGGATCCCGGCCAACTAGTCACTCATTACGAGTGCACCTCAGCACATGTGTGGACTTCGGTCCTAGGTTCATAGACATCTATGACGTAGTGCAGAGGGCGGCCACCAGAGGGAACCCAAGAGTTGGAACTTAAAACTGAGTTAAAATAATATATATGATATGCGTAAATCACTTCGTGATTTAAGACGGCGCTTATTCCGTCGGATCCCGGCCAACTAGTCACTCATTACGAGTGCACCTCAGCACATGTGTGGACTTCGGTCCTAGGTTCATAGATGTCTTTGACGTAGTGCAGAGAGCGGCCACCAGAGGGAACCCAAGAGTTGGAACTTAAAACTGAGACGATTCTTCCGACGCCGGGATGGAATCCGGTGTGGCTTAGTGGATAAAGCGTCAGCACGTAGAGCTGAAAATCCGGGTTCAAATCCCGGCGCCGGAGAGAATTTTTCTCCGTTCCATTACTCTTTCATCTTTCATCTGTTCATTAATGTTCATGCGTGTACACGTTGCACTCATCTTGTTCAAGTTTCATAGTAAAGGGTGAGAGAAATTTGGACTTACATTTCTTTCATTTAGCATAATGGTCATTCGCTGCGAAAAAAGTGAATGCCAATTTCATTGTTATGTAATTGTACGTCCTCGTCATCGTCATCATCTATCACTATCATAATTTGAACTCCTACGCAGCAGATTTCATGAAATTTTGTACAGGAGTTAGAGATAGCATATATTTTTTTGCGTACAAATTCTGATTACATCTGTATGCTACCTGTAGGCGTAATAATTGCACAAAGTTGCATAAAAATGTATTATATAGGAGAGACGTTATTAATTTTGTCTAAATACATCACCATAAAGGGGCAGTTCCTCTTATAAAACATAATCAGTATTTCTAGACAAAAAATATATTCCACCTGAAACTTCTATATAATGTTTCATAAAAATCTGTTAGATAGGAGAGAATTTATTGCTTTTCTTTAATGCATCCCTAAAAGGAGTAGTTCCACTTATGGAACCGTAAATACAGTTTGTGCACAAATATATATGCTAGTCTACCTGTAATTTCCGTACAATGTATCATAAAAATCTTTTAGATAGGAGAGAAGTTATTAATTCTGTTTAAATACACCCACTGTAAAGGGCTAGTTTTTCTTGTACAAACGTAATCAGAGTTTGTACACAAATCATATGTGTCGCCTGTAAGTCATGTACAAAGTTTCATAACAATGCGTTAGATTGCAGAGAAGTTATTAATTTTGTCCAGCTAATGATTTGCATTCTGATTCACTGTGCGCTTGTTAAGGTTAGATAAAAATGCGTCCAATGTTTTTTTTAAACTGATATTTCATATCATGTGAATAGTATTGTAGGCCTAAACCACTCTCATAGTGATTAAAAACTTCCTTAGTCAATCATTCTTTTCTGCTGTTAAGCTAAGCATGGAAAAATTACCGTATGCCCCACCACTGAAAAAATTAATTACTGATGAATGCGCAAGAATGCGCAAACTTTAAAACAAGGATTCAACACTCTAAATGATGCTGTATTAAATGGTGAAAGAATTGTTGTGACCGGACCTGACCGGCTATACTAAAACTCACATTATATTTGGAGAGCCTTAGAAACATGTTTTTCAATTGTAATGTTTAAACTCTCCTGTAAGAAGGAAAATACTTTATAAACTTGTAATTGAAGTTACATTAGTAAGAACGTACCTATATGAATAAATTACATGTTTCACAACAAACTAAATCACTAACAATTGGCTCTTTTTCACCCACATAGTAAGCCTCTCTATCTACGGCTGAACCGGAGCTAGAAGTGTTAGGAAGAACTCAAAGTTTATACCCTTCTAAATACAGTTTTCCGCTGACAAATCAGTAAAAGCTATTACTCACAACATTCTTCAAATATTAAAGAACATGAATTCATATTCACCTATGCGTAACTAAACAAGTCGAAATTTGATTCTTGTCCACCTAGATCGGGAAAATTGCACACTGTGATACGGGTAAAACGCTCATACTGGAAGCCAATTTTCAACCCTGGCCTATAGGGTATATCTTTACCTTTTTTTTTTTTTTTCATATTCTTTGTACCGTCATTTACCATATCTATGGTCCTGGAACACAACTATGTTCCATTCAAATTTTCTACTCGATAACGTAGTACCTCGTTTATCTATATTTTTGCTGTACTGTAGTTTGAACGGTATATGTTACTTCTACAATGTGTTTTGAGTAGTTGTATCGTGGATAATAGTTGTGTTCCAGGATCATAGTTATGGGAAATGACGGTACTGATTTATTTCAATACTAGCCGTACCCGAGCGCTCTGCTGCACCCGTTAGAAATAAATATAAAGTAATTACATAATTAAAATAGGACATTTGATCCAGGGAAGTTTCGTGTTTGATAGAAGGATAAATCGTTTAATATGTTATTTAATTTAAATTGTATTTAAATAATTAAAATGCGATCATTTTGGTCCAGAGACCACTCATTTGGTGCAATGACAATTCCTTTAACATGTTTCTTAATTTTTATTACATGCATCCATACTTTAATGAAGACTGACATATCATTTAGATTTAATGTGTATACTTTATTTTACTTGCTATATGTTTCCATTGAATTATGATAACTTAATTTTAACCCTTGTTTTCTACGTATTCAGTAAATGGCGCTTGGGCCACTATGGTTCTGAACCCTTCAAATAACTTAAAGAACTTAAATTATATTGTATTATATTATATTATATTATATTATATTATATTATATTATATTATATTATATTATATTATATTATATTATATTATATTATATTATATTATATTATATTATATTATATAAAAATGTGTTGATAACGGATGTACACCGATAAGTAAGTGTTTAATTTGTTATGGGGGCTCTTGAATCTCAGGAGGAACAAATTTTATTTTACAACAGCACAACATAACCTGCTTGGCTCAAATTACCCAGTTTTTTGCATTGCATTGCATATGTATTTTATGTATTTTAACACGATTTAATTGAGCATAGTTAAAATTTGGATTATAAAATAATGAAATGCTAAGCTAACATATTATTACTGCATACTAAATCAATACACTCTCGTTGTTCGTTAATTCTCTGAGATAACCATTATTTTAAGAAATACAGGAAACGAATACACAGAATAGCCTATCAAGTTGTTTGTGCATAAGAAGCTATTTTAATCTTACCTGTCCTCAATTGACTCCAAAGTTACTGTAATAACATTATAGCATTATGTCCATATAGAGAAACTACACTTTCCAATGGTGAAATAATAATTAATTACACAAATCGGTTAATTTAGCTTCCAATATTACTTCATACAAACACAGAAACATTCTCTGTAGGCTATGATTAATAGCTTTCGATTGTTGTTGACTAAGGCCCCTTATAGACGAATTCATTTCTTTATTTCATTACATCTCAGATGGCAGTTATTTTAATTTTGAAACTCGTTTATCTCATTAAATATCAGTCCTATCAAAATTTTTCAAAGAATAAAACTTATCGGAAATGATTTTTAAAAAAATTGTTGTTATGTACATTTTTCACAAAAATTAATAATAAGGGAGATATTTCGATTTATTTAATTCAGACCCCCTTATAACCCACCTTTTAAATAATGTATTTTGAATTATATATAGCCTGAAATCTAAGTTACAACGAACTTAATTTATATTCTAATTTTCATCGAAGTTGGTTCAGCCATTATCGCGTGAAAAGGTAACAAACATACATACAGACAGACAGACAGACAGACAGACATAAAAACAAACATTTCAAAAAAGCGATTTTCGGTTTCAGGGTGGTTAATTATATATGTTAGGACCAATTATTTTTGGAAAAGCGAAAATTACCAGACAAATTTCGGCTAGAGATTTATTATTAGTATAGATATGAACAATAGCATAAAATATCCATAACAAAGAATAAGAGGCAAAATAAAATATTAAGCTTTAAAGTAGAAAACAAAACCTGACGTAGGCAGAAAAGGCAAAATAAAAACTTGTCCTAACGCGCTCAAATATGCAGGAACATGATTTTTCTATTTAAATCTTTCATATACATACTAGGTTCAAGAAGTTCCCGGAATTTGCTAGCATCATAGAAACAACGTACCTTAAACACTATTCTACAGCATTCCCTTCAAAATAGTTGCCTTCCGCAACAACACACTTTTGCCAACGCGTGTAGAGTTCCTGGAAGCAGGCCTGGAAGCCATTTTGTGAAACCCGTCTTAGTGCTCTCGTCGCGTTTGCGATAACCTCTTCAGCATTGAATCTCCGTCCTTTCAGATGACTTTTCAGACGGGGAAACAGAAAGTAATCAGGTGGTGAGAGATCAGGAGAGTATGGTGGGTGATCCAAAGCAGTTATGTTGTGCCTGGCAAGAAAATTCTTTACAATAATTGCGCGATGAGCAGGTGCATTGTCATGCATAAGGAACCAGTTGTTTTCTACCCACTTTTCTGGACGTTTCCTTCTCACTGCGTCCCAGAGGCGACGGAGGGTCTCTACGTACAATTCTTTCGTTACAGTACGACCTTCTGGAATGAACTCATGGTGCATGAGACCCTGAGAGTCGAAGAAAACTTCCAAAATAACTTTGCTTTAAGTGTGCTTAAATGCGACAGGCTCATGTCAGTAGATTTACTGGCATATGAAAGAACTCCTGCGTGACAAAATTCCGGCACATCCGGCGATGCTGATATAACCTCTGCAGTTGCGAGCGTCGTTAAATAAAACATAACATTTAAAATAACTTTGCCTTTGGAAGTGTCCCTAGGAAATTTTTGCTTCCGAGGAGATGTTTTCGATTTCCACTCAGATGACTGTCGTTTAGGGACTGGGTCGTACAAGTAGCACCAGTTTCATTTTGTTTAAGAAATCACCATCTTCATCAGCCATACTGATCATGTCCCCAGCAAAACACAGAACTTGATGTTTGTACTTTGCTCTGTGGACATAATTACAAAATGCGACGAACAAACAAAACACTATGATAAACAAATGCCTACAACTCAAAACCAATAATTGCCATTATCAACAAACTTTAAGGAAATGACATCATGAATGTTACCAACAAAACAAATGTATAATATCCCTTGTTATATATTAATACGAAAAATGGTAGTAAAATTCCGGGAACTTTTTGAACCTAGTAGTATACACCCAGTTAAAAAAAGGATTTTGCCTAACTTCCGGGTTCTAATTATTATAACATGATTACAAAGAAAACAAAAGGCAGTTCAGATCATAAACCATCTACTTGAAATTGAGCGATTTAACTCTGGTATTCTACTTTCCCGCTGAATGACTCACGTCTGTTTCGCGGACTGAAGGCTTTCAAATATTCATGACGACGTGAAAGGATCGAAATGAATGCAGTAATAGGAAATGCCATGACTCTTTCAGAACTTGCTAACAGGTTGCTGCGTATATAACATCGTCATCAATCAACCGCTGTAATGGCTAGCGCAGCGCACTCTTGGCAGAGTTTTATCCTACAGCAGCTGGCCCATGAAAATGCCACACTTCCGGTGAAAGCAAGAGATCCGTTCCCAGAAAGCGAATTTGTGTATACATTAATGTGGAGCTAATGAAACCAAAAGTTATCGTTTCTCATTACCCAGCGACTGCCTTCGTACCCTTTCTACCCCACTGCCACATACGATGTGATGAATAAGAATGTTCTCTATTTTTCAGGAAATTCTTCTAATTAGTCAAGTTCTCAAATTTCATTTAAGCTGTGTTTTAGAAGAAAATGGTAATTTTCTGTGTCGTTTTACTTTCTCATTAAACGGAGTATAAATACAGAATGTTGAGTTTAAAAATTTCCAAGGAAATATATGTTTTTACCTTCTCTAATAGCGAAAAAATTCTTTTCGGCATGTTGTCTGCCTGTTCCTCAGTACATAGTGATTTATCCTAAAATAATTCGTGGCCCATTGAGTTGAAATTACTCCAAATCCTCTTAGTGATATTTTATATACCATACTACAGGGACATCATTTTATTTTTACTTCAATTTTTATTGTACCTGAGTTTCTGTGTGTACTTCAATCCCACCCCTTTTACTAATGAAGTTCCAACTCTCCTCCACACAGAACCAAGATCGCATTATATTATGCAGTACTGAGTTGGTGAGTATAGTAAGTTCCAGAAATATGTTCGCGTTTTCCAGTGATGAAAGAGCTTTCAATATTGAATCATATTTTCACACAGGTACTGTCGTACGTTTGCCTATGTCGCATCCCGATTTCCCCCACCTGCTTCTGCTCGCCCCTCTGTAAAGTCTAGTGGCTGGACTGTCTTAGCTCTTTTCTGAAAACATTAATTTCTGTTAGGAATTGGACGTCTACGTAATATTATAAAACTGTTTGAAGTAACTTAAATAAAAGGGCCTCGTTAAGTAATTAACTGTCACGTGATTGCCCCCCTTTCTACGGTCCTGCGACATAACCACTTGGACGGACAGTAGATAGCATGTCTGAGTAATTTTATCTGTGCGGGTCGGGCAGAAATGAAGATTGAATTTACAGTACGTAAGGTACTCTTTTATAGAGTAGGTACAGAATTATTTCAACATGAGTTAGGCTACTAGTACTAAGACGAAACTGGTAATTGAAATTAGGTACAATAGTCTATAGTGCGATCATATGCACAAAAAACTGAAGCTTGTATCGAAATAAACGGCCATCATTTAAAAAAATGTGTTTAAATATCCATATTATGATTATTTTTCAATTTAACTTCATTCTCTATATTGTACGCTAATGTGCTGTAGACAGTATAACATACACCGCATAATGAATACGTTCGAATGGATAACTCAGTTCGTAGTAAAACACTTATTGTTAATACTGTACTGTATTTTGATTAAACAAAAACCTAATGAAAATTATCAAAGCCAAAATTGCGATATTTCCTAGTTTACGTAAATGGATGAACTACTTTTCTTTCGTCCTATACCTAGTAAAGTGATTTGTTTTATTTTACACCAGTATCATCGAACTCCAGTCGTGGAAGGGACTAGCAAACGGTGTTTCCGGTACTCAACCGTTAATCCAAAGGTATAGCCAGGTTAATATTAGAAATGCTATTAAAAATAAAATGATATCCTGTATAAGTTTCAAATTAGAGTCAGTAAGTTGAATTCTTCACACCAACAAGAAGCTTTGAAATTCAGTTTTCTCAAAACTTCGAATTTTTAGTTGTTTTCTTTAATATAAAGTATATAAATTATCATTATGACTGTCTTCGTAAGACAATTGTGAGGTTTCAACAATCTGTAGCAAATTAGGTTCCACACTGATAGCATGGTTAACTCCATGATTTCTCTATCTGGACTGACAATAGGCGAGAATCCATCCTATAGGCGGAATTAGAGTCCACGAGAGTGTTTGCGACTCTAGAAATTAAAATTTAATAAATCGTTTCTGCTCGAATTCTTGAAGTTATATTCGGGAAGAAGACTTGTTCGTATTGTATTGTAATATAATTAATGTCGATTCCGCGACCCAACGCTGCAATCTAACTTATTATTACGCTTGTCCTCGAGTTAGTGCATTCCCAACCCTCACCAGCTGACTACACTAAGGTTCGCTGAGTATCCAGGTACTTAAGTAATAATCTCACTCGTCCCTAGACTGGCCCCATCCGTGAGTCACCAGCCGGCTTTAAGAGAATACTATGTAAGGATAATGGAATAGAGATCGAAAGGAACAAAATGATGTTGATGCCTAATAAGGAAAAACGGGATAACCTCGAGAAAAACCCCAACTGCAAATTGTACGCCACAAGTATCAGTAAGAATTTCTGTGACAGGGATGGTCTGATCATTCAGCCACTGCAAGAGTTAAGAGAGACTTTTAGTATATTTCATTAAAGAAATGTCTATTAATCATGTTGTCATAAATTCGGAATGGAACAGAATAGCGATAAAATTTTAAGTTGTGAGGGATTCTAGTTGCACAAATGAAAAATTGTCTATGTGTTCTATTAAGAATAAAGAAACCGGAATAATTGCAATTCCTGACAACTGTATAGTAATTGAAATTAGGAAACAACTTTATAACTTTAAAGTAAGATATGACTGATTTGCTGCGAATGTTTCCAGATATCGTTTATTAACAAACTTCCTCAATTCTGATAGTGTGGCGATATAGAATTTTCTTTCTGATGAGGATACAGCTTTGAGATGAAATTTATTTCACCCAATAATGCAATGATCGGCTAGAATGGTGATTGAGCTGCATTTTGACACAGCCTATCGAATTGTTTTGAGCTCTGTCGTACAGCGGCAGGGTTTTGGAATAATGAACAATATAATAATGATATTATAAAAATGACTTGTGCTGATTACAACTGGTTTCTCTTTTTTTTAGTATAAATATCGTTACATACAAAGTTATAATTTCCATGATTAAATCAACTGAGCCATGTAGGTGAGTTCAGCATCTAAATTGTAGTAATGTCCATTCTTCTAATGTATTTCTTATTGTACTTATAGTATAAGAACATAAGTTCTAATTTTGAAACTTCTTTTTAAATTATTTAACATCAGTTTTAAACTTCATTGATGGTTAATTTTTAGTTTGAAATATTTTGGAATGAATAACATTCACATCTTGTCATTCATATTCTATAATATTTTTATATTTTAACATTATTCTTGGGTCACCATCAGTATTACTTAAGATTTATACATTGTATTATCAGAATTGTATTATACATATTTCTTCCATAAGATATCATTTAAAAATATTTAATAACTATTCTTCAATTTCATTCTTAATTAAGTTTATAATGAAATTTCAATTCAATACATTAGATCATTTTACTTTTTAACGATGTTGTCTTAGACTTTGTATTTTATAAATTTCATAATTTTGTAGTATATTCAAGATCTTTATACATTCCATTCTCTTGTTGCAGTCGTGGTACAACCACTGAAGATGGGGAGCATAGCCCCCGAAACATGTATGGTATCTAACCAATTTTATTTACTTTATTCATTTTATCAATAAATAGTGTTCAGACAACTGTAATAATTATCTCCATTATTTTTAATCTTATAATTTCCAGTTAGAAGTTTTGAAATTATGAATTATCGAGGAAAGAAAATTCTTCATATCTCTTTTGGGATATACAAAATTTTGAAGAATTTTCTTATTGCTCATGCGAAAAAATAATTGCTTCCGTAGTTTTAAGTTATTTCTTCATATGTCACTCTTAATTCTTTAAAAATGTCTTCATTTTTCTTATGGTCGGAAAATGTTTAAATTGCTTTTTTTTTTTTTAATCTCAACTCTACTCACTGCATTTTTTTTATATTTTTCTTTCATCACTCAAATTTCACTAACATATGGTAGAGTCAAAATGTTGTTTATTCCTTTCAAGATTTTTGTACAAGATTGGGTTTTAATACGTTGCTTAGAATTCATAACATTTATAGCATGTATTTTTTAGAACTTGCTGATTTATATCTACTTCGTTACTGTAAGACGTTCACAATTTAGGTATTTAAAACTTTGTACTTGTTCTAAACATTTGTCATGTAGGCCTACTATTATTTTTGTTTCTTACGAAATGTGTATCTTTACTTTCTATTTGGTGTTGAAATTTCCATTCCGAAGTCGGTTATATTATTTAAGGTGAATACTCCTTTCTGTAAATTGTCTTCAAAATTTACAATTATCATATGATCATAGTAATAGTAATTGTAATAAATCTGGTCTCAGTCTGTACAGCATGGTTGCCAAATTTGTTCATTATTCACACGCTTTGGCTCGTGTATGCTCATTCAGGTCATGCACTCACGATGGCGTAAGTTTTGAAGACTTTCTCGATTTCCATTGTATGAATATGAGGGCACTCGGCGAGAGCTTCGATCGTCCATCCTAGTGGAATGGCTTGGCTCCAATTGCTACGCAGTATTTCTTCGCTCTGTGAGATTTGAGTGTCTGTCGAGAAAGGGGGGTGAAATGGCCAAACGCCATAAAGGCATTGTTACATACTTTGGCAATTTTCCCAGTCTGAATTTAGTACCTTCAGTTCTAGAGGAAGTACGACTGTCACATAAGATGTGATTAATTAGAATTTTCTCTATTTCCACGAAATTCTTCTAATTAGTCAACTTATCAAATTTATGTTCGCTGCGTTTTGGTAGAAAATGGCAATTTTGTGTGTCTTTTACTCTCTCATTAAACGAAGTATAAATAGAAAGTAGGCCTATTACTGTGCTGCAAAAAATCGAGTTTCATATTTCCAAGAAAATACAGTAGGCCTACATATTTTTACCTTTTCTAATATCGAAAATAGTAATATGCGTTACAAGAGCGGTATGTTGAAATTTTCATGTTCGAGGAAAAGTTTGAAAAAGCGAAACGTAGTTGAGCTTTTTTAATTTCCGAGAATTGAAAGAAAACATACCGCTCTTGTATCGTACATTATTTTGTGCGAAGATCGTTTATTACATACCTGAAAGAGGAATTGCTAATTAGTTGCAATGAAATCTCCATTTTGGTTTCTATTCAATGACGGCAAATTTGTAAAACAAAAATATCTACCTTCAACATTGTTGCTTTAAAATGTTTTCTGTGTTTACTATACTCCAGCAGGCCGTGATATACGTCTGTTCCCCCCCCCCCCAGTCTATAAATGCGAACTTAAAACAAACGGTAAGGTTATGTAATGATTTTTGCAAATATTTAAAAACAATAATTAACAGTGCAATTTAGGTGAATTTGCAGTGGTAAGTTTCCAATTTATAATTATTACTATAATAATAATAATATAATAATAATAATAATAATAATAATAATAATAATAATAATTTATTTTAGTTGGGAGAGTTAAGGCCGTAAGGCCTTCTCTTCCACTCAACTAGCAAAAAGTGTATATACATATGCATGAGCTTACAAAGAATTCAACTATTTAATTTAGATGAGAGTTACATGTATACAAGAGTTATTTACGAATTAAACAACTAAATACTATGAACTATTAATTAAACACTGAAATAAGCTGTGTAGCAGAATTAAACTAAAATACATAGAATGTCAATATATTTCAAATGATATTAGATAATAGAAAGAGATTATTATGAGACAATTTTGAAAATACAGCACAATCAGGATGATGTCTAAAGAAAAAAGTAACAATGTAGTCAGTGATAGTTTAAATCAGTATGATTGGAGTGAAATGGTAATAAGGTTATCTTTTAAGCTGTTCTTAAAGGTGTTTATTGTCTTGCAGCCCCTAATACTTTGTGACAAGGAATTCCATTGACGCGAGGTGGATATTGTAAAAGATGAGGAATAACAAGTTGTTCTGTGAAGAGGTATACTTAGCGTGCCACAGATAAGTGATCTGGTATTTACGTCGTGGTTAGAGTATAAATAAGAGAAACGAGACGAAGGTAATTTGGTGTTTAGGTGTGCAGAATTCGACAGAGTAAAGAGTCCCTAAAAATAATATGTTAAAAGCCTAAAGCAGTAAAATCAATATGTCACTTAAGCAGTAAGAAGAGGGAAATTGTTATGTATGTTAGGTTGGGAATACTGAATGTGGAATTTTACACTTTCCGCGGATTGGTTTTGTGCGGAAACCAAGCAAATACGCACGATCTCGCACAAAATTCTTTTCGGCATGCTGTCTGCTTGTTCCTCAGTACACTGACTTATCTATAATAATTCGTGACCTGACAGCCCATTGAGGTCTGAGGCCGTCCAGCCGACTGTTGGCTTTACGTCCATATACAGAGGTGAACGATCATCCAACCAGTACAGAAGTAATATATGATCAACACGATGATCCCTTCACCGTTATAATGAATTACACTACTCAGTGTACCTCTTCAAATCACTCCCATTGGATTTATTCGCAAGATGTCTTATCTTTAAGACTAGAGAGCGTATATTTATTCCCCAAACTACGAAGTTGTTTAGTCAACTGTATGAAGACAGGTTTGAACCTCATAAGTAACGATGAAGGAGGAAAATTTCTCTCCGGCACCGGGACTCGATCCCGAGTTTCCAGCTGTACGTGCTGACGCTTTATCCACTAAGCCACACCGGATTCCAGTTCAGATGCCGGATTGAAACCTCTCAGTTTAAGTTTCACCTCTTAGTTTCCCTTTAGTGGCCAACCCTCATCCACTGTGTCACAGATGTGTGACAGTGGCACAATGTCCAACACACTTGTGCAGAGGTGCACTCATTACGAGTGACTAAGTGGCCGGGATCCCACAGAATGAGCGCCGTTTTAAATCACTAAGTGTTTATTGACTCATATCATGTTATTCCTTCATCATATGATAACGCAGAATTTCTGCACGGAAATATTATATGTACTTCGGTACATCACAATAATAATAATAATAATAATAATAATAATAATAATAATAATAATAATAATAATAATAATAATAATAATAATAATAATGATAACTCATAGGAAACACTAATAAGGCACTACTCATGAGGCAACTAAGGCAGGAGATAATGGGTAGGGTGACCAGTTCCTTTCCCCCTCTGTTACTTGTTTTGTATTATACATATAGCTCAACTGATAAATGATCGTTTGCGTTTGTAAATTTAATAATCTGATTGGCTATGTATTGTATACTTTTAGTAGATCCATCGATGTAGCTCAGTCGGCAGACTCGCTGGGCTGCTGATCCAGAGCTGCGTTCGGGCTTGGGTTGGATCCCCCTTTGGTCTTTGGTTTCTTCCGAGGTTTTCCACAGCCGTGGGACTGAAGCCGGATGGTCTATGACGAGTCTATGGAGAGTCCTTGGCATCAACCCCTTTGATTAGATTACCCCCCTTTGATTTGATTACCTGGTTGGGTTTTTCCGAGGTTTTCCCCAAACCAAAAGGCAAATGCCGGGTAATATTTTGGCGAATCCTCGGACCTCACCTCATCTCACTACATCTCGCCAAAATATTGTAAAATATTGTAAAAAATTGCACAAAATTGTAAAAATTGTAGAAAATTACTAAATTGTAAAACTATAAAAATTTGTAAAAATTGTAATTGTAATATTGTAAACTTTTGACTTGTTCCACATCTTAAAGCTTCATTGCTCATGTAAGATCTATGGAATAAAATATGAATGAATGAATGAATGAATGAATGAATGAATGAATGAATGAATGAATACATCGCTGACTAGTAAGATATTACACTAAAAATGAATATATATTCTGAAATGATGTTGAAGATTCAACAACCAATCAGCAATAATGGTTACAGGTACAGTCGGATTATCAAACAGTTGCAAGTGGCTCTAAAGCTAGTTAGAAACTTATGAAACTACATGCTGTGAGCAGTATGGGGTGAAGATAAATTCTTATAAGACGAAGACCTTGGTCATAAGAAGAAAAACAAAGAAAGTAAACTTGCGAATTCTAAATAGGTGATAGAGCAAGTGTACAGCTTCAAATACTTGGGGTGTACTATAAGCAGTAACGTGAGTTTCTGCCAGGACGTCAAAAGGACAGCAATGGCAAGGAAGCATTTAATAGAAAAAGGAGCATCTTGTGCGGATTTCTGGAAAAAGAACTAAGGAAGAGACTAGTGAACTGCTTTGTGTGGAAAATGACATTATATGGGGACGGACATTACGACGAAGTGAAGAGAGGTGACTAGAAGCATTTGGAATGTGGATATGGAGAAGAATTGAGCGTATGAAATGGACAGACAGAATAAGAAAGGAAGTTGTATTGAAAAGAATGAGTGAAGAAATAATAATGGTGGAACTGATCAGGAAGAGAGAAAGGAATTGGCTGTCATTGGCTGAGAAGAAACTGTCTATTGAAGAATGCACTGGAAGGAATGGTAAACGGAAGAAGAGTTCGGGGCAGAAGAAGGTATCAGATGATAAACGACATTAAGATATATGGATGATATGCGGAGACTAAGAAGAAGGCATAAAATAGGAAAGATGGGATAATGCTTGTATTGCAGTGAAATACCTGCCCTTGGGTAGAACACTGTGAATGAATGAATGGATGAATGAATGAACGTCGAAAAATATTATTTTACACACGATTCTGCTCAAAATGAGTATAATCCATGCAAATTTACATCGTTAGTGTCATAGTCATAGTGTGTATATTTTTGTGTGGCTTTACTTTGTTTATAGTGTATTTTTTCTGTTTATTTCTATTATTGTATTTGTATTCCTGGTGTTGTGGAAGAGAAGGCCTGATGGTCTTAACTAGACCGGAATAAATAAATAAATAAATAAATAAATAAATAAATAAATAAATAAATAAATAAATAATTTTAATTTAATGCATATAGGACTAGAAATTCTAAACGTATAAATAAAACTGACAAATGTAGAAAAGTGGAATCTGATTTCAGTACAATATATTAGTACCAACTTTATAAACCCGATATTCAAATCAACTGTTCAATAGTAAGAGTGTTATAAATATTACAAATATATTAATTTTATTCATGTTTCATTGATAAATAATCAGTAATGTGTTCAGAATTCAACGACAGTAGTTTGTCGCAACATGGCCTTAAATCTCCTGTATCATTGCTTCAGTTCGTCTTTTTATCTCGTTAAAAGACTGAATTTGATTCTTTCTGAAGCGTCTCCTTTAAGATTAATACTTTAATTTATTTTCCCTTTTGATGTGATCAAGTTTAAATTGCAGTAAGAAACGTAGAAGTTCTTTGAAAGTCGTCTTACGATGACGCAAATTACAATTTCAACAAGAAAAGAGATAAGCTCGCCAGCATTTTGTTTCAGAGCGCCGTAGCCTGCTGTCCCAAGGGGTTCAACAAGCACTGATGAACGAGATGAAGGACATGCGTTTGCTTTCATAAAACTCATTATGAAATGATGTTTATATATTTAGTTGCCAAAGCTTTAATACACAGAGATTAAGAGTGTCGTTATGATTATATGTCAAAATAAAGAAGAGGAAACTTTTAAAGGCAACATCAATATCCAATATCTGAGATCGCGTGAACCGATTGATAAAAGTATAGCGGTGTATTTAGGCTTACCATTTCTAGAGTAGAACCTGGACATCCGAGTTAATCTGTTAAATAAATACTTACTTACTTACTGGCTTTTAAGGAACCCGGAGGTTCATTGCCGCCCTCACATAAGCCCGCCATTTGTCCCTATCCTGAGCAAAATTAATCCATTCTCTATCATCATATCCCACCTCCCTCAAACCCATTTTAATATTATCTTCCCATCTACGTCTCGGCCTCCCTAAAGGTCTTTTTCCCTCCGGCCTCCCAACTAACACTCTATATGCATTTCTGGATTCGCCCATACGTGCTACATGCCCTGCCCATCTCAAACGTCTGGATTTAATGTTCCTAATTATGTCAGGTGAAGAATACAATGCATGCAGTTCTGTGTTGTGTAACTTTCTCCATTCTCCTGTAACTTCATCCCTCTTAGCCCCAAATACTTTCCTAAGCACCTTATTCTCAAATACCCTTAATCTCTGTTCCTCTCTCAAAGTGAGAGTCCAAGTTTCACAACCATACAGAACAACCGGTAATATAACTGTTTTATAAATTCTAACCTTCAGATTTTTTCGATAGCAGACTGAATGATAAAAGTTTGTCAACCGAATAATAACAGGCATTTCCCATATTTCTTCTATGTTTAATTTCTTCCCCAGTATCATTTATATTTGTTACTGTTGCTCCAAGATATTTGAATTTCTCCACCTCTTCAAAGGATAAATTTCCAATTTTTATATTTCCATATCGTACAATAAATAAATAGATAAATAAATGAATGAATAAATAAATGAATAAATAAATAAACAAATGAATAAATGAATGAATGAATGAATAAATGAGTAAATAAATAAATAAAATTTACTTTCTTGACCTTTTACGTTATGGTATCCAGAACACGAGGGGAATCCGGTAATTTGGATCGAGCCTGATGCCGTTCCTTCACCTAAAATAACACAAGGCGTCACTTTCGCAGTTATATCCGCAATATGCGGAACCCGAATCACGTAAAGTGAAGTGGGTAGGCATTAGGCCTACATATACACACATACATAACTTTCGGACTTGATACGCATCTATACTTTCACACCAAATTATTTCACTTTCAAGTACAACAATGATAATAGCTGATGAAGGATGGGTGGAACGGAGAAAAATTCTCTCGGCACCGGGATTTGAACCCGGGTTTTCAGGTCTACGTACTGACGCTTTATCCACTAAGCCACACCGGATTCTAGTTCCGATGCCGGATTGAATCCTCCTCAGTTTAAGTTCCACCTCTCAGTTTTCCCTTTGGTGGCCTATCCTCACGTACT
This sequence comes from Periplaneta americana, assembly GCF_040183065.1. Taxonomy (NCBI): domain Eukaryota; kingdom Metazoa; phylum Arthropoda; class Insecta; order Blattodea; family Blattidae; genus Periplaneta; species Periplaneta americana. The sequence goes on from NC_091121.1 coordinate 158,188,554, forward strand.
AGACAGTAATGGCGGACAGTGAATAACCACGCGAGTGAGGCTCTTGACTAAACGGTGATTTTTAGCACAGATTTATTTGTTTGTACTAAGCTTTACATTTGTCTTTACATTTCATCAACATGTCTCCCCGTGGCCCAAAAATCGAGGAAATTGAATCTACCGTGCAACGAGTGGTGAAGGACGCGCTACGGGACATGCTACAAGACGCGGGCATGGTACGAGTTCTCGCCGACGCGGTGACGAGTGCAGTGGTGGTGGAACTCCGGAAAAATCTCGACTTCAATAAAGACAATTAGTGACTTCATTAGTGCTCTGGAGCAAAAAGACCGTCGGATCGAGGAGCTAGACTAGAAACTGGACGATTTAGAACAATATCAGCGACGCCAGTGTCTGCGTATTTTTGGTGTAGGTGAGATGATGAGGACACCGATGTGTTAGCGATTAGTGTGGCGGAGAAGGTAGCGGTGGACTTGAGTCTGGCCGACATTGATAGGAGCCATAGAGTTGGTAGGAGAGACGAGAATCGACCCAGACCAATAATTGTGAAATTCGTTAGTTACAGGAAGAGAAGCGAGGTCTTCCGAAACAAAAGAAAATTAAAAAATTCTGGTTGGACAATTCGCGAAGGCTTGACGAAAACTCGCCACAACATCTTACGCGAAGCGATGACTAAATTTGGACAAACCAACGTGTGGACTCAAGACGGCGTCATCGTTGTAGAAAGCGGCGACACGAAAAGAAGGATCACCCATATGACCGAGTTACATAATTAGTAAGTCAAGGCAACTCCTCATAAGTTGTTTGTTATATTAAGAAAGTAACAGTTTAATAATTTAACACTAATTATTTAATTATTGTAGTAATACTAGATTTAGTTGCATTACATTACCTCAGTAAACTTAGTCTATTTTTAGTTAGGTTGGGACTATTGCCTTTATCGTCCAGCTTTCTGAAGCATGCCCTCAGGCTGATGGCGCGTCTAGCCTCCCTGACCCTCCTCACTGTCGACAACCTGTTCCCACAACTCTATCCACTTGTCTGTCATCCTCCCCAACCCCTCTATTATCTATACTGTTTTCGCTGTAAGAAAAATCCTTATGTAAACACAAGCACGTGGCTGTCATACCCGTGATTGGCTCCCAGTCGAAACACTCACACGATGCAGGAAAATATAGTCCGTATTTGGAAACTATCATCTTGTATTATTTGAAAATAAAAAATTTAATTCTAGTTGTTAAATACAATGAAACATGTAACTTCATATGTAAAAAGATATGTAAAAGAAAAGCTACTTTTATATTTTGTTATGTACTATCAACGCGGATGAATACAAACAGTAATACCGAGATAGTCTGTTCTTGTAACAAGCTGGCGTCCCTTGAGCTTGTCGTTCACGTTAGCACGTGGTACTGAAGTATGGCTTCTGCATCCTCGGTGTGTGTAGTTATTAATCGTAAGAGTGGAAACTCTCTCAAAAGCGGAGAAAAACAAATGGTCTTAAATGTATATAATAAGTTATGTGAGTTTTAATTAGAGTCATTATAAAGTAAATATTTCCTAAGCAAATGAATGCATAGTAGTGAGGTTAGGCATACTTGATGAGTAACGGGAAACGTTTAACATGAAACAGACTGTACAACAGTAGGCGGGAACACGTACTGAGAATCTATGGCGCCAAACAGCGGCCAATGAAGCCTCACTTCAGTCACGTGCTATTGTTTATATTAGGATTTTTCTTACAGCGAAAAGATTATACCTCTCAGCTGTTAAAGCAGTCTTTCTCACCTGACCCCAAATCTTTGAAAATAGCACACTTAAATTGTCAAAGCATTATTCCACACTTCCAGGAATTGTCTTCTATTTTCACTAATATAGATGTCCAATGTATTCTTGTTAGCGAGACGTGGCTAAAACCCTCATTGTCTTCCTCACTCGTTCACTTAAACGGCTATACGTTATGTAGAAATGACAGACTATACAAACGAGGGGGTGGAGTTTGCGCATATATTAGGAATGATCTGCACCCTAAAATTATTCTAAAATCACAAGGCGATGCATTACGACCCGAATATTTGTTCGTAGAAATACAAGCAAGTCTTCATAAATGTCTCTTAGCAGTTATTTATAAGCCTCCCAAAGTTGGACATTTATCCGATTTAGAAAGCCCGTTAGCCGATCTTTTACCGCAATATGAACATGTCTTAGTTATGGGAGATTTCAATATTAATCTGGCTGTCAGATCAAATGGGACTAATCAACTCCGTAATTTGTTCGAAACTTTCAATCTAACAATTCTTCCACTTAATCCTACCCACCACACACCTACGTCCGATACTTTAATTGACCTAATCATTACGAATAATTGTGATAGAATTCTAACTTCAGGACAGTTACCAGTTCCGGGAATATCTGGTCATGATCTTATTTTTGCCGAGTACTCTCTTCAGTGCCCAAAAAAAAAAAAAAAAAAAAAAAAATGCAGCTAAGGTAATTACTTACAGAGATCTAAAAGGCATTGACAACGACCAACTAACTTCTGACGCCTTACAAATGCCATGGCATACTATTTTAATTTAATCACAGTTGACGAAAAAGTTGCCACCTTTAATGACATGGTAATACAATTATTCGACAAACATGCACCTTTAAAGAAGAGACGTGTCACCCACCGACCCGCCCCATGGCTGAATGGCAGTATTCGTAATCTTATGACGTCACGTGATGCTGCTTTCCGGAAGTACAGACATAAAAAATCTGCCGAAAACTTTAACAACTACAAAAAAACTTAGAAACAAAACCACACAAAGCATTAGGAATGCCAAACGCCGTCACGCCCTGAGTCTCGTCGACCCGTCCATTCCCCCGCGGTGTCTTTGGAATAACTTACGTGATATGGGAGTAGGGGAAAAAAAGTATCAGAAGCTGAAGTTATAAACATACCACTTGATAAACTCAATGAATACTTTACCTCACCTCCCATTAGTATTATTATTACTATTAGGCCTGTTATTATTATTATTATTATTATTATTATTATTATTATTATCGTTATTATCATTATTATTATTACTATTATTTATTGTTATTATTATTATTACTATTATTATTATTATTATTATTATTATTATTATTATCAATAATTGTCCTATTTTTTTATACTTTGTATGCCTCATGTATTTTTCACCTGCTGTTCACATTTTATTATGCTTTTTTTCTTTCTTTCTCTATGTTATATAATATGTCTGATTTCTTCTTACTTGTTGTTTACATTTTATTATTATTATTATCTTGTTCAGTTTTGTGTGTAAAATTGTAGTGTACTTTGTAAATTTGTACTGTTTTTGTAACGCAGTTTTTACTCCTGGTTGAGTTAAAGAGAAGGCCGTATGGCCTTAACTCTGCCAGGTTAAATAAATCATTATTATTATTATTATTATTATTATTATTATTATTATTATTATTATTATTATTATTATTATGTCACAGAATATGTCCAACGCACTATGCACAGAGGTGCACTCATTACGAGTGACTAAGTGGCCGGGAGCCGACGGAATAAGCGCCGTCTTGAATCACGAGGTGATTACTTTACGTGTATCATATTACTGTGATATACCGAAGTACATATGATATTTCCGTGCAGGAATTCTGCATTATCATAGAATGAAGAGATGGGTGGAATGCATGGAAATATCGTATGTACTTCGATACATCATAGCAATAAATAATAATAGCGATAATAGAAATCATGATTGTTAAATCATCTACCACTTCGAAGGTATGGGACTATTAGCGCCGTTCATTCCGTCTTGTGAAGATTATGAGTAACATTAGAAATCCACAAGTAAAGTAAATTGGTCCTGCATTGTAGCATAAGATCAACGCTTAAGAGGAACAGGTAGTGATTAGGGGTCGAAAATTCCTTATCTCAAATTGATACATGCGCCCTTCCCCATCATCCCTGAAAGTTTGTAACACTAGCCCGGAAACACTCTGTATATATTTGCTATTAATAGGGGGCTATTATGTTGAATGTTGTTATAGAGAGGGAAGTGTTCCAAAATTCGTCGACTTTTTTCAAAATCAGATTTGTAATTTACATATGGGTGTTTGTAAGGTAAAAGCTACGAACATATTTCTACACCTATTGTACTAAATGTTGCAATATTGAGTAACATAGTATTATCAATCATATCTAATTAATTTTACATCTTATTCTAAGATAGAGTTCTCTTTTTTTTTTTTTTAAGGAATGTTCCTAATTTCGCTCATACCCAGAAAAATTACAATTTGTACTTTAAAATGAAGATGACAAAAATAAGACGTATAGGCCTATGTATGTTAAACCTAACGATAATATTTCATTTGTCAATATTAGAAGGACATTAAAGCATCATTATAATATTAATTACAATTCATTAACGAATTGTAATTATTAAAAATTACAATTAAATCTAAAAACAGGGCTCCATCACAAAATGCACATCCATTGATGGATTTGTACTTACTAAATAAATAGAGTTCAAAACGGCTTATAAATAACTAATGCCTATGGGCGAAATTGGGAACATCGTGGTGGGCGTAATTAGGAACAAAATTATATTTACCTTCAACGAGGATTTCGTTAAAATTGTTCGAATAAGCTACATGCAATACACATCAAACAAATATCTGAAATCTTACGTAGACGGCAAAATGAAATACGAATATAAGAAATGCTCACCTTTCAATAATATTACACAATTTATTTATTTATTTATTTAGCTAATAATTGTAACAATAAAATGTAATATAAACAGAAAAACTTTAGCTCGCCTCTGAAAGAGTAGAACTGATGCTCTGGGGCGGATTCCTGAATTTAAATTAAGAAGTATACAATATAATACAATTTGTCTTATGTCTACTACGCAATAAGAATATATAAATTTAAATTTACAATTTTTTCAATTTTTACAACATCCATACATAATTTTTTTAATTTAATACTAGAACTATTAGAATTGACAAGATTAGGATATTTAAATATAAATTTCTTTTATATTGTTGGGGCTAAATTACTACTATGATTAAATACTGCAGCAGTGTTGCATTTTGGCTCAAAAAATCTTAAAGAATTCATGCCTTTTCTTTCATAACTATGAGAATACAATACAAAATTACTTCGATTTTCATGTATGAATTTTATTAATACAATATAATAAATTTGTCTTATTTTAAGAACATTAAAGTCTAAAAACAATTTTTGAGATGGAAAATCAGAAGGTTTATGAAGACATATTTTAATTATTTTCTTCTGTAATAAATAATGTGGATTAAAATTGGATTTAAATAAGCTACTCCATCCTATAATTCCATACATAATTACCGATTGAAATAAAGTTAAGTATATTGTGTGTAATAAATTTATTGACAAGTAATTCCTCAATAAAACAAAACGGAATAAACTGTACTCAGCAAAAATTTCGAACTCCTGAGGAAAACCTAACTTCAAAGAACAGTGATACCACTACATCCACACACTTCTGCTTCTCACAGTACACTGAGGTCCACACCTGTGGAGTAACGGCTAGCGCGTCTGGGCGCGAAACCAGGTGGCCCTGGTTCGATTCCCGGTTGGGGCAAGTTACCTGGTTGAGGTTTTTTCCGGAGTTTTCCCTCAACCTAATATGAGCAAATGCTAGGTAACTGGACTCATTTCACCAGCATTATCACCTTCATCTCATTCATACGCTAAATAACCTAGATGTTGATAAAGTGTCGTAAAATAACCTACTAAAAATAAACTGAGATAACAATATAGATGGTTCCCAATGCTTTTCAAAAGAGTGCTGCACTTACTAATTTTTTGTTGTAGTGGACGAAATTAGGAGCATGGACGAAATTTGGAACACTTCCCTTATGTGTAGTTATATTTAATTCCTAATAAGTTTATAGAGCAAACAATCCATATTTTCTTATATCCAGAAGTTGGCCTAATGTATATTATGTTATTTATTACAGAAAGTATATGCACTTTACTTATATTGGATATTAAATAATTATTATGAATCGAAGTTACAGTACGTATGTTGTCCCGTGGCTGATGATAAAACTAATTAATAGCTAAGGTTTGGACAACCCTTACACTGTAGCTATGTGTTCAGTAGCTGGGAAGGAGTGGAGGTCGGGTTTTTTTCGCTTGAGTGGAGGTACTGCTGCTCGAGTCTGCTGAAGGTGCGATGTCTCTTACGAAAGCGAATGGATTATACCTTTGACACTGAATGAAGACTTCAAATGTAGCTTTCGTTATGAATGTTCAGCTGTTTTCTACGTAGAACAAACACAAAACAATCAGATACATCCATTCCTTACAGGGGGGCCGTAAATCTCCATTTCCCTGTCGGAATTCAGATATAGTTCCACTGTGTTTGAAAATCTATACATCGTAGGGGTAATGTTTGTGCATTAATTCTTAATAATATTGCTATGCGCTAGCGTTACTGAAATATTTATTCATCGGATCTGCTAAATAAGAAGTTAACGTTTCAGCAAACAATAAAATTGAATTTCAAAGCACTTCATCTACATGAGTAGTCCATTGTACATTTCTACCACTGCTACTCACAATCAGTTACAAAGTTTGTTTGTAGAGAGATCGTGCGCTATGTGAATGTAAGATTGGCTTCGAGGCAGGACTGACCTGCAATTTGGATTCTACCCTTGTAGATCATTACAGTTAACTAGAAACAGAGTCGACTTGTCTGTATTTCCTGCACTATGGCGGCTATCCTCACTCGAACAATTTGATTTGCATCGACAAGCTATTGCTATGAAGCCAGGCTGCAATGGAGGATATATCAAGTATTGAAGATGGTAGAGTCACAATATCACGGCTGATTTGAGAAAGTACTGTAAACCAAAGTGTTTTTAGTTAGTATCAACTATTAGGTTATTTAGAGTCGATGGAATTGGTGATAGCAAGACGGCATTTGGCGAGATGAGGCCTAGAATTATCTTTTCATTTCATTCCGTTTATTGTATTCCATAGATTTTACCTTAGCATTGAAGTTTTAAGGCGTGGAACAAGTCAAAATTTTACAAGATTACAATTTTTGGCAAGATTAAGTGAGTTGTATATACGTATGCAATGTACGTATGTAAGTATACAATGTATGTACATACGTATGTAAGTATACAATGTATGTACATACGTATGTAAGTATACAATGTATGTACATACGTATGTATGTATGCAATGTATGTACGTATGTATGTATGCAATGTATGTACGTACGTATGTATGCAATGTATGTACGTACGGCCTATTCCATCTCAAATCGACCGAAATATAGAGAAAATTGACCTTGCAATTTTAAATACAATGAAACTTTTTCTGTCCGTAGACAACTGTGATACAATGCTTTGTGCAAAGTTTGAGGCATCAGAACTTCATAGTGTTTAAATTAAAAATATTTAAATTTATCGTATTTTCATAAAATTAGCAACTTTAAACTGTTGTGGCTCCAAAACCCTTTCACCCAATGATAAAAATCATGGTATATTTTGATGCTGAGAAATTAAAGTTTATATTGACATGTAAACAGTTTTTCTTACTTTTTATGGAAATGGAGAAATTTAGATTTTTCTTCATTAAGACGCCTTTGCCCAGGAAAAAATATTTTTAAAATATATGGTTAGATTCCGCATTGAAAGTACAAATAAACATATATTTTTTACTGGTGCAACGTTGTTAAGAAAGTATTGAAAATATCAAATAAAGAAAATAAATAGTACGCGCGTGAGCTAACCAGCTGACTGTGAGGCCGGAGCTAGCCGAGGGATGCAAGCCCAGGAGTCATAAACACGCGATGTTTCTTCTAGTAGCGCATAGCTGGGCTAGCTTTATCACAGGTTTTCATAAACACAGGAGTAAAATGACGCACAACGCTCGCTTATCTTCATCTCTCGGCCAGTGCGAGCGGTACTGAGCCGTTCAAGTCTAGGCGTGTGAAAATAATTTATTTAATACCCTCGAAACTTATTGCCTAGCCATTAAGCAAACAATGCCGAATCCCTCTTAATATGCAAGGTTTTTTCTCAATATTTTTTTACATTTTTACAAATGGGCAAAAAGCCTAAAAGGAAGTAAAATCAGATTATCTCTCTCTCTGTGTACAATAAAAATAAGGATTACTTCTTATCATAACCTACTAAATGTCAGCTTCAAAATGAGCTCTCGTTCAATTTATTTATTTATTTATTTATTTATTTATTTATTTATTTATTTATTTATTTATTTATTTATTTATTTATTCTGGTGTAGTTAAGGCCATCAGGCCTTCTCTTCCACAACACCTTCTTCTGCAGTAAATGGTTCCAGAGTTCTGAGCGCTGAAAAAGGCTTGTTTTTCTAAAATACGCTAAATTTGTCGCTCAACAATACGAAAACCGTTTGACTTTCGATAGTATATTTTTGAAAATGCACTCTCCTCAGCACCTTGTATAAATAGGGAAAAAATCACAGTATTAAAAAAATGCGAGGTTTTTTACTGATCGATTTCATATGGAATAGTACGTACGTATGTATGCAATGTATGTATGTATGTATGTATGTATGTATGTATGTATGTATGTATGTATGTATGTATGTATGTATGTATGTATGCATGCATGCATGCATGCATGCATGCATGGTTGTATGTATGTATGTATGCATGCATGCATGTATGTATGTATGTATGTATGTATGTATGCAATGTATGTGCGTATGTGTATATACAAGGTATGTATGTATGTTTGCAATGTATGATATATCGATCAATCCTTTGAGAAATCAAAGTATTGTGCACATTTTAACATTTAATATTTGTGGAACTGGAACAGAAATGATAGCGTAATGCGTTCGATATTATGATGATTTGTTGCTTTAATTTTTGAGTAGGTTCTTAAATATATTTTATGCTCGACCATGCCGAAATGTAGTAATTATACAGTCCTTTAATGCATGTCATTAAAGTACACCTACTCATTAAAGTACAGGTGTTTTCAGCCAATGACAACTCAGCTTACAGGTGTTCAGCCAATAACAAGTCAGCTTTGTGCCGTTATAAAACCGCAAGTATCTATCATTCTCGGATATGCAATCGAAAGAGAATTAGCGAAAAGTCACGGAGACTGGGAATCCAATACTGTCGCAGAAGGTTATGTTCTGTTACTATAATAATTAGCGTTAATTGTAAATAATATTCAAATAAATTCAATTTGTCATCTCGTTTTTCAATTCTAAATCAATTTCCAGGTTATACATTCTCTGCATTACATCAAGATCAATGACATTATTGTTCCTCGGAAAAATCAATACTTTCGCGTCTGCGCACATCTCACAAATCACGTCCTAGAACAAGGTCACTTCCGATCTTGTCAGATACAAATAAAATGTATACATCTGAATAATTTCAAGTTAGAAATATGGTCGAGCATAAAAAGTCGTATGAAACTCGCCTATAATGGTAATTAAGAAGCTCGTATGAAAATTATGAAACTCGCTTGCGCTCGTTTCATAAACATCCATACTCGCTTCTTAATTACTATCATTATAGGCTCGTTGCATAATGTACTATTATCGGGTTTCTAAGCGTAGGCTAACCAGCAACATACAACTACTGGTAGTGGAAATCTCTGTTCAAACGGCGTATAGCCATCACTTAAAATAGCATAGTTGCAGTACCACATTGTTGATAGAGAGAAGTTGAATATTTAATTCCCTGCCGGGGACCGATTCGAATCCTCTGAATTTTGTAGCTGGAAGCATTGTTATACATGTAAGTGTAAAAGAATTAGTCGAATGTAAGGAAATGAAATGTGTACTGTTTTCGAAATTAATTCGTAAGTAATTCATTGTCGTTCTGAATAAATTACAACATGAGCTATATTTGTACCGCGAGTATCGATATGAGTCGAGCTGCACTTGTGTTTAATCAAGCCCGAAATGATGGCAAATATCGTCCGTTGATATTAAACCCAGTAATTATTTAAGTACCCGCCGACTCAAAGGCAAGCTACAGGCATTAATTAGCCTGGCCGCGTGTCGCGGTTCAGAAGTTAAGAGACGCCGCACATCCAGTTAATAATGCAGGATAATTATTCCATGTATCTTTCCTTAGTTGTTTTGTCATGTGCTGGATATTACGTGCTTTATACCTGAAGATTTCTGACGGGTTTGTGTGTTATTTGCGGAAACGATCCTAACATATCAAACGGAATTATAGATGACGTGAGGCTATTCGGCATGCTCTGGTAATAAAAATACTCTAACCGACTCAAATTACCCTCGATTCGCCGGACATAAAATTTTAATGTCTTGCCGTGAACTGGCTGTTGAAGATACTGTGGTCAAAATATTATTGAAACTCTGTGCAGTTTAGTAATATGGCATTCAGGCTATAAAAGTATGTATGTATGTATGTATGTATGTATGTATGTATGTATGTATGTATGTATGTATGTATGTATGTATGTATGTATGTATGTATGTATGTATGTATGTATTTATTCACACTGCAGTGGGTATATACCCGGTGGCAGTGGTAACTAATTACACTCAATAATGACAATAATAAACGTATTAATTATAAATACAATTAATAATAATACTAATAATTAATACTAACAATAATTAATAATAATAATAACAACAACAACAACAACAACAACAACAGGGAATATATTAAATTAAATGAAACGATCACTTAAAATAACATGTGAAATAAATCTTAATTTGTATCTTAAAACTAGGATCGAACTAAAACCCACGAGTATGATATGTTCATATCTGCACAAGTACCTTTCAAATTATACTCATTTCGCTGTCAACTCACTCACTGCACTGGAACTACGACACATTTCACTGATTCTATCCTGATTTCACTAACACTTCAAAAACATTTCACTGTTAAAATACTATGCACTGCCACTATAAACTATAAAGCTTCACTGACAGGAACACGTTTCACTTACACAGCACACTTCACTGACACGACATACTTCTTCACTGATACAACACACTTCACTGACACAACATAATTCTTCACTGATACAACACTTCAATAACAACATATCATTTACACCCTTTAAATACTGTGTATAATTACCGTCTATTAGTAAGGTCCTTAAGCCTATTTTTAAATACATTTTTGGTTATTGGTAAAGCCTTTAGTAAGTCTGCAGGTAAAGCATTCCAGTCCCTGATAGTACGATTGAGAAAAGAAAACTTTCCAGTGTCCGTCCTCTGCCTTCTTTCCCTCAATTTATATGAGTGGTCGTTCTTTGAAGAGTAATTTGGCGGCTGCAACCTATTTTTTATTTGTTTTTATTTTTTTTTATTTTTTTTTTATTTTTTTTTATTGTTTTATTTTTTATAGTAATAATAATGGTAGTAGTGGGCCTAGTTAATGGGAACGGATTTCTAGGTGCTAAAAATAGATATTTAGGACTTTATGAAATCCAATTTAGGAATCTTAGGAGTTTATATAAAACTAATTTTAATTTTAGTAATGATTCCATTTGAAATAGAATTTATGAACAAAGAATTGAAGAGTTCACAACCATAATGGGCCAAGCGCCATTTATTAAAAACGGAGAAAACAAGAGTCAAAATTAAGTGATTACCATAATTTAACGAAAATATAGCAAGTAAGATAAAGTATGCACATTAAAACTAAATGATATGTCAATCTTCATTAAATTATGGTATTTACTTAACTTTAACCCTTGCTTTCTCCGTTTTTGATAAATGGCGCTTGGCCCGCTATGGCTTTGAAACCTTCAGTTAGCGCTGACAATCAGTGCTACTGAACTGAAGACTCAAATTCCATCAGTGAAAGAGCCTGATTGCTGATTGGTCAGTTTCATTTCGCATAACGGGGGTGAATTGAAATCGAAATCCAAATCGAAAAATCGAAAGAGAATTGGGAGAACAAATTTAAAAGGTACGCAAAACGCGTCCTTGCAAGGGGTTGGGTGCTGTACAAAACTAAATATGTGAGCTCCAAGCCTGTTGGCCACTAGTCTCACTCCGGGTTACGCTGCTCCACTGAAAGAGCTCTAGAAAATTTTTGAGGGGAAGCCGAAATTGGATGTAACCTCTTAGGTACCACATACGCGAGGGGGACGGAGATTTGTCACGGAACGGGACGAGGAGGAGATGGCTGGTGTTTGCCGTTAGGATGGCAAGACGCTGTCATCTGTTGTTCGATGACAAGGCAAGTGAGGGCCGTCGGAAGAAGCGCCGTGAAATGGTGGTATGTCTTCGAGCCTTGCTCTTAGTGAAAAGAGTATGGCCTGACATTTCTCTACATTGACCTTGATTCTCCAGTCGTGGAACCACGGTTGGAGGTGATCTAAGATCGACTGCAATCTACGGGACGCTAATCTATAGGTTTTGCCCATCGCCAAGAGGGCAGTTCCGTCTGCATAGATATACAGATGACTACTTCTGCCGTGAATTGACGGGAAAATTTAATTTATAAGCTCTCGCCTAACGGGGCTCAAATGAAGCTGAAAGTATTTTGAAAGCTCTCGCCTAACCTGAACAACCTACCATTCCTTTTATTCTAGGATGGACTTTGCCAAACGAACTTCGGTTCCAGATAACTAGGTAAAAATCTTCTTCTCTCCCTTCTAAGACCAATATGAAACGAATTTGCCAGACCAGTGTTTGTTTGTGAGATAATTTTTATTAAGCTACTTTTTATGTAGCATTTTTGTAATTTTTTGGGCATTTTTGCATTTTTAGTGTCGGTATTTTTGTTTTAAATGAACACAAAATACCAAAAAGGCGCTATTCAGGCATTAGAAATTTACAGGAGTTTATGGTACATTTAGGAATTTTAGTTTCTATAAAATTTTAATAGGGGGATTCTGTGTACATGAAACGTAGAGCTATCTGAATAACATACGTCTAGGACGTAGCAAACAAAATAGGTACGGAACTAGAAATCCGTTCCGTAATTATTATTATTATTATTATTATTATTATTATTATTATTATTATTATTATTATTATTATTATTATTATTATTTTTAATCTTAACTAAAAATAATGAACCAGATGGGCTGATTGCTCTTATTTTAAATATATATTCAGACAATACAGTAAGGATCAAAGTAAACGATCACCTAACAAATGCAATAGGTGTTAACAAAGGTGTTCGTCAGGGAGACTCACTGAGTCCTTTACTTTTGATTATGGCAATGGAAGAAATAATTAAAGAAACAAAGACTCAGAAAGGATATAAAATGGGAAGTAAAGAAATAAAAATGGTGTGTTATGCTGATGATGTAATATTGGTAACAGAATGCGAAGATGATCTGCAAAGAATGTTACATCAGTTCAATACCAGCTGCGAAAATTATGGGTTTTAAAATATCTACACTAAAGACAAAATCTATGGTCATAAGTAAGAACCTAATACGATGGAAATTAGCCACCGGCGTGGCTCAGTCGGTTAAGGCGCTTGCCTGCCGGTCTGAAGTTGCGTTCGGGCGCGGGTTCGATCCCCTCTTGGGCTGATTACCTGGTTGGGTTTTTTCCGAGGTTTTCCCCAACCGTAATGTGAATGCTAGGTAATCTATGGCGAATCCTCGGCCTCATCTCGCCAAATATCATATCGCAATCACCAATCTCATCGACGCTAAATAACCTAGCAGTTGATACAGCGTCGTTAAATAACCAACTAAAATAAATAAAAAAAAACGATGGAAATTAGAATTGGAAAAACAAATAATTGAACAAGTGATGTGCTTTCAATATCTTGGCTTCCAGTTATCAAGTTCAGGCCTTTTACAAAACGAAATTTTAAACCAAGTTACTAAAGCAAATAGAGTATCTGGGTATTTGAACGACTCCATATGGAGAAATAAATATCTCCACATTGAACCTAAGGTTCGAATCTACAAGACCGTGGTGCGCCCTATTCTCACTCATGCAGTTGAAATAAGACCTGAAACAGCAAAAACGAAACAGATGTTGGATACAACAGAAATGAAAACCTTAAGGAAAATTGTAGGAGTCACAAGAAGGGACCATATACGGAATGATCAGATCAGAGAACAATGCAAAGTACAACCGATTAGAGAATGGACGCAAATAAGAAGACAACAATGGAATGAGCATGTATCTCGAATGGAAGAGGATAGAATTGCGAGAATCGCCAGGGATAACTACCCATCCGGAAGAAGATCCCCAGGAATACCATTAAGTAGACGGAGAGATACTCTGGATTAACAGGCTGGAAGCCTAGAGAGAAGAGAAGAAGAAGAAGATTATTATTATTATTATTATTATTATTATTATTATTATTATAACCGCGAGAAGCTTATATAAAATGAGTAAATATTTGATAAATACTGCCTCTGCAACGTGACATATCTATCCATTGAATATGTAACATCTAGTTGCAAAATAGTACCAAATGAATGCCCACCTAAGTCGAAAGAGAAGGGTAGGTCTATGTCCCAAATTTTTTAATCGAAACTCCTAATTGAATTAGAAGACAGTATAATGGAAATAAGAGTCTTATATGGACCTACTCATATTTCCGTAAATACTACTTTCGCACACATTTATAAAATAGACTCATAAAGATATACTGAAATACTGTATTATAGTAGCTAGAATTGGTGTAAAGTAATCAATTATATTTACAAAAAAATATGTAATATTCATTTAGAAAAACAGTGGATTTATCTGAGATAGCTTATAAAATTAAAGAACTGTATCACTCAAGACAATGCAAATTACGTCTACTTGAATGTGACTAGATTAATGTAAAGAGCTCAAAAAGTATCACGGATCATTTGAAACTCAAAAATCTACTTTAATAATAATAATAATAATAATAATAATAATAATAATAATAATAATAATAATAATAACAATACTTACTTACTTACTGGCTTTTAAGGAACCCGGAGGTTCATTGCCGCCCTCACATAAGCCCGCCATTGGGCCCTCTCCTGAGCAAGATTAATCCAGTCTCTACCATCATATCCCACCTCCCTCAAATCCATTTTAATATTATCCTCCCATCTACGTCTCGGTCTCCCCAAAGGTCTTTTCCCCTCTGGCCTCCCAACTAACTCTCTATATGAATTTCTGGATTCGCCCATACGTGCTACATGCCCTGCCCATCTCAAACGTCTGTAACGTTGTGTAACTTTCTCCATTCTCCTGTAACTTCATCCCTCTTAGCCCCAAATATTTTCCTAAGAACCTTATTTTCAAAAACCCTCAATCTCTGTTCCTCTCTCAAAGTGAGAGTCCAAGTTTCACAGCCATACAGAACAACCGGTAATATAACTGTTTGATAAATTCTAATAATAATAATAATAATAATAATAATAATAATAATAATAATAATAATAATAATAATAATAATTTATTTAACCATTCATTCATTCATTCATTCATTTTCTATTGTTTCGTCATTTCAATATTCCCACTATTGATAGTATCTATTATTCCTTGTTGTTGATGTTGTTCCATATGATTAGTTTAGTTACAATCACGGAATTCTTCTTTTCATCCTTATTTTTATTTTATATATTTCACGTTAGAACAGTTAATGACATCGTGTATTCCGTCTTCATATTTCGCACCGACCTGATGGTCGTCGATCAGTCAGACAGGCTAGCTGTTTGTAAAGATCCACTCTTCGAAACGTTGTGTTCTAATTTTTGACAATTAGCAATGTAAAAAGTCCAAACAGATCAAATATAATAATAATAATAATAATAATAATAATAATAATAATAATAATAATGTTCGTTTTGAAAAATAATACACGCCGACTATATTGCAATCGTATAGTTGTTACTAATGAGGCCTTTTTAGTAAATAAACAATATATTGTACGGTACACCTAAAAGAAGACACTGAATATATATCCTACATATATCATATGCATTCAAAACATTGTCTGTAGTAGAAATATGTTGGGGGAAGAATATTTTTGTTCATGTGTGACCGAAGAACTTCAACGAATGTGAAAACAAGAAAAAATCATCGTGCCTACTGTCACATTCGGAACTGCAATAATACAGCACAATCTGACAAGACGAGAGAAATTAAGACTTGCAACATCCTCTAAAAGGATAATGTCCAATTATTATCGCTGTGTGAAACATAATTCCATTTTTTTTTATATTTTCTCAACTGCAGATCGAAGTATCATTAACTTGATCTAATGCCGAGGAATGATCGTGAATTGATGTAACAAATGAGAACCTAGGAATGGCATCCTAAATGCAATAAGAAATAAATCGAAAAGAAAACACAAGAAACTTGAAAGAAATTAAAATAAAATTTGATAAAAAAAAAGAATATTCAGACAAATAGCTTCAGCAAAGAAATTTATGTACATAGAAGAATAGCTCATAACAGCTGTGTAAAACCGTAAAATAAAATATTTTCCAAAAAGAACGCTGAACTTGAATTCCGAAGAATATGAAATAACCAATTTAATGTCGTACGACTGGTAGTCACTATCTTGAAAACCATACTCAGTGGAGACCAAAAGACATTGACCAACTATCAAGACAGAGAAAAATTACGGATATCAAAATATTGTGGAAGAAGCGCAAGATATTATCCTTTCCCAGAATATCTCAAGTTTAATAAACTCAACACACTGAAGATAATAATACAAACAAAATGGATCAAGGATCCAGCGCCGAAAGTTACCCAGCGTTTGCTCTTAATGGGCTGAGGAAAACTTGTCCCAACCAGAATTTGAACCCGGGCCTGCTGGTTTCACGGTCAGGTATGCTAACGTTACTCCATAGCGGTGGAATAGACAAACTTAAGATGGAATTAGTCTTCGAGATAGTAGAGTTTTCCGCTCTTATACAAAGGCTTGGGTTTCCGGACACAGGGTCCACGTCTGAGGACGGGACCTGACTATGTCAGGGCTGAGGTAGAATGGACCACCTGCCACTATCAAATTCACGAAAGTCACCCAGTCTGCATATGAAGGGTTCAGAGCTATAGTGGGCGAACCGCCATTTATTAAAAACGGAGAAAGCAAGGGCTAAAGTTAAGTGAATACCATAGTTTAATGAAGATTGACATATCATTTAGTTTGAATGTGTATACTTTATATTACTTGCTATATGTTTCCATTGAATTATGGTGACTATTTCGTTTATATGACGTCATTCCATTTTCGGCCAATGAAGTGTAATGAAATTTTGAATTCCGACCAATCATAGTCACACTTTGCGATAATTTTTGCAGCTAGATTTATCGCTATCAATTTATCGCATGGTCGTTCTTTTGTTTAGTCGTTGTCTCCAACTGTTTCCCCGTGAATTGATGATCATGAATACATTAAGATGCAACCCACACGGTTAAAATTTTCTTTCAACTTTAAAGCAATGTGTGCAAGATTGATATTTAATATTAATATATTTACGCAGTGAAGACGACGTTCAAAACGGCGCAATCTTCATGCATCTTAATTGAACGCACCTTTTAAACTTGATTCTTTCAATATTCTTCCTAGATTGCACGCATACGCGATTGGAATATTGAACTGTGTAGATGCAGCTTTAGTTCGATTACACACTACAGCGAGAATGCGTTTATCGAGCTATAAAAAATGCTTTCGTGTAGCACTGATTGTAACGGTCGAAATAAGACACAGCTGACATTGGTCCTGCTCCCACAGGTAACATAACCTTAAGTAGTCTATAAAATTTGTATTTTGTGAACGAAATTAAACAATTAATAGAAAGTCAGATATTCAAATTTATGCAACATCATCGCATATCAAATCCAAAGACCTTGCATAGTAATAATAAGGTCTTTTCATCAAACTGCCTTTCGTATGGCGTAATAAAATTCGTGTTTTAGTTAGGCCTATCTATACAGAGATGGCTTGACTGTGTCGCGACATGTCTCGCTGTGAATGCATAAACATTGGTATATAGCTGTACCCACTGTTGCTGTTAAATTAAATTATGATTTCAGCAGATAATGAAAATGTATTTATGTTATAATAATAAGAGAAAAGTGCAGTACATGTAATTAACATTGTTAAACCCGTATTTCGCAATTGGCATTACTGAATAGTAACATCGAATTTCTTTATTGTAGTAATCGAGATTCATCTACAAGTATTTCAACTTCACAATGTCTGAATAGGTTAAGTATTCGTTAATAAACAATTATTAACATTTTGTGATCAAATTTTAGGGATATATTATTTACATTTTTATTTTATTCACGAAATAGTCCTAATAAATGCCACTCGAGGTCTGAGATTTCCCAAATAAATCCACCCGCTTCGCTCGTGGATTTATCGGCAAATCTCAGACCTCTCGTGACATTACCTTGTTTTCTACGGTTTTAGTAAATGGCGCTTGGCCCACTATGGTTCTGAACCCTTCATATATCTGCCACTATTTTCAATACACTTTGTCAAACGCTCTTGAACGTATGAAGAGCAGACGCTGTAGTGGTTATTCTTTCCCGGAGATCCTGGCCTCGGATTTTCACAGCAAACATCTCTGTTAGGAACGATCATTTGTATACGATAATAATTCTTGTGTTGTTCTATACGGCTTAGATTGATTGAAATTCAACGGATTCTTAGGCCTACATTCCATTGTGAATGGCTGTATGAATGGAATAGCGCCAGTAATTCCTCATGAGAAACACAACAGTTGCTTATTGTGACACAACACAACCACGAAGCAATATCACAGTGGCGGCGAGAGTTCGAATTGAATCAAAGTGTTGGTGGAACCGTCCAGAGGAGCGACGACAATGAAATGCCGCAAATTTCCTTGCAATCTGGAGCGGGGACCGCATTCCAGAGAGAAAGTACGGCTTGGGGTGACGTGTTCTTGGATAGTTGGACTGTGTGTGGTCAGGCGGCAAGCCGCGGTCACGGCGGTGCAAGAGCAGCAGGCCGCAAGTCCGTCTGCAGCTGCAAATTCTGTTCGTCACACCAGCGATTTAATTAGTCTTTTAAATTGGTTTTTAATTATTTTCACCTATGCTTCCGTCACCATAGTTGTCAAGTAGGGCATTGGTCAAGAGTATCCATCAAGGAATGTTCTCTTATTTACAGTACTTAACAAAAGTTTAAGACCATGAGCAAATTTCATATAATTATTTTCTGGTCCTATATTTTTGTTTCTATTTCCAACATGAATATTTTGTCAATTATTTGGACTGTGAGATATCTATCGACGCAAAGAAAGCAAAATTATGACATTTAGTTTTCGAGTTATGATTTTAATGAAATATTTTGTTACTGTAAAAA
This sequence comes from Periplaneta americana, assembly GCF_040183065.1. Classification (NCBI taxonomy): domain Eukaryota; kingdom Metazoa; phylum Arthropoda; class Insecta; order Blattodea; family Blattidae; genus Periplaneta; species Periplaneta americana. The sequence continues at coordinate 158,207,861 of NC_091121.1, forward strand.
ATGCTACATTTATAATTACGGAATAATTTATTCATGCTAAACCAACATGTTTATTGTAGTGATGATTTTTTTCAAGCAATTTGAGAAGTGTGAGAACACATTGGCACCAGAAAGAAAAATTTAAAAAATTTTATTTTCGTTTTATAATTTTTTGCATATTTTTCCAAAATAAGGAAAATAATAGTAGAAATAACGTTAAGTAAAGGCATTCATAGCTTCACTGTGGAATAAGCTAACGTAACCGGACCTACGCCAATCGAAAGTACGAAATCACGTACTTGAAAAAAATCATCACTACAATAAACATGTTGGTTTAGCATGAATAAATTATTCCATAATTATAAATGTAGCATTTTTTACAGTAACAAAATATTTCATTAAAATCATAACTCGAAAACTAAATGTCATAATTTTACTTTCTTTGCGTCGATAGATGTCTCACAGTCCAAATAAGTGACAAAATATTCATGAGGGAAATAGAAACAAAAATATAGGACCAGGAAATAATTATATGAAATTTGCTCATGGTCTTAAACTTTTGTTAAGTACTGTATTCTAAAACATTCAAAATTAGCATCTTCCAATAATAAATTATTAATAAAGCAAGAACTTTAAGTGATTTTAAATACTGATTAGTATTCTAAAAGTTATATATTCATATTCATTTTTTTTATATTTTTCTCTTACATGAAATTAAAAAACTATATACAGGGTGTTCCGAAACTATTCGTTCAAAATAATACAGGAGGTAGAGGACATCAAAACAAATATATTTTGTAATGGTACATATGGTCCCTGAAGGCAATTTCTGACCCTAGGGACGATTTACACAGAAGGTAGTTTAGCATGCTAATTGCATCAGTGGCATTCACAGGAACTGCTCGAATGTGCGACCATTAGCCTGTATGCAGCAGTACATCGTCGGACCATTGATTGTCGTGTCCGCTCGAAGATACCTGGCATGAGTAAACCGCTCCATGTGCACTGCTGTTCTCACAAGCCGTTAATGATTGCGACTGAATCGGTGTGTTTACAAGGAAGTCACCGCTGTTGTCACTAGGCGGTGCTGCCTTCAAATGAATCGGTATGTTTTCAGAGCCAACCAACTGTACACAGAGCAGTTTTGAATGTCAGTGCACATTCCCAGTCAGCGACACCGTCACAACAGCTTACGTCAGCACGACTAACATAATGTTCCACAACATTACAAGTTGACTTCAAAGACCATATATTCCTTATCGAAATATATTTGTTTTCATGTTCTCTACCTTCTGTATTAATTTGAACGAATAGTTTCGGAACATCCTGTATATCATTTATATGTTACGAATCTTTCAAAATTCAATAAATCAAATAGAACTAAAATATCATTTATGTATATAATACATTACTCCATTATATTATTGCATGATATTTTGTATTTATTTTACAATTATTGTATTATTTGATACTTTTCTATTTCATTTTATTATTGGTTAAAGGGGCCATCGGCCCTTGTACTTTCTAGTTAACCGAATCTTCTGTGTTTTACCTGATTTAATTTCATTATATTTCTTGTATTATTATTTTGATATTAATCACTTTACTTTTGCTTACATATATTTGATTATTTAAATTAAACAATTAAATAATTATTTTAGTTATACTTGAACTTGTAGTATTACTTTTTAATTACTCAGTGTAATGTTAATGTAAACTCCACTCCCGGCCACAAACTTTTGGTTCATCGGGAGTGTCAATCAAAAGTGTACTATTATTATCGTTCAATAATAATAATAATAATAATAATAATAATAATAATAATAATAATAACGTAAATTACTCAATAAAAGATTGTTGACCAGTTTCTCCAAGTAACGTTTAACTTGGCTTAACTAAAGTTAAATTAACAGCCTGTTTATTTTTAATGTTTTGTTAATATGTTTTCCATTTCTTCAACATAATTTTATTTAAAACAACAAACAGTTAACTGTAACAGTCATTAAAACCTTTCAATAGCAGTTGGTAAAAATGTTACACATGTAAGGCAATTTTTGGCTGAATTTATCGTTTAAATACTGTATTGTAGAGCGTCATGAAACATGCATAAAATCTTAATTTGTTACTGTAGGTCAAGATCCAAAAACAAAAAGTTCACAAATGAAAGCTGTAGATTTCTTCTATTGAATAATAATTATTACAAAGTATGGTTATAGTTCTAATGCTAAAATATGACTTTCTGATTCCAAATATCTTGGCATTATAGCCACCAGGTGACAATATAGGAACATGTGTGTAGTCAACTTTGATTCCTCTGATTTGTTTCTGTAACTTCAGCCTAATGAGAATTGAGAACCAACACAGTAAGAATTTACACGTAGCGGAAGTTTGGCCATTTTTCAGAATGAAAGCTTCTTAGGATTAACACAAGACTTACGACAGATATAAAGACGAAAAATGAACCTGAGTGCAAATCAAGCTTTCAAGTATAACTCCCTGTAAAGTTGATTTGAATAATTTTGAGGGAAAAATTGTTACGGGGCCGGGTATCGAACCCGGGACCTTTGGTTTAACGTACCTACGCTCTACCAACTGAGCTACCCAGGAACTCAAATCAACTTTACAGGGAGTTATACCTGAAAGCTTGATTTGCATAATACACGTCACTGTTCGTTAACAGAAAGCCACAATTTAAGTCACACAGAGTTAGTGTGCACTCAACTTTGGTTGCTTGACAGCTGTCAGCCCACTTTGAGGTCTGTGGATATAGAGGGAAAAATTGGATCGGTGTCTGCTAGAGTTTCCGGGTAGCTCAGTTGGTAGAGCGTTGGTACGTTAAACCAAAGGTCCCGGGTTCGATACCCGGCTCCGGAACAATTTTTCCCTCAAAATTATTCAAATGAACCTGAGTGTTCCAAAAAGGCTTAAAGCCAACGAGCAGAACATATTAAACATTTGTAGTCAAATTCATTACAGACACATATTTTGATACCTAGACACCTGTGTTATGCCAACTTTAATGAGAAAATAATTAATGCACAATCTGTCGCCAGAAAATTAATACTGAGACCGCATTCTGGCCACGTTATATGCTTCCCAGAGGATGTAAAATCATTGTTATGAACAGAAACCAGACTCTTGCTGGTAAGTTTAGTACCTTTTATAGGAGACAATTTTATTTGTTCGTGCAATGAAGATAAAATTGTTTACTTAATACACGAAAGAACAGTTGGTTAATTTATTAATTCGTTCATTCCTTTGTTCGTTAAGCAGTCTGTTAATATTTTCGTCAATTTCTTTGTTTTTCTTTATTATCCGCTCATTTACATGTTTATTCATTCACTTCTTAATTGTTTTGAATCAGTCATTCGTCTACTTATTCATTCATTCGTTCGTTAATATATTTGTTAATTAATCCATCTGTTAGTTTCTTATTCGTCCTTGCATTAATTATTTTGTTTCGTAATATAATCTTTCTTTTGTTCGTTCCTTTATCTACTTCTCTGTTTAGTTCTACTGTCATAATCAGTTTGTTTCTTTTCTCGTATGCTTGTTTCTTCATTGATTACTTCAATCATTCGGTCGTTCGTTTGTTCTTTCGTTATTTCCTTCGTTCCTTCTCTCTTTCGTACGTTAATTGCTTCGTTTCTCCTTTCTATTTTTCGTCCGCTTCTTCCATTGTACGTTTCTTCCATCGTACCATCGTTATTCGTTCCTTCCATCTTTTCTTCATTCCTCAGTTCTTTCATTCCTCGCTCCTTCGTCCCTTCATTTCCCTTACCTCTTCATTCCTTCGATTCTTCTTCTGTTTTTCCTTTCGTTCCTTCGTTTGCTCGTTCCTTCTTTTCGCATTTATTTTGTCCTTTTCCTTCTTTCTTTCGTCCTTTCCTTATTTGTCCGTTCTTTCTTTAGTTAGTTCTTTCTTTAGTTCGTTCCTTCTTTAGTTCGTTCCTACATTCTTTAATTCGTTCCTTCTTTCTTTAGTTCGTTCCTACATTCTTTAATTCGTTCCTTCCTTCTTTAGTTCGTTCCTTCCTTTTTTAGTTCGTTCCTTCTTTCTTTAGTTCGTTCCTACATTCTTTAATTCGTTCCTTCCTTCTTTAGTTCGTTCCTTCCTTTTTTAGTTCGTTCCTTCTTTCTTTAGTTCGTTCCTTCTTTCTTTAGTTCGTTCCTTCTTTCTTTAGTTCGTTCCTTCTTTCTTTAGTTCGTTCCTTCTTTCTTTAGTTCGTTCCATCTTTCTTTAGTTCGTTCCTTCCTTCTTTAGTTCGTTCCTTCCTTCTTTAGTTCGTTCCTTCTTTCTTTAGTTCGTTCGTTCTTTAGTTCGTTCCTTCTTTCTTTAGTCCGTTCGTTCTTTAGTTCGTTCCTTCTTTCTTTAGTTCGTTCCTTCCTTCTTTAGTTCGTTCCTTCTTTCTTTAGTTCGTTCCTTCTTTCTTTAATTCGTTCCTTCCTCGTTTCGTTCGTTCCTTCTTTCTTTAGTTCGTTCCTTCTTTCTTTCATTCCTTTGTTCTTTCCCTCGTCCTTTCGGTTCCGTAGTTCGTTCGATCTTTCATGCTTTCGTTCCTATATTCATTCGTTCATTTGTTCCTTCGTTCTTTAGTTCCTTCATACGTTTATGGCTTTGTACTTTCCTTCGTCCTTTCGTTCGATCTTTCGTTCATTCGTTTATTCTTTCCATTGTTCATTCCTTCGTTTGTTCTTTCCTTTGTTCGTTCGCTTCTTCCTTTCTTCGTTCGTTCCTTAGTAAGTTCGTTTCTTTCTTAGTTCGTACCTTTGTTAGTTAGTTTCTTCCCTTATTATTCATTTGTTCCTTCGTTCGTTTTTTCATTAGTGTACCTTCGTTTGTTGATGAAGTCTTTCGTTTACACTTACTTTCGTGTAATATTTCCTATGCTCGTTCCTTCAGACATTGATTATTTCTTCCATTTGCTTGTTTCCTCCTTTATTGGCCTCTTCACGTATTCGTTTGTTTATTCTTTCTATTTGTCTTTGTTATTTCTTCCGCTTATTCATTCCTTTTTTACTCGTTAATCAGTTTTTCTGTTTTCTCATTCATTTGTCCATTTGTTTAGTTTCTTCGTTTGTTATTTCATTTATTCCTTCACTTGTTAATTGAATCACTTCCGGAATTAGACCAACGCCATTTTTCTTAAACTTTCCCCCTCTATTCAACTCACTGCTTCTAAAGTCTCATCACAGCTATAATAAATTGTTCTGCAATGTATTTCCTGCAGTAGAAGTTGTCGGGCTGTGAGTAAAATGTCGAGTGTTTGAGAATGGAGACTAGCAGAGCGGCACTTTTCAATATCTTGCTGATCAAATCTACCATAGCACTCGGCCGTTTGTTCTGCTTTATTACTTCTATTTGGAGCTCTTCTCATATTGACTCTATTGGCTTTCATTTCGTTTGTTCTTGAGGCCCTTGGATATTGATTGTGCCTTCACACTATGCATAGAACATAGGAATCACGTCTTTCGTGTCTAGTGGGTGTACATTGTACAACTCCTACATCTGACTTAAGTGGACAAGAATAATGCAATATCGTGTACTATAATCTTGTTTAAAAGTATAGGTAAAGTCTTGCAGCACAGATAATCAAATAAATTTAGTTGAGAGAAGATAAGGCTTCACAAATTATAGAACAAATAATTTGCTATGACTTATATTTCCTTTACAGATGTTAAATGCAGGAAACTATTTCATGAAATTTTACTTCATCATTTATACTTCTTCTGTGATGTTCTTGATATCTTCATAGATTGGACTTTGTAAAGGTTTCGAAAGTAACCCAGCCATTCAGACCCATAAATTATTTTGTTATGGCGGAGGACCTTAATTTGTAATGACGAAAAAGCGCAAGGAAGAGAAACTATGTACATTTTGGAAAACATTTTTGGTTTTACAACAGTGTTTGGTTTTAATTTTATCTATCGTTGTGGAACTATTAATAATTAGTTTCATTCTCGGCGTTGAGTTCCTCAAAATCTAGAAGAGTTGATCCTTTGTTGATTCAGCTATACTAAGTTATCCAAACAAATGGGCATAGTAAACTCAAACATTTTCATTTGTACTAGTTTATACTTCAGTATGCCAAGTATTGTCTCGGTTTCCGTAGTTTTCGACGTGCTACTTAATTATTATTTATCATTTATTTAATCTGACAGGATTAAGGCCATAAGGCCTTCTCTTCCATCCCACCAGATAGCACATATAAATACAAAAAAGAAATACAGACTCTGGTGGAAATAATACAAGTAAAATTAAAGCCCTATAGAGTGTTAACAGGGTCAAAAGAACACTATAGAGCTCTCACCGAGCTAATACAAGAAAAAAAGAAGAAAGAAAACAGAGATAGCAATGTTGATGGTGATAACTGATAACAACAAGAGAACCGTCCCAGGTCATGGTGCTTGAATTGAATGAAAATGCATATTTAAGCTAATTTTCGTTCAGTAAGAAACGTGGTGATAGTCGTTCGTTTTGTTTTTTCCTCGTTCACGAAATATATTGATTTCAAAATCGTTGCTACTTATACCGCTTCTTGCGCGCACTCGAATCCTAATAGCACCGCGACACCGTATGTAAGGGGCGGATTGCTGCCATTCAGATCTGAGTTCATGTGTATTCATAGGTGTCCCGGACATGCACTGTTTCAACCTAATTTTCTAATTTAGATTTAGATTTAGATCTATTTAATAATAACATATACATAAAAACGTTACATTAAAAGAGCAAACCTCGTGTTCGGGGACAGTTCCGTTACATAGATATACATACTTTTTAGACAAAGTAAAGGGTGCGGCAAAACATCCTCCCTAATTTAAAGTTTACATAAAGAACAAATGAATCAAAATAAGGAAACTTTATTAATATGAATTCTATCTAAACAGTGGAAAATTTAGGTTTACATGCGTTGCCATAGCGATAACAAATGCCATGCGCAAAACAACAAGAATTGAATAGGACATTGAATACACGGAACTGATATTCAGTTAGTGCAAATTGTAATCTGTAACGAATTCCAACTATGCCTTGGACGGGTGAAGAACGTGCTTACGCTGTGGCATAGTTTCTGGTAAGTGGTAATTCTGTTGTCGCTGCTCAGATGTTTTCCGGACGCTTAATTTCTTCACGTGGCGACGTCCCCTGCCATCACGATCACCAGACCTTGTACCCTGCAATTTTTTTTCTATGAGGACAACTAGGCTGAAGTGTTCAAACATCGGCCGAGGACTTTGCCAGACCTGAGAAATGCAATACAGGAAGAAAGTGGTCTTATTCCTCAGGAAATGCTAATTAGAGTGATGCAGAATTTCCGAAGTCGCATTCAACAATGCATTGATAGTAAAGGACACCACTTGGGAGACGCATTATAAAAAAAATGAAAAATTGCCACTGTTAAGATACCATTCATATTAATAAAGTTTCCTTATTTTGATACATCTGTTTTTTATTTAAGCTTTAAATTAGGGAGGATGTTTTGCCGCATCCTTTACTTAAGAAAAAAGGTCACATAAAGATGATAATAAAATTAGTAAATAATAATACTAGTAATAACTGAGTGAAAAAGAGACTCTATTGAGATTAGTGGATTAATATTAAATTATTATTAGTAGTATAATAATTAGTACAGGTCATGTTGATATAGTAACCAAGATAAGATAGAAAAAATATACTTAAGATAGAAATAAACTTGTTTTGCAATACATGGTACATAATACAAATGCAGGGAATTCTGTCATGTAAATTTTTAAATTCTGGATCTGAAAATTTCATTACTAAAAGTAGTCAATTCTGTATGAAATTTTATTATCGAATTATATAGACGTGGACCATAATTTGTACTATGTAGTAAAGCAGCAGATGTGAAATATTTAGGTTCAACTAATTTAAGAATTTCATTTCGTCTTGCATTATGATCATGTGGCTGAGCTACAAATTTCATTCTATTTTTATGATAGAATTTCATTAAAGAGTATTTATAAATTTGGTCAATTCTAAAAACATTCAATTCGGAATGGATCAAATTTGTTGGATAATCCAGTCGGCTTTTCAAACAAATTATGGTTATATGTTTTTGCAACATAATCAGAGGAAGAAGAGCAGTTTTTGTAATGCCTCCCAATCCAGTTATTGGATAACAGATTCAACTATAGCCAAATAAACCAAACTTATTACATGAGTAGGCAAGTAATGGCGAAGATTTCCAAATTTGTAAATTGTTTTACGGATCCTGTTACCTATAAAGATGATTTGTCTATCCCATTTCAAGTGCTGATCAACAATAATTCCCAGGTATTTCACATCTACAGATTCTTTCAGGCAAGGGCATTTAAAGCCCTGTACTTAATAATTGCAAGACGCAGGTCTTTTATTTACTTTAATGTATCCCATTGCTCTTTCAATCTGCACATTTACGTCATTTCCAATCTGTATATACCCAGTATATAAATGCTGAAATACTTGAACGAATACCGTGTATCGCCTACGATGTTCATCGTCCTATAAAATCGATTCGTCAACATGAGCGTGCTTCGTGGGAGTAACATTTATATCACCTCACCCACGTTAGAAGCTCTAACGCACGGACAGACATCTGAAACGAACAAGATCATTTTTATTACAATGATGCTTCACTGTAAGACCTTTTTTATTTCGTCGTCGCGCTGATGAAGAGAAACAACACAAAATTAAACGAGAGCAAGACAGTAGCCCCGGAGACGTAAGGGAGATATTCTATTCTGAAAAGGAATTTTACAAAGATACGCTTGTTTGGATCAAATTTTTGGACATTTAAAGGACAAAACAAAAATTCTTTCATTAATTTATTATCATAATATACAGTTCTCTTAAACTAAGTGAGCATATAGGGATTTCAATGAACTACTTTCGCGAAACACGCTATGAAGTATTTTATATAAAACAGTTTTACCTCGAAAAGGAAGCAAAAACGATCAGAATTACATAAAACGTTTTTGTTTGAAATATCTCAAAGAATAACCCCTGAAATTAATGACATTACTTACGTTTTATTTTGTATAATGGGAGAATCACCAGCATGTTATTAATTGTGAAAGTTTCACTGGTGATGATGATGAGTAGGGCTAGGATTTTGATGATCTATAAATCATGAAAAAATGTCCTAAAACAATGCATTTATGACCTAAAACCCTATCAAAAATGCCTTTAAAATGCCCTAAAATTGATCTTACATTCTAAAATTGGCTTAGTAGGAAAAGGAGTTTTGTGCTACTTAATATTTAGACTAGTAATTAAATTAAATTTTGGTACCAGCATTTAAGTTTATTTAATTTTACATAATTTTTTCTAAGTAGTACACTTTAATTAACTATTTTACCTGATATAGTTCCATGTAGTCCAGCACAAGGCAACTCTTATCCGGAATTAGTAAATATAGAGGAGTCTATATTGAAAGGATGGTTGGACTGATCCATTACATGGGGTGTACTACGTTAAAAGGGCAATATTTGTGTAGAAAAACGATTAAAATATTATACAAAATAATCGGTATTAGCCACCGGCGTAGCTCGGTCGGTTAAGGCCCTTGCCTGCCGATCCGGAGTTGCGCTCGGGTTCGATTCCCGATTGGGCTGATTATCCAGCTGGGTTTTTCCCGAGGTTTTTCCCAACTGTAAGGCTAATATCAGGTAATTTATGGCGAATCCTCGGCCTCATCTCGCCAAATATCATCATGCTATCACCAATCTCGACGCTAAATAACCTAGTAGTTGATATAGCGTCGTTAACCAACCAAGTAAAAAATAATGGGTATTAATGGACAAAATATGTAGACAAAATATCAAAGGAAATAGACATTATGTAATATTAATAATGGGGATTTGTGGCCAAAATTGAATGAAAATGCCTAAAAAATGTCCGAATAACACAAAAGATGCTTTTATGAGTTGAAACAGGAAAAAAATGCAAAAAAAAAAAAATGCCCTAACAAATATGTCTTAAACACTCAGTTTATCACATAACATATAAATACTAAAGCGGCTATGTTTCTGATTTACTAGAAAAAAAGATGCAATTTCATCAATATCCGAGCCCTAATGGTGAGGATGATGATGACGCTAACGATGATATTTAGAGGAAGCGCAAAGAAAGCTTGCCAATTTGACTGATGCACAGAGAACGATATTCGGTCCTCGTGCCGCCATGCTCGTTACAGGGCTGCTATGAATCACCTAATGCTGATTACAGGGCGCATTCGAAAGCGCGGTCTTGAACTGTTCGTATCGTGGAGTGTTGCTGTGCAGAGCGGGTAGAAGCCAGCGTTTGCGTTACATATTCCGCGTTTTATCCCTGATATCAGGAGTTTTACGTAGTTCAAAGTGTGTTTGTTAAATAACAGAGTTCTGTATAACATTACATGTACTTAACAATGCCCCCCGTTTCGCTCTAAATTAGGAAGTGCTAATAAAACGTTACACAGTCAAAATAGGGAATTATTTATAACGTTCACAAATTTATGAAGAAAGGAAAAGACCCCGCTCGTAACATAAGGAGTATATACAGATTAAAATAAACCGACCATAGTACCTTAGTTATCGGAACATTTTAATAAAATCACATAGTATCAGTGTTTTATTACAACGTCAAATATCAATTATTACACGATTACATATTTCTTATAACATCTTTGTCATTTCATTCAGTGATTTTATGTGTAAAAAAATTCGTGCTTCTGTATTTTCAACAATGTTATGTTATTAGTTACTCTGCAACAAGGTTTAGGTTACCTTACATGCGCTGTGATAAATCTCACTCGAAACATCAAGCCAGCAGACGACTGACAACTGCCAATCGAATCGAAGCGAGGTCGAGTGCACCCGAACGTTTTTCGAAAGTTCGCGCAGCTTTCTGTGGCAAGCTCTTCTTGCATTTCCTCTACTGTGACATAAAATTCATGTGGAGTTAAAATATTTAAGAAATCCTAAAGACTAAGTACATCATTATAAATAAACACTTTATTTTCATCGAAAAAGTCTAATCTTTCAAATTCTGAAGATAGAATATTATGACAAATTATTTTAATTTCATTTCATTTATTATATTCTATAGATCTTATATTAGCAATGAAGCTTCAAGATATGGAACAAGTCAAAATTTTACAAGATTACAATTAGGCCTACAATTTTAACAATTTTTTAAAATTTGAATTTCAATTTTTACCATTTTTTTACAATTTTTTGGCGAGATGTAGTGAGATGATGTGAGCCGAGGATTCGTCAACATATTACCTGACATTTGCCTTATGTTTGGGGGAAAACCTCGGAAAAACCCAACCAGGTAATCAGACCAAACAGGGATGAAGTGAGGTGTGGCCAAGGACTCGCCATAGATCATCCGGCATCAGTCTCACGGCTGGGGAAAACCTCGGAAGAAACAAACCAATGAGGACAAACGGGGGATCCAACCGAAGCTCGAGCGCAGCTGCGGATCAGCAGGCCAGCGAGTCTGCCGACTAAGCTACATCGATGGCTCTACTAAAAATATACAGTACTTAACCAATCATTATTAAATTTACGATTATTCATCAGTTGAACTATAAAATATAATATATAGCAAGTAAGTTAATTCAATTTAAAAGCATATACAATTCAATCAGTTGAGATATACAAAAGTTGATAATATATCAAGCAAATTACTTCAAATTACAAGCATAAACTATTCGTCAGTTGAGCTTTACAGCTTACTATTTAATTAAAAGCATATGCAATTCATCAGCCAAAGTGTACAAACATAGGCCTATACAATAGCATAGTAAACAGATTAATTCAATTTACAAGCATACTCTTGTTAAGGTATACAAAATTGTACAATTCATATCAACTGGATTAATTCAATTTATAATCATAAACAATTCATCAGTTGAGCTATACAGACTACTATTCAATTTACAGCATATACAATTCATCAATTGAGCTATACAGACTACTATTCAATTTACAGCATATACAATTCATCAATTTTTTATTGGGTTATTTTACGACGCTGTATCAACATCTAGGTTATTTAGCGTCTGAATGATATGAAGATGATAATGCCGGTGAAATGAGTCCGGGGTCCAGCACCGAAAGTTACCCAGCATTTGCTCGTATTCGGTTGAGGGAAAACCCCGGAAAAAAACCTCAACCAGGTAACTTTCCCGACCGGGATTCAATTCATCAATTGAGCTATACAGACTACTGTTCAATTTACATCATATATAATTCATCAATTGAGCTATACAGACTACTATTCAATTTACATCATATACAATTCATCAATTGAGGTATACAGACTACTATTCAATTTACATCATATACAATTCATTAATTGAGCTATATAGACTACTATTCAATTTACTTCATATACAATTCATCAATTGAGCTATACAGACTACTATTCAATTTACATCATATACAATTCATCAATTGAGGTATACAGACTACTATTCAATTTACATCATATACAATTCATCAATTGAGCTGTACAGACTACTATTCAATTCACAGCATATACAATTCATCAATTGAGCTGTACAGACTACTATTCAATTTGCATCATATACAATTCATCAATTGAGCTACACAGACTACTATTCAATTTACATCATATACAATTCATCAATTGAGCTATACAGACTACCATTCAATTTACATCATACACAATTCATCAATTGAGTTATACAGACTACCATTCAATTTACATCATATACAATTCATCAATTGAGCTATATAGACTACTATTCAATTTACATCATATACAATTCATCAGTTGAGCTATACAGACTACTATTCAGTTTACATCATACACAATTCATGAATTGAGCTATACAGACTACTATTCAATTTACAGCATATACAATTCATCAATTGAGCTATACAGACTACTATTCAGTTTACATCATTTACAATTCATCAATTGAGCTATACAGACTACTATTCAATTTACAGCATATACAATTCATCAATTGAGCTATACAGACTACTATTCAATTTACATCATATACAATTCATCAATTGAGGTATACAGACTACTATTCGATTTACATAATATACAATTCATCAATTGAGCTATATAGACTACTATTCAATTTACATCATATACAATTCATCAATTGAGCTATACAGACTACTATTCAATTTACATCATATACAATTCATGAATTGAGCTATAGAGGCTACTATTCAATTTACAGCATATACAAATCATCAGTTAAGCTGTACAGACTATGACTCACTGCACTGCGAATTTCAGTTACTTTTTATGTTATAATGTAGATATATTGCCTCACAAGTGAAATATTACGTTATGTAAACAACGATGAGAAAAAGTTGCTTACGAAGCTAATATCTTTGCAAACCTTTATTAACCAGCTGACCGTATACTGTATCGTAAAGTAAACACAGAAACGCACCTGAGTGGGGGCAGGAGGCAGTTCCGAGACGTGTTCTGGGAACAAGTAACCTGAAACGCGGGCTTCAACTTTATCCTCGCAACTTTAGAAGCCAAACAAACAAGAATTGGAAGTTTATGAAATATGTTAGTTCCCTATACGTGCTATACGTGGATGCCTCCGCACAAGGGAAGGCTATGTATAGTCTGACCTGATACAGCTCAGTCAGCCATAAATTAGTAGTTTAAAATAAACCCGCGTCTATTAAGCATCTAAAGTGGAGTAATTTCATTGCTGTCATTTAGTTAATTCTCGGATTGCATCTATTAAAGAAGCCAATTCTTGTTTATTGGAAACAAAGATTTAATGGCACATAATAATATCGGATAACCTATGTGAAGCATTCTACTCTTTATGGATCAAGAAGTGTCATTGGGACCTAAAGTAGGATTTTTCATTTATTTTTATTTTTATTTTTTTTTTTGTAGTTTCAAAAAGAGGATGAAATACTGAGGATTTAAAAAAATTCATGGTTCTAGGTCAGGAGTCGTCATCTCAGTGCACTATGGTGCAGGCACAGTTTGCTCTCTGCTCAGTTCTATCCCTTAGACATCAACTGTGCAGCAGGAGGGGGGGAAGGAATCGAGTGATGGCAGTGGCGTCCGTTCACTTGTTCAACCCTTTTAATCAGTCTCTAATAATTATAATAAACACGGAAGGAACATGTACTTAAATTATTTTAAGAGGAACTGTGTAATAAATAAACAACCTTTCAGTTTAATAAGGCAAGAAACAATATGTATTTTTCCGTTATGTATTGTATCGGTTTTGAAAGTAAATAGTTCTTTTTTTATATTAAAGTAATTGAGAACTTACAGACCTATAGGGCTAATGCATTTTCACTATTACGAAATATTAAACAAATCGAATAAATATTTAAATCTTGTCATCCTACTCTTTTGTTCAAGTGTCGTCGATAAAATAAAATTAATTATCCATTTTTTATCTGACACTATATATCACAAAACCAATTATTTGTTATTATGTATACGTATGAAACATATTATCGTTTGTGTTACAAGGCTAAAGTAGGCTTAAATTATTTTATTACAACGTAAATAACAAATTATAAAATTTATTTTCGCTGTTCGTTAGCATTGGTTTTCCTGGATTTTAAAATCACTTTTTAGTTTAAGACAACAAGCAAGTTGTACTTTCTCTTATGTATTGCAGCGATTTTGAAAGCAAATAGTTTTTTTTTTCATATTAAAGTAATTGAGGACTTACAGACCTATAACGCATTTTCACTATTACAAAATATTAAACAAATCGAATCCATTACTAATATTTAAATCCTGTCATCCTATTCCTTTGTTTAAGTGTCGTCAATAAAATAAAATTAATTATCTATTTTTTATCTGACACTATATATCACAAAACTAATTAGGGCCTATTTATTATTTTGTATAACATATGAAACATATTGTCGTTTCTGTTACAAGACTGAATTAGGCCTAGATTATTTTATTACAATGTAAATAACAAATGATAAATATTATTTTCGCTGATCATTAGCATTGGTTTTCCTGGATTTTTAAATTCGTTTTTCCTTCACTAACTGGTTTGTTAGGTGTCAATGCTCGTGTAGAACACAATTGAAGAACACATTGTAAATTATGGTCAGAAAGTTGGCTTCTGTAATGGCTTGGCTCGACACACTGCACACTACTACCTCCTCAGCCAGCGTCTCGGCGCTCCGAACTAGTATGCAGGCCAGTTGACGATGGCTGTTCTAGGTGTTATAGGTTTTAATATATCACTTATTGAATGTTGAATTACATTATGTACTTTTCGAGAAAAATGCAAATAAAGTTTTCATTTCTTTTCTTAGCAACTATAAGAACGTTTTAGGCCCGGTATCTTCAACCTTTGTTAAAATGCATCTAACATAGCGTTAATTAACTTAAGTTAAAAGTATAAATTGCATTTAAAAATATTGCGTTTCTTCAACTTTACATTTCGTATTTTAACTTTCTGTTTGTTAACTCTTCGTTAGGACCAGAGATTCTAGAGTTTAACTATAAATTATAACCAAGTATAGGCTCAATTCTGTTTTCTGAACTCTTACAATTGCGATTCTCGTTTGTTTTCGTCGTCTGATTCAGAGAGGATAAAAGTGTTTCTATTATCTCAGGCTTGATTTCTGCTTCTTCCCGTCGTATCACAGTAGCATGAAGAGGCGTATTGGTATAGCTGTTGTAAAATGGAGAACATTGGAACAAAAAGAAATCGTGGGACTAATTTCTCATCGTTCGAGAGAAGCCTTCTGCAGGAAATAATTTTGCAGTATACACCAATTATTGAGAATAAACAAACAAATGAATCTCCGTTGAAAGCGAAAAGTGAGGCTTGGCAGAAAATAGCCTATATCTTTGTATGAACTTCTGGTCTGTCAAATCACAGAAATCACCCGCTCTGTTTATGTATACATGGATATCATTTTCTAAATAATCAAGATATAGAAGTACAGCATCTAACGCACCACCCATATTGGATACTTCTATGTTAACAGAGAGTTAAATGATTTAACTGCGTGAATTGGACAGTTAAATTAACATAGGTTTTAACAGCTTGTTATTACTAACAGGACTTGAAGAAATGCTTCAATTGTTAAGTTTACAGTTAAAATGGAATAACATACTGTTATAATTTAACAAAGGTTGAAGAAACCGGGCCCTAAGGAATTTAAGAAGCACGGTGTAGTCATTACAATAATAATAATAATAATAATAATAATAATAATAATTCTTTATTTATACTGGCAGAGTTAAGGCCATAGGGCCTTCTCTTACACTCTACCAGGTCACAAAGTATACAAGCAATTAAAATTGAACAAAAAGTTAAAGAACAGAATACTAACATATTACAAAAAAAATATGAGTTTTACAGGAAATAAGTAGGTAATTGTTATTTATGTATTAGTGTGTTGCAAGCTGTGTTTGATTGAAGATATGAAAGCATTTTTTCTGCAAAATTGGTTCAACGTAAAGTGAACATAAACAAATTAATATGAATTTAATAACAATCGTTGAACATTAAACAATTTTAAAGACAGATTTATGCATTATTTAGCAGTCAATAGGAGCCTTTTAAGCACCATTTTGTGAACTGAAATTAACAAATGATACAACACAACATTGCTAATTTTGGTTTTAATGGGTTTTCTTGCTTTAAAATCCATGTATTACATCACTATTGCAGTTAAATTTCAATACTTCTTATCCCACAATGTGTCTTTTTTTAATTATAAATTTAAATAATAGTAATATTGTTATTCAATTGTTTTTATCAGCTTTATTCACTTGGGAGGCCGTGGAGGAAAAGACCTTTGGGAGGCCGAGACGTAGATGGGGATAATATTAAAATGGATTTGAGGGAAGTGGGATATGATGATGGAGACTGGATTAATCTTGCGCAGGAGGGGGACCGATGGCGGGCTTATGTGAGGGCGGCAATGAACCTTAAAAGTCATTTGTAAGTAAGTAAGTAAGTAAGCAAGCTTTATTCACCTATTTCTATTAGCTTTTGTCTGAAATTGTTTAATCCAAAGCCTCCTCAAATTGATGTACTGAAGCATTAAAATTTCCTTATATTCAGTACACATACATTGTCAACAAAAGAGGTAATTTCTAAAAAAACAGTAATTTATAAATGGCAAATATATATGTATGTGTATATATATATATATATATATATATATATATATATATATATATATATAATTGTGTACGTACTGAGACCTGAAGAATCCAAAAATGGGGAGATAAGTACTGGTGCCATTTAAAAAAAGCAGACTCCTTGGAAAATCCGTTATAAATGAAAAGCATAGTAGACCTATTTGAAAACTTGTTCAAAATATTCCTTCTTTGATACCATACAACTTTTGTATGAATAGCTTTTTTTATAAAATTAGAAATAAGAAAGTTGTAAGCATTGTTCCATACTTTTTACTCACACTCTATACAGTAATGATTACGTCTGTCTTATACGAAAGTGTCACTTCAACATAAACGTGATCATATTAAAAAATTAAAAGCAACGGAGATGATAGTAATATGCGTTACAAGAGCGGTATGTTGAAGTTTTCATGTTCGAGGAAAAGTTTGAAAAAGAGAAACGTAGTTGAGCTTTTTTAATTTCCGAGAATTGAAAGAAAACATACCGCTCGTGTATCATACATTATTTTGTGCAAGATCGTTTATTACGTACCTGAAAGAGGAATTTCTAATTAGTTGCAATGAAATCTCCATCTTGGTTTCTGTTCAATGACGGCAAATTTGTAAAACAAAAATATCTATCCTCAACATTGTTGTTAAAATGTTTTCTGTGTTTACTATACTCCAGCAGGCCGTGATATACGTCTGTCTTTTTTTCCCCCCAGTCTATAAATGCGAACTTCAAACAAACGGTAAGGTTATGTAATGATTTATTTTTCATTTTAATATTTTAACAATATTATTTATATAACATATTGCAGTAATAACATCGGCAAGTTTAATTTTGCCGGTCAGAGAGATGTTTAGAAATGGAAAATATCTTTGACATCTAATTCTGCACATTTAAATTAATTGTTACATTTGTGCAGTTATTCAGAGTCACTGGAGCACCACCACCAGTTTACTTAATTTTTTTCAAATATTTAAAAACAATAATTAACAGTGCAATTTAGGTCAAATTGCAGTGGTAAGTTTCCAATTTATAATTACTACTATATTGAACGTCTCTAAAAATAATATGTTAAAAGCCTAAAGCAGTAAAATCAATATGTCACTTAAGCTGTAAGAAGAGGGAAATTGTTATGTGTGTTAGGTTGAGAATACTGAATGTGGAATTTTAGGCTTTCCGCGGATTGGTTTTGTGCGGAAACCAAGCAAATACGCACGATCTCGCACAAAATGTTTTACATGGGCTTCGGAATATAAAGAGAGTATTGAAGACTTGCCAGTGAACTAAGACATTAACACAATTCATAAACATATAAAATAAACGGAAAGAAATTCTGATTATGCTTAGACTGCAAAAGTTCATATATCACTCGAAAGAGCTAGGGAAACCTGTAGAAAGCAAATGTCTGGAAATAAAAGAAACCGAAAAGATCTAGTCGTGAAGGTCAATGGAACTAACATGATTATGATAATGCTAATGAACGCGAACAAGACACTTGCTATACTTAATACAATCAGAGTGTTTCTCTTTCTATGCTGCTCGTTTAATTAATGGTCTTGAACCAAGTATCCCCATTAGGAGTATCGGGAGGTATGTCTTGACCTTTAAAGGGATGGATCCAGGATGGATCCTTCCACTCAGGCTTGCATTAGTCTATTTTTCGTCCTATATACTGTTGTGTTTAGATAGCTTGGTTGACGTTATGTGCAAACATTTGCATAGGGGTGATGTGAAGTGAGTCAGTTTCTCAGTATATTCAGTGAGGTAGGAAGGAGAAAGAGGAGAACTGCATGCATGTTGACGTGAGTTACAGCTGTGTTGAAAAACATTGGTCACATACGTGCACTCCATGGGCGATCACAGTTTTTCCACTCACTGCTATCTAGACATTCAAATTACCACAGCGTAATTCTTCTCTTTTCACGCTTCCACTCACAATAAAATAAACTACGTCTTTATTGGTTCCATTACGGTATTAATGTTTTTGAAATAGTTAGTATACTTCGCACTTGCACAAGGAAAAAAGGTGAATTCTACAGGACTAACTCATACACTTTTTTTTTCCCTTATCAGTATCAAATGAACTTACTTGGTTTACTGCGCTGAATATTATGACCGGCCCAGCTATCTAAACACAACAGTACACTACCGGCCAAAAGTTTTCGATAACCTATCACAACTATGGATTTGTGATTAAAAGAGGGATTTCGTTTTGAATATTCTATCGTATCATAATGCTAGAGATAGAAAATATTTATTTTGTTGGACTATTTAGTTTTTACGATGTGTTTGTACTTATAGAACCAGCTCCTACACACAGACGAGTACCTGATAAGATTCAGGGCCGAGAGTTCCAAACTCAAAGTCCACACCTGTGGAGTAACGGTCAGCGCGTCTGACCGCGAAACCAGGTGGCGCGGGTTCGAATCCCGGTCGGGGGAAGTTATCTGGTTGAGGTTTTTTCCGGGGTTTTCCCTCAACCCAATACGAGCAAATGCTGGGTAACTTTCGGTGCTGGACCCCGGACTCATTTCACCGGCATTATCACCTTCATATCATTCAGACGCTAAATAACCTAGATGTTGATACAGCGTCGTAAAATAACCCAAGAAAATAAGCAAACTCATTATATATTATTATCGGAAATCCGTAGTCTTCTCAAGACGTCACCGAGCCTATTTTAAAATATTGCAGATGATAGGTGAAATAAGGAGAAGGAGAGTGTTGGCGGAATGAGAGAGGGAAACGGGAGTACCCAGATAAAAACCCTTTACAACTTCTGCTTGGTCCACCAAAAATTCCATCACGTTCTGGAGTGGAATCGAACCTGGACACCCTGGACGGAATACTCACAGACGTGCCAGTGACAGGGAAAGTTCTGTCTAGAACTCTACTTTTCCGCTTCAAACTTAGTTTGCTGTATTGTCGATTTTCGGTTGCGATGCTTTGCATGCGAAAGCAGAAAGCCCTATATGTGATGAGAAAGCCCATCGTAGCACAAGACACGACTGTATGTAATTATACCGACTAGAAGTTCTATTGAAAAGAGAGACGTGCAGCGCCGACTCGTAAAATTCGGTCCCTGGCAGACTTGGTTCCATTTAACTGCATCAAAAGCGTCCGACGGTGAAGCGAGGAGAGAGACGTAATTACTACTGTTACACGAGTTCGGTGGGAGCTGCGGTATCCCGTGACGTGTGCGGTCCTTACACCAAACTTACATGAAAGCAAAAGTCATCTTAGGCTTGGATTCGAAACAAAAATCTCTCAACAATCGTGATATATAGGCTTCGTATTCCAGCTACCTAAAGACTGAAGTTAAAGAAACATTGGGTATATACAGGGACATCATTTTATTTTTACTTCAATATTTATTGTACCTGAGTTTTTGAATGTACTTCACTCCCATCCCTTCTACTAACGAAGTTCAACCGTCCTCCTCACAGATCCAAGACCGCATACATTCATAGTAGCCTTACGCTCATAGTAAACAGTACGTTCCAAAAATATGTTCGCGTTTTCCAGTGACGAAAGAGCTTTCAATATTGAATCATTTTCGCACAGGTACTGTCGTCCATTTGCCTACGTATCCCGGTTTCCCCCACCATCTTTTATTCGCCAGCTAGTGGCTGGGCTGTCTTAGCTCTTTTCTGAAAACATTAATTTCTGTTAGAAATTGGACGTCTATGTAATATTATACCCATACAACTGTTTAAAATAACTGAAATAAAAGGGTTTCGTTAAGTAATTAACTGTCACGTGATTTCCCTCCTTTCTACGACCCTACGACATAACCACTTGGACGGACAGTAGATAGTATGTCTGAGTAATTTTATCTTTTCGGATCGGGCAGAAGTGAAGATTGGATTTACAGTACGTAAGGTACTCTTTTATAGAGCAGGTACAGAACTATTTCGACGTGAGTTACTAGTACGAAGAACGAAACTGGTAATTGGAATTAAGTACAGTAGTCTATAGTGCGATAATATGCACATTAGAACTGAAGCCTGTATCGAAATGAACGGCCACCATTTAAAAAAATGTGTTTAAATATCCATATTATGATTCGATGAAAGAGTAATGGAACGGAGAAAAATTCTCTCCGGCGCCGGGACTTGAACCCGGGATTTCAGCTCTACGTGCTGATGCTTTATCCACTAAGCCACACCGGATACAGCCCCGACGCCGGTCAGAATCGTCTCAGATTAAGCTCCAACTCTTGGGTTCCCTCTAGTGGCCGCCCTCTGCACTACGTCATAGATGTCTATGAACGCAGGACCGAAGTCCACACATGTGCTGAAGTGCACTCGATATGAGTGACTGAGACGATTCTGACCGGCGTCGGGGTTGTATCCGGTGTGGCTTAGTGGATAAAGCATCAGCACGTAGAGCTGAAAACCCGGGTTCAAGTCCCGGCGCCGGAGAGAATTTTTCTCCGTTCCATTACTCTTTCATCGTATGATGACGCAGAATACCTGCATGGAAATATCATATGTACTTCGGTACATTAAAATAATACATATTATGATTGTTTTTCAATTTAACTTCATTCCCTATTTTGTACGCTAATGCGCTGTAGACAGTATAATATACACTGCATAATGAATACGTCCACATGGACAGCTCAGTTCGTGAGTAAAAACACTCATTGTTAATACTGTACTGTATTTTGATTAAACAAAAACCTAATGAAAATGATTAAACTCAAAAGCGCAATATTTCCTAGTTTACGTAAATGGATGAACTACTTTTCTTCCCTCCTATACCTAGTAAAGTTATTTGTTTGTATATTACGCCAGTATCATCGAACTCCAGTCGTGGAAGGGGGTAGAAAACGGCGTGGATCCAGAGGTATAGGCTAGTTAATATCAAAAATGTTCGTAAAAATGAAATGATGTCCCCGTAGTCGCCGAACACAGGTAATGCAACGGATAAGGATATAAACAAACAGGTCGTCGCTGCGTGTTCGTGGAGTACAGTCAACTCCCGACATTGTGAAGCTATACTAGTAAACACATGCTTGAGCCGTGATGTTCATTTTCGTCGTGATCTTTGCAGTGAATGATAACGTGCATTCGTAAGTTACTGAACTTGAACATATGCAGATGTCACTTAAAATGGTTTTATATTGCAAGAAATTCTTTCAATAGCACATGACGTTATTGGTGCATGATGTGGTACAAGATATTCCTATTGTCTCATATTTTTTTCGTGTTTCATTAGGATATTGCATATATCGCTCATCACTGAAGACCCACTAATTTACTACGTATTTTTCTGGAAATCTCCTGAAATGTAGATTATGTAATTTATTAATTGGGATGTTGGCTACAGAAATCCACGCTAAACGTCGAGTTAATATCCTAATAATTTTCAGATTTTGACGATAGAGCCTACTGGTTCTTTTGGATTATGTTCAACACACTTTCGTGGCTTTTGATATAATTGCAGTGTCTTTCCGTGCACTGTTTTTTGTCATTTTTAGGTTTATTTTACACAATGTATATGTAATATTGCCTATATTGACAGTGAAACTATCAGTTCAAATATTCTCAACTTTGCCCAGCAATATTACACGCTTGAACGTCTTACCTAAGGCATTTTACCTCTTCAATGACCCTTCAACCAGCTACAAAGATCTAGTTATTGAAATAATACGACTAGTGATGGATAAGACTACTCAGTATGACTGCGTCCCGGCTTCAACTTATAGCGAAAGGCAGACCGTGCATAACTATTTTGTATACGAACGTACCTATACCGGCGCTGTGACGTCACATATACTTCGAATCAAGGAACTTTATTCTAACTTATAGGTAGCTGAATTACGAAGCCTAGTAATATACATATACCACATGCTTAGTCTTAGTCTGTTACTAATGTCCTGTATTGGTAGTAATGCCGCAAAACCCTAGTAATGCCGCACTTCCATTATTGTGACGTTTTGTTAAGTGACCTAAGTTCTGAACTATCAGTCAAGTTACAGCGAGCGTAGAATATGTGCGTCAGATACGTGTGCAACATCCGACGATATGATCACATATCACCGTCCTTCGCAAGTCTTTCGTGGCTCCGACTTAAAGAACGCAGAACTTCACACTATTTATCTTTACTCTTTCGAATTCTGCACACCTCAACACCAAATTACCTTTCGTCTCGTTTCTCTTATCTATACTCTAACAACGACGTAAATACCAGATCACTTATCTGTGGCACGCTAAGTATACCTCTTCATAGAACATCTTGTTATTCATCATCTTTTACAGTATCCATCTCGCGTCAATGGAATTCCTTGTCACTATGTATTAGGGGCTGCGAGACAATAAACACCTTTAAAAACAGCTTAAAAGATAACCTTATTAGCATTTCACTCCAATCATACTGATTTAAACTATCACTGACTACATTGTTACTTCTTTCTTTAGACATCATCCTGATAGTGCTGTATTTTCAAAATTGTCTCATAATAATCTCTTTCTATTATCTAATATTATTTGAAATATATTAACATTCTATGTATTTTAGTTTAATTCTGCTACACAGTTTATTTCAGTGTTTAATTAATAGTTCTTAATAGTATTTTGTTGTTTAATTCGTAAATAACTCTTGTATACATGTAACTCTCGTCTAAATCAAATTGTTGAATTCTTTGTAAGTTCATGCATAAGGATATATACTTTTTGCTGGTTGAGTGGAAGAGAAGGCCTTACGGCCTTAACTCTGCCAGCTAAAATAAATCATTATTATTATTTTTTTAAATAGTAATTAGTTAGCATTATGAATTTCCACTATTTTGAACTGATTCCTATTTGCTTGAAGACAACACAGCATTTTCATCTATAAGGGCTTAGTTGGTGCGCTGTGCACATTTGTGTAGATGTTGACAAGACAATCGTTTTTTAGTTGTCTGTCTAATCAGTGGGATAGCAGTTTTTCTTTGAGCAGTCATTTCCAACTGACCAACCTGTGACATCGGAGTGCGTTTCCCCTCTCGGAGCAGAGCACACGAGGGAGGGTATTGTTGTGTCTCCGCTGTTTAAACATCTCCATCCCTTCCACTGCCATTCCTCCTACTTTGCTCTTATAGCTACAGGG
This sequence comes from Periplaneta americana, assembly GCF_040183065.1. Taxonomy (NCBI): domain Eukaryota; kingdom Metazoa; phylum Arthropoda; class Insecta; order Blattodea; family Blattidae; genus Periplaneta; species Periplaneta americana. The sequence continues at coordinate 158,232,067 of NC_091121.1, forward strand.
ACATTATTTTATTTTTACTAACATTTCTAATATTAACCTGGCTATACCTGTGGATCAACGGTTGAGAACCGGAAACAACGTTTGCTACCCCCTTCCGTTACTGGAGTTCGATGACACTGGCGTAAAATACAAACAAATCACTTGTACTAGGTATAGGAGGGAAACTAAACTAGGCAATATCACGATTTTGAGCTTGATAATTTTCATTAGGTTTTTGTTTAATCAAAATACAGTACAGCATTCACAATGAGTGTTTTTATTCACGAACTGAGCTATCCATCCGGACGTATTCATTATGCAGTGTATATTATACTGTCTACAGTACATTAGCGTACAATATAGAGAATGAAGTTAAATTGAAAAATAATAATAATATGGATATTTAAACACATTTTTGAAAATGGTGGCCGTTCATTTCGATACAGGCTTCAGTTCTAATGTGCATATTATCGCACTATAGACTATTGTACGTAATTCCAATTACCAGTTTCGTCTTTCGTACTAGTAACTCATGTGAAATAATTCTGTATCTACTCTATAAAAGAGTACCTTACGTACTTTAAATTTAATCTTCACTTCTCCCCGATCCGAAAAGATAAAATTATTCAGATATGCTGTCTACTGTCCGTCCAAGTGATTTTGTGGCAGGGTCGTAGAAAGGAGAGAAATGACGTGACAGTTAATTACTCAACGAGGCCCTTTTGTGTAAGTTATTTTAAACCATTGTATAATATTACGTAGACGTCCAATGCCTAACAGAAATTAATGTTTCCAGAAAAGAGCTAAGACTGCCCAGCCACTAGCCTTTACAGAGGGGCGAGCAGAAGCGGGTGGGGCGAAACCGGGATGCGACGTAGACAAACAGACGACAGTACGTGTGCGAAAATATCATTCAATATTCAAAGCTCTTCCGTCACTGGAAAACGTGAACATATTCCTGGAACGTACTATACTCACTAACTCAGTACTGCATACGCGGCCTTGGTTATGTGTGGAGAACGGTTGGAAGTTTACTAGTAGAGGGGGTGGGAGTGCAGTACATTAAAAAAGTGAGGTACACTAAAAATTGAAGTAAAAATAAAATGATGTCCCTGTATAAGGTCTTAGTTGGTGCGCTGTGCACATTTATGTAGATGTTGACAAGACAATCGTTTTTTAGTTCTCTTCTAATCAGTGGGATAGTAGTTTTCCGTAGAGCAGTCATTTCCAACTGACCAACCTGTGACGTCGGAGCGCGTTTCCCCTATCGGAGCAGAGCTCGTAGAGCATGTGAGGGAGGGTAATTGTGTGTCTCCGCTATTTAAACATCTGCATCCCTTTCACTGCCACTCCCTTACTTTGCTCTTGTAGCTATGCTTCCCCTCTCAAGGAACTCGAGAGCAGAGACGTGTGCGTCATAGAGTGAGCAGTTGGAAATGCCTCCCGTAGCACATAAGTAAAGCCCAGTGTTTGCTTACCTAATCAATAGAAACATGTTGGCTGTGTACAGAGTACAGCGCGATAGCACGCTGCAGTGATAGGGCAATCAGTTTCTGAGTAAATGAATAGCGTTCTGAGTGCGTTTCTTTTATGCTACCCAAGTCTTGGAAAGTACTTCAAAGAACATTTTGCAACTATTAAATTTCACTGACGCACTCCAATTAGTGCAACATTTAGAGCAAAAATTAATGAAACACCAGCACTGTATGCTACTGACAATGTTAGACCAAGTTGTCTAATATTATGAACAAAAAATCCCATATATTGTATGATTTTTGGCATACTGAATATTTTAATGCAGTGCGTCACATGAAAGAGTTGCGGTAATGTAAAAATATCTCATATACCATCATTTCAATTTTCATCAATTCTTTTGAGGTTGAAAAACCTTTTCTAGGTAAAATACTGTCCAATGGAGGGAATGAGGAACATTCAATTAGAAAGACTAACTTTACTGTAGAAACGTTATTGTTTTATTTGTTTTTAAAAGTGTCCAATCAATCAGTTACTTAGCTCTAGAGGTTTCGTTACTTATTTAGGCACCAAATAAGGGTATATTAGACGGTAAATACTTGTATTTTTATATTTGTATCTGTTGTATTTCTGTGTTTATTAATTGATTTATTTTACGACCGTTATATGAGTGAAATGAAGGTGATAATGCCAACGAAATGAGTTCAGGGTTGAGTGCCAAAAGTTACCCAGCATTTGCTCTTAATGAGTTGAGGGAAAACCCCCGAAAAGAACCTCAAAGGGGTAAATTATCCCTACTAGGAATTGAACCCAGACCCGCTTGTTCAACGGTAAGCCATGCTAAGCTTTATTCCACAGCGGTGGACGTTTTATTCTTTAATTTTTGCATTCGTATTAGTACATTTTTCTTTTATTAATTATTTTTTTTCTTTCTCTGCATTTGATTTTTGTATTTTTATTCCTGCTGATTTAGAAGTGAAGGCCTGATTGTCTTAACTTGATCGAAATAAATGAACGAATAAAAAAATATATAGATGGATAGACAGAGATAAAGACTGACAGACAAGTAAATGAATGAATGAACGAATGAACAAATGAAGAAATGATATATTTATTTCTTAATGAATTTAAGAAATAAATAATAAAGAAATAATAAATAAAGAAGGTACATGGACATTACGACGAAGTGAAGAGAAGCGAATAGAAGCATTTGAAATGTAGATATGGAGAAGAATGGAACGTGTGAAGTAGACAGACAGAATAAGAAATGAAGCTGTGTTGGAAAGAGTGGGTGAAGAAAGAATGATGCTGAAACTAATCAGGAGGAGGAAAAGGAATTTGTTGGGTCACTGCCTGAGAAGAAACTGCCTACTGAAGGATACATTGGAAGGAATGGTGAACGGGAGAAGAGTTCTGGGCAGAAAAAAGGTATCAGATCATAGACGACATTAAGATATATGGATCATATGAGGAAAGAAAGAGGAAGACAGAAAATAGGAAGACTGGAGAAAGTTGGGTTTGCAGTGAAAGACCTGCCCTTGGGCAGAACATTAAATGACATGTAAATGAAGAAATAATAAATAATAAATAAATATTAAATAAAGAAATAAGTAATACATACATAAATAAAAATAATAAATAAATAAACAAATAATGAAAAAAAATAATAAAGGAATAAATAAATAAATAATCCAGAAACAAATAATGAATGACTGAATGAAAAAATAAATAAATAAATAAATAAATAATAAACGAATAAATAAATAAATAATGCAGAAATAAATAATAAATAAATAAATAATGAAGGAATAAATAAATAGTGCAGAAACAAATAATGAAGAAATAAATAAATAATAAAGGAATAAATAAGTAATGGAGGAACAAATAATGAAGAAATAAGTAAATGAATAAATAAATAAACAAATAAATAATGAAAAAATAAATAAGTAATGCAGAAACAAATAATGAAGAAATAAATAAATAAATAAATAAATAATAAAGGAATAAATAAATAAGTAATACAGAAACAAATAATGAATGAATAAATAAATAAATAATGAAGAAATAAATAAGTAATGCAGAAGCAAATAATGAGGAAGTAAATAAATAAATAATAAAGGAATAAATAAATAAGTAATACAGAAACAAATAATAAATAAATAAATAAATAATGAAGAAATAAATAAATAAATAATGAAGGAATAAATCAATAAATAAATAAACTAATTAATTAATTAAGTAATAAAAGTAATAAAGTAAGGAAATAGGTAAATAAATAATTATGTTATTAAGTAATTAATAAGTAAATAAATAATCAAGTAATTAAATAAATAAGAAAGTAAATAAATGAGTAAGTAAATAAATATAAAAATTAATGAAGAGTAATTAAGTTAGTAAATATGTAAGTAAATAAGAAATTAAATAAATGAGTAAGCAAATAAGAAAAATAAATAGGAACATAAATGAGTAAGTTAATAAATAATAAATAAATGACTAAGTAAATAAATAAGTAAGTAAATTATAAATACATAAGTCGGTGAATAAATAAATATGTAAAGAATTAAGTAAATAAGGTACTATATAAGTAAGTAAATAACTATATAAATAAGTTAATATATTAGTAAATAAGTAAATAAATAAAATCCTACCGCCTAGATGGAAGGCCAGCACGCTAGAATTTGAGACATAGATGCGGCAGCCGTTGCCTGCATTTCAATCAGCTGTAATAAGTGATTAAAACTTTCAGCAGCAATAGACTGAAATTTAACTGCTGGATAGGCCTTGTGTGTATGTGTCATTATTTGAGTAGAACGATTACATCCGGTAGTTCATGTCTTGGGACTCCATCTAGAACTTCGTATTGGTGGTGCAATAACACTTACACTGAACAGAAAGCGGATTCGTATCCACGCATTGCTCTATGAAAGGAATTTCACCGTCTCATAAAAACGTACAATATTGCACTCATCTTTACATCTGTGTTCCATGGCTCAGGGTTTTATGTAATATCACTTACAGAGATGACGATAGTGATAATTTTTATGACTACAAATGAAGCCCAAAACATTACGTTCATAAATAATTCAAGGTATGGCTATCAAGTCTTTTATTCTCGGTCAAAAGAAATGTATATTATCGTGTAAGAATTTTAGTATCCAATGAAAACATTATTTCTTATGGCTTGGAGCCTGTTTTCGGGTTCGTTATAAAATACACGTTTTATTGTATGTTCTGGCGTTAAAAATTAAAGAATAAGAAGAATTTCATATGGAATGACATGCATTAATTTAATTAATATCATAAAAAGGAGAAATAACTATGATTCAAATGCATTTAATTAAATTTCTTGTTTCAACAAATGAAGAGGCATGCACAAGCAGATAATATTATCATTATCCACAATATGTATGTGAATATGTACATATTATCATTTATATTTAATTATACAGTAGGGATTTAAAGTTCGCGGATTAAAAAAAATCAGGAGTTGAAATTTTTGTAGCTGGAGTGTACAGGATTTAGTTGCGGTTGCGAAAGGATTACATTTCTGAATTTACATAGTTTTACATGCTTTTCATAGCATTTTCGAAGGCAAATAAATTTGAGAATTTTATTTTGGCGTAGGTGTACAAAAATAAAAGAATGCGAATCTCTAATTGTCTCGCTCACATTTGAGGTATAACAAATTGGACGGTGATTAGTAATAGTGATCCAAGCGCCAAAAACCTATTTCGAGATATTGGACATTAAAATAAATCTGTTTTATTTTATAAAAGATTTTATACAAGAAGTATTATAACATTCATACTATTACAAAAAAATAGCACAAATAACACCAAAAACGGGTAACCGATTTTTAATAAGAGACCAGTAGTTCAATTAGTATTTCAAAGCAAAATAAATAAATCAATTTTATGCAATAAACGAATTTTTGCTTATAAATAGCAGAAAAATTCACATATCGGATTCTTGATTTTTTCTGAGTTAAATTAGCATGCCATCAACAGATTTGTGCAAATATTTCTTTTTTTTTTTTTTTGTTTCAAGTTGTCGGTTGGTCTATTGTTGCGTAACTCCGTCCAATTGTGGTTAACATCATTCGTTTTGAAATGAAGAAAGAAAGAAATGTATTAGTTCTATATAAATCACTCTGTATAATTTTTAAAAGAATACATAAATGATGAGTCATTGCCATGGGTGGGCAACTCGTGCTCCCAAAGTGCTCAAAAACCTTGAAAGAGAGAAAGGCAGACGGAGTCAGCCGCAGCAGCTACAAGTTGTTTGTCGTTTCGCTGCAAAAGCCACGGTGCGCTCTGGTGGTTCATGCAGGTGATCGTGATATCTATTCCATGATTTGAATTTCAGAATGACGCATGGTACAATAATTATAGTAATTTTAGACAGACTGTACTTGGATACATAACAAAATTATATTATTTTCTAGCTTTGTAAATTAGTTTAGTACTGGAAACACAAACTGAATACAACCCTTTCAAGATACATGCAACACTTATTTATTATTACACTATTTGTTAATATTTCTTATTATATGTTTTATTTGAAACGTAGAACGCTAGAATTTACAAGTCTTAATACATTAAAGAATATTCCTCTGTTCTCAGAAAGGTAATAGTCTCTATTCGCAAACAATAACAAATTCAAGGAAGTATTTTTTACATGTCACGGCAGATAAAATAAGCTTACTTCTGAGCTCTTTCTTTACTTTGAGAGCTTTTACAATTCTTTCTTGTATTAAACTCTGCCTCAAGCACATACAGTATATATGGAAGCAAAGAGTATATTTGGAAATTCTGACTTAGGCAACATTACTAACAGTTCGATTCCTGATTTAGCTGGAATATGACTGGCGTGCTGTTCTGTATATTTATTAATTCCAGCTATAAATTTTCAGGATTTTCTATCGGCGTAAGCCAAAAAGATTTCAGAAAAATTTCGATTCCTTCTCAATTGCCACTGTTTCTCCAAACTTAGCAGTGAATTCTGCTGTAGGTCTTGAAGTAGGGTCTTATATTTGATAAGAACATTTTCTTATCACTCTTCAAGATAGTTTATAGCCAAAGAAAGTGAAGTTGTCTATGTTCTACATGATACTACCACATTTCAAATTTATCCATAAATGTTCTTATCTAGTCGATCATATGTCGTGCAATTCTGTAACTCGCACGCACAACGTGCTAATGATATTTGATATCAGTTTCACCTTGTTGATATCTCATTTTTACCTTTAGCTGTTCTAAAGCAGAAGCAGACAGTATTTCTTAGAGTAGGAGTTCGCTTGCATGTCTTGACCTCATGGGGAATAGAGAATGGGAACAAAAGACTGGATTGTTCCTCTTGAAGGCGAGACAGATTAGAACTGCAGCTGTTGAAGTCTGCGACGCGAACTGAGGAAGGGATAATAGTATCCACCCAACTGTACACTTTTAGGTCTTTTAGGTTAGGATATATTATATAATATGTTTTATTGCGCCATTTCCATTTTAATAAGTGTGTTCTTGTAGAGAGTAGTTGGATGTAATCATAGGTGGGGGGGGGGAACCTACAAAGGAGAACTTGTTTCGGGTACAAAGCACGAACGGTCAGAAGACCCGTGCATTGGATTTTAGACAAAATTATGATAATATAAAATTTGTATGTATAATATTACTCAATAAATCCATCTATCTATCTACATATCTATCTATCTATCTATCTATCTATCTATCTATCTATCTATCTATCTATCTATCTATCTATCTATCTATCTATCTATCTATCTATCTATCTATCTATCTATCTATCTATCTATCTATCTATCTATCTATCTATCTATCTATCTATCTATCTATCTATCTATCTATCTATCTATCTATCTATCTATCTATCTATCTATCTATCTATCTATCTATCTATCTATCTATCTATCTATCTATCTATCTATCTATCTATCTATCTATCTATCTATCTATCTATCTATCTATCTATCTATCTATCTATCTATCTATCTATCTATCTATCTATCTATCTATCTATCTATCTATCTATCTATCTATCTATCTATCTATCTATCTATCTATCTATCTATCTATCTATCTATCTATCTATCTATCTATCTATCTATCTATCTATCTATCTATCTATCTATCTATCTATCTATCTATCTATCTATCTATCTATCTATCTATCTATCTATCTATCTATCTATCTATCTATCTATCTATCTATCTATCTATCTATCTATCTATCTATCTATCTATCTATCTATCTATCTATCTATCTATCTATCTATCTATCTATCTATCTATCTATCTATCTGTCTGTCTGTCTGTTTTCCTGCCTGCCTGCCTGTCTGTCTGTCTGTCTGCCTGTCTGTCAACCTACCTACTTTACCTACCTACCTATATATCTATATATCTATCTATCTATCTATCTATCTATCTATCTATCTATCTATCTATCTATCTATCTATCTATCTATCTATCTATCTGTCTGTCTGTCTGTCTGTCTGTCTGTCTGTCTGTCTGTCTGTCTGTCTGTCTGTCTGTCTGTCTGTCTGTCCGTCCGTCCGTCCGTCCGTCCGTCCGTCCGTCCGTCCGTCCGTCCGTCCGCCCGCCCGCCCGCCCGCCCGCCCGCCCGCCCGCCCGCCCGCCCGCCCGCCCACCCACCCACCCACCCACCCACCCACCCACCCACCCACCCACCCACCTATCTATCTATCTATCTATCTATCTATCTATCTATCTATCTATCTATCTATCTATCTATCTATCTATCTATCTATCTATCTATCTATCTATCTATCTATCTACCTATCTACCTACCTACCCATCCACCCATCCACCCATCCACCCATCCATCCATCTATCTATCTATCAATCAAAACCTTCACTGTTTATTTGTAACATAAAATGTCATGCGTAAGACAGTGTAATAGAATACAAGCTTTACCTCTCTTCTTAATAAAAAAAAAATTCTCTTTTTACTCGTAACTAAAGGGAAATGATCTGGGAATTATATTGTTTTTCACTTAAAACAAGCCGCCAATTACTGCAGACGCGATCGAACTTGTGTCTTGAAAAAACCGCACACAGACAGTACAGCTAGTACAGAGTCCGTTCTACCTGCATTGAGATTGTGTTGACACTTTGAGAGCACGAGTTGCCCACCCATGGTCATTGCCAAGAGCAAACTAAGGGTACGTACAAGACGGAGCCTGGTTGGTAGTTGTTAAGCAATGGAGACGTGCAAGACGAGGCAAGGTAGGTAGCAGTCTACCGACCAGGCCTCGTCTTGCACGTCTCCATTGCTTCATGTTCGAGCATGCCTTCCGACTAGGTAACCGGTCAGGCTACCAACTACCAACCAAGCTCCGTCTTGTACGTACCCTAAGTCTATATATTGATACGATCGAATTCGCAGCATTCCAATAATAATAATAATAATAATAATAATAATAATAATAATAATAATAATAATAATAATAATAATCTATACCAATAATAAATCTGTAGCCGAAATTTTTCTGATAATTTTCGATTTTCCAAAAATAATTGGTCCTAACATATACAATTAACCACCCTGAAACCGAAAATCGCTTTTTTGAAGTTTTTGTTTGTATGTCTGTCTGTCTGTCTGTATGTTTGTTACCTTATCACGCGATAATGGCTGAACGGATTTCGATGAAAATTGGAATATAAATTAAGTTCGTTGTAACTTAGATTTTAGGCTATATGGCATTCAAAATACATTATTTAAAAGGGGGGTTATAAGGGGGCCTGAATTAAATAAATCGAAATATCTCGCTTATTATTGCTTTTTGTGAAAAATATTACATAACAAAAGTTTTTTTTTTAAATTATTTGCGATAAGTTTTATTCCTTGAAAAAGTTTGATAGGACTGATATTTAATGAGATAAATGAGTTTTAAAATTAAAATAACTGCCATCTAAGGCCGTGTAATGAATTAAAAAACAAATGACTTCGTCTATAAGGAGTCTTGGACAGCAACAATCGAAAGCTATGAAAGATAGCCTACAGAGAATGTTTCTGTGTTTGTATGAAGTAATATCGGAAGCTAAATTAACCGATTTGTATAATTAATTATTTCACCATTGTAGTTTCTCTAGATGGACATAATGCTATAATGTTATTACAGTAACTTCTAAGTGAATCGAGGACAGGTAAGATTAAAATAGCTTCTTATGCACAGAAAACGTGATAGGCTATTCTGTACATTCGTTTCCTGTATTTCCTAAAATATTTTTTATGACCAAATGAGTGGTCACTGGATCAAAATGATCGCATTTTAATTATGCAAATACAATTTAAATTAAGTAACATAATAAATGATTTATCCTTATATCAAACACGAATGTTCCCTGGATCAAATGTCCTATTTTAATTATGTAATTACTTTATATTTATTTCTAACGGGTGCTGCGGAGCGCACGGGTACGGCTAGTAATAATAATAATAATAATAATAATAATAATAATAATAATAATAATAATGGAAAACTGACACTATGCCTTATTAGCATAGTTGCAAGATTTATTATATGTTATGGGTTAAGCCAATTCTGCGTAACCTGACAGGTATTTAACAAGCAATTCCATGAACTAGAATGTTATCCTTTAATTGAAATTGCAATTTAGGTATTATCCGACAGTATCTGACATGGTCAGGGAGAGAATTTCAGAGGCGTGGAATCGATAACAGTTCTAATGCCGGTGTTACATGATCGAATTTTCTAATGTTACAAACGGAACGAACGCAGATATTGTGAACATGCTCTACAGGGTGTTCATTTCAAAGTGTGTCATGACGTCACTGTTGATGAGTCAGCGATTTGAAGCGAGTTTCAGCTTTTGTGTCAGAGAAGTTGTCTATTAATCAAGGCGTTCAATCTGAACTTGAGAACGTGTACGGTATAACTTGAACGTCGTAGCAACAGATGGCGGTCTGTACGGTCTGTGTGCTACCATAACCTCTTTCGAACTGTGTTTTGCGCTGCCAAGTCGTACGTAGGGTATTTGTTATCATCGGTTGCGTACGGCAACATTCCACAACACAAATCAAATGCTCCGTGTCCATGTTGACCGTCGAAGTTAATGTCAACAAATACTGTACGTAAGTAATCGTCTTAACCCTCTCCCCATATCCCGACAGTAAGAAAAAACTCACCTCAGTACGTGTTTCGAAACAGTTCACATTCCTGCGACTACCGGCGTTACCGTACGTATCGGTAAGTACTCTTCTGAATGAACGCCGTACTTGCTAGGCAACGTCTTTGGCACATAAGTAATATACCTCTGCGGAAGTATAGGAAAATTGAATTCTCTAGGCTCATCGACTAGCCACGTGACGGCATACAGCGAGCCATGACACACTTTGAACTGAATACCCAGTAGTATGTCGATAATATCATTATTTATATTCGTGAATAGAGAATCGCAATAATCGAAGTGGGTCATCACTAAAGTTTGAATGAGATTCTTTTTGAGAAAAATGAGAGCATGTATTTTGAAGTGTTTCACTTTCAGTTCGTATTCGCATTCCACTACACTTGTTCTTTTTCTTCCAGATTTTAAAGCATTTTTGGTAATAATGTGGGAGACGCACTGGTACATCTCTTTGTAACTATAAGTTCTCCTGAGAGATTCTGCATACATAACATAATATGCTCGAGGATCTGCTGCTGTTCCTGGTGCCTGTACGATTTACTTGCACTGTACTTTCTCTGAGTGACAGCTCTACGCTCATATCTTGGTTTCCTGCGTTTTACTGTACAGCTTGTACTACATCAATAACTTCACCTCCACAATACCCGTGACGTCACTGATGACAGCCATTGTTACGATAGAGCACTCTCTTAGAGGGATTCAATCCAAGGACTACAATACAACAGATGCAGCATTTCCTATTGATCTCTGAAGGAGTACCGCGATATTACAAGTGAGATTAAATGGCTTCTGACTGATTAGATGGTACACAGTTAAAGTGAATACCGTCTCATCTTCCAACACGACCTACATTTTGAGTGAATTTTATAGAAGGTGCATAATATTGAGGGACTACTTCGTAGTTCATTTCCAGGAATACGAAAGTGATTAAAGCGCGTTACATATTTTGAATTTATCACCTTCATCATCTGGAACGTTAGCTTATATCGTTCGATATGTAATGGATGGAGTGATCTGATAACTGATCAGAAAATAATTATTTTAGTGCCTTTTGTGTGTATTTATAAGATCGAAAAATATCGAGGATCAATACGGAATACTGTTGAATGATAAATACAGATCAAAGATTAACGATTTGTATGCAAATACTGTACCTACGTAAATCATAAACAATAGTTTCTACAGAACTCAGTTCCATATGTATTTAACACTAACTAGGTACCTATTGCTTTAAAAAGAATGTGTTTAATTTGTAATCTTAAGTCATTTTTTCTACTATTCCTTTACTGTACTGTTTACATTTGTTTTTAAATCTTTTGTATTGCCCCTACCATTATACATTGCCCTTCAAGAATTTCGGTATTCGTTAGTTGTAAGTCATTACTTGTGTTATAATATTTTAATTATTGTAATTGTTCCTGAATCATGTATGTAACTTGTAACCATAAATCATTGCTTGTAATATCTCTTTATTACTATTAACTGTTCCATTGTTCATGAATTAAGTATTAATTTGAAAGTGAAAGTGAAACTTTCTTTTATTAATCTACTATTGATTATCTTTTTAAGATACTGATTTACTCTGAAACGGTTAGACATTCTTGTATACCTTTTACAGTGATTATTCCTCAAACATCTCATTAATCTTTAACAGGAGCCATTCTTTCACTAATTGCATGCTTCTACATAATTCATGTGAATTGTAACTGTGACCACTATTTTATATTATCACTTTACTATTGTTTATTGGTTATAAAATATGTATTTTGATGCCAACTATAACCCTAATATACCTCAGGGTGAAATAGGGTTTATTAAATTGGATAATAAAAAACACTAAAAGAAAGATCTCTCTTACAATATGCAAAGTAATTTAGATTTCCTGAAATCAAATGGTAAAACATGTGCAATCGGCCTGACTTTCATTAAAAGGTAAGAGCTACCTCTCCCCTATTTATCCTAATTGAGTCACCATAGAGCCAATTGCCTGATCTCTATATTGAGACGTTTCAACAGACTCAAGTCATAATTCAATCGACCCCTTACCTAAGAGCCAATTGGTTAGTCTTTTATATTGAGACAACTCCTCCTGACTAAGGTATTTCCGTGGTTTTCCTAAGACGTTAAGACAAATGTCGGGATGAACCCTAAGAGAAATGGGCCACGGACCTATATGCCCTTCCCTATAAAGTTCCCAAGTTCTAATAAATCGACGTAAATGCCCTGGTTCAGAATCTATAAAATACCCGTTACATGAGCGAGGTTACCCGTCTAGTCGCATTGCGAAAAGACAAAAAAACCTTTCAATTTGCAGATTTAGAATTCGCAGCGTCTCTTTCGACGGCTTTCACCTGCCTTAGTCATCGAACAAGAGACAACTGAGTCTTTTCGACTCCACTTGCAAAGCAAAGGTTTTTTCAATGTGCAAGCTTACACCACTGATTGAACAGCAAACAATCGAGTCTTCTCGACTCTATCTGCACTGCGAAATGACAAAATTCCTTTCAATGTGCAGACTTACACCTTCCGTCGTTTCTTCTTCGTCCTGTCCCGTGATCACTTTGATCACATTTCCCTCCCCTCGCGTACGTGGTACCTAAGAGGTTACGTTCCCCTTCAAAATTTTCTAGAGCCCCTTCAGTGAAGCAGCGTAACCCGGAGTGAGACAAGTGGCCAACAGGCTTGGAGCTCACATATTCAGTTTCTTTCAGCCCCGAACCCTTTGCGAGGACGCCTTTTGCGTACCTTTTAAATTTTCTCCTCCCACTTCTCCTCTTTAAATTCAACTTAATAAGTTTATATACAATTCCCATCATTTTTTTCATTTCATTTTTTATATTCCATAGATCTTACATGAGCAATGAAGCTTTAAGATGTGGAACAAGTCAAAGTTTTACAATATAACAGTTCCATTTTTACAAATTTTTACAATTTTTAAAATATTTTACAATGTTTACAGTTTTTACGATTTTCTACAATTTTTTTACAATATTTTGGCGACATGTAGTGAGATGAGATGAGTTGAGGCCCGAGGATTCGCCAAAAGATTACCCGGCATTTGCCTTGTGGTTGGGGAAAACCTCGGAAAAAACCCAACCAGATAATCAGACCAAAGTGGTGAAATGAAGTGAGGCCGAGGACTCGCCATAGACCATCCGGCTTCAGTCCCACGGTTGGGGAAAACGTCGGAAGAAACCATTCAATGAGACCAAAGGGGGATCCAACCCAATCACGAACGCAGCTCCGGATCAGCAGCAATAGAGAAACGTCTCCTGAGGATATAAATTCAATTGAATCTCAGCACATCGCATGCAATTTAGAACTAATAGAAAGTTTTGGCAAAAATTTTGAGTATAATCCATATTCCCTGAAATTGCTTACTCCCGAGAATCTCAATAAAACATAAAACATTTCTAATTTTCTGTATATTTATACAGATAGCTCTTAAAGTAATTTAGAGAAATTAGCAACCAGATTGGACATGTCCACTTCCTCATTCTATTGCAGGTTTGGCCCACAACCAGAAAATGTTTATGATGAAGTTTGTACCATTAAGAGACCTTGAAAACCTCCAGGTAAAGAAAGTCACATTGAGGTTATTCTTATCGTCTATGATTTCAAAATACAAATGCAAGCCATTTTTGCCCAAATAGATTGAAGAGTACGATCTGCTTTCCGGTTATTTATAAGCTTTATAATAAAGAGAAAACAATTGCCATAGTGGATCCACGTTTCGTGTTGATATATTATATTACAGACTACTGGAAAAGAAAGGCTCACACATTCCAATGAAAACAATATTGAAGCCTTCCTTCCTAAATATTAAAGGCCATTAACAGATAAAAACGAGAGACATCACACCAAGAGAATTACTACAGCGTGCAAAATAAATAATGGAAACTCCTTGTTGGAAGTTCAGAAATGAATCTTTGTGGCCCACGACAAAACGGCTTAAGATATCTTAATGAAACTTTGTTTGCATGTAACGTTCTCTCATGTGAATAACATATAGTAAAGTCTTTAGGATAGAATGAATAATTTATTTTTTATAAATAACAATTATAAAAAATTTTTGAAACTAAATTAATAGGCCATAAAATGAAACAACTTACTTACTGGCTTTTAATGAACCCGGAGGTTCATTGCCGCCCTCACATAAGCCCGCCATTGGTCCCTATCCTGAGCAAGATTAATCCAGTCTCTACATCATATCCCACCTCCCTCAAATCCATTTTAATATTATCTTCCCATCTACGTCTAGGCCTACCCAAAGGTCTTTTTCCCTCCGGCCTCCGAACTAACATTCTATATGCATTTCTGGATTCGCCCATACGTGCTACATGCCCTGCCCATCTCAAACGTCTGGATTTATTGTTCCTAATTATATCAGGTGAAGAATACAATCCGTGCAGCTCTGCGTTGTGTAACTTTCTCCATTCTCCTGTAACTTCATTCCTCTTAGCCCCAAATATTTTCTTAAGAACCTTATTCTCAAACACCCTTAATCTCTGTTCCTCTCTCAGAGTGAGAGTCCAAGTTTGACAGTCATAGAGAACAACCGGTAATATAACTGTTTTATAAATTCTAACTTTCAGATTTTTTGACAGCAGACTAGATGACGAAAGCTTCTCAACCGAATAATAACAGACATTTCCCATATTTATTCTGCGTTTAATTTCCTCCTAAGTGTCACTTATGTTTGTTACTGTTGCTCCAAAATATATGAATTTTTCCACCTCGCGAAGGATAAATCTCCAATTTTTATGTTTTCATTTCGTACAATATTTTGGTCACGAAACATAATCATATACTTTGTCTTTTCGGGATTTACTTCCAACCCTATCACTTTACTTGCTTCAACTGGAATTTCCACGTTTTCCCTAATCGTTTGTGGATTTTCTTCTAACATATTCAAGTCATCCGCATGGACATGAAGCTGATGTAACCCGTTCAATTCCAAACCCTCTCTGTTATCCTGAACTTTCCTAATGGCATATTCTAGAGCAAAGTTAGAAAGTAAAGATGATAGTGCATCTCCCTGCTTTAGCCCACAGTGAATTGGAAAAGCATCAGATAGAAACTGGCCTATACGGACTCTGCTGTAAGTTTCACTAAGACACATTTTAATTAATCGAACTAGTTTCTTGGGAATACCAAATTCAATAAGAATATTATATAAAACTTCTCTCTTAACCGAGTCATACGCCTTTTTGAAATCTAGAGTTTAAATGATTTAAAAAAAACTGACAAGTTTGAAATTTTAATGTATTATTTTGTACGAGTAGACATGTTTATTAAAATAGATCAGAAGAAGAATTACATAAAAATTCAAATACCTATTTGAATAATTCATCATTGAAACCCTGCCCGGCTGAAAAAATTCTATAGAAGTTTTCATAGTTAAAGAAAATGCTTGAGTTTAAAAAAAAAATAAAGTTATTTATTGGTGTACAGATAGTACATATTAAGTATGCAAATTTTTGTTTGCAGAGAATCTATAGATTCTGAGAGAAAAAAAATGGACAAATGCTGGCGAAAGGTTTACCTCCCCCTACACGTGGTATGATTTAGTATTATTTCGCGAATATATTGCACTCATATTTCTTTTTGGATATTTCCCTTATTATCGTTTTCCATTTCATTTGTAGGCCTATATGATTACATTACGATATACCTATATATACTTCTATAGGCCTACAACTGGCAAAACTCCGTTGTAGGAGGTTACTAAACCTTACCGCTGTGCTGGAGGCGAAGTCTGGAGTTTTCCTCTATTAATCTGAACCATTGTCGCTACAATTTGGCAAGTCATCTGACGCATCACTGCTATCGGTACGCGCTATTATTGGCTGACAATTAGGAAGGAGGAGGTGAATAGTATATTCATAATAATAATTATTTATTTATTTAATCTGGCAGAGCTAAGGCCAGTAGGCCTTGTCCTCCGACCAGCCAGACTCTAATTCTAATTGAATACAATTGGTTACATAGTTATTACATTAATATCTAGACCATAAAACAACATGAAAGTAGGCTAAATAATGAAAGTTGAATAAGTAATGTTGGAGTGACAATAATAAACATTGGTAAGAAATAGTGATGATGGTGATGATGATAATAATAATAATATAATAATAATAATAATAATAATAATAATAATGAGATAAATTAAATATTCATTCTGTGATATGTATAACCATTAAACATTGAGAAACCTGAAACAGCTATTATTGTTAACAAGAATTGTTAGAAAAATATTTCGTTAATCTATTCTTAAATTGGTTTGATGTCTGACAGTCTCTGACATTACTCGGTAGGGAATTCCAAAGCCGAGGAACAGCCACAGTGAAAGAAGATGAATATGAGGATGTTCGGAGGGAGGGAATGGATAATATTGAGGAGTGTTGTGATCGTGTGTCTAGGTTATGATGGGTGGATAAATTTTGAAAACGAGACGCAAGATGGACAGGAGTGGAGAAATGCAATATCTGAAAGAGAACGGAAAGACAGTGGATTTTCCTACGATCTTCTAGACGGAGCCAGGACAACATTTCGAGGGATGGTGTTACGTGAGCAGCCCGGCGAATATTGCAGACGAAACGGACCCACATATTATTGACACGTTGTAGTTTCTGCGTCGAAGTAACGCTTAGGTCAGTAAACAGAATATCACAGTAATCGAAGTGGGGCATCACGAGTGTTTGCACTAACATTTTTTTTCATGGAAAAGGGTAGAAAATTCTTCAATTGCCTAAAGAATGGATTAATGAGAATACTTTTTTCGCAAGGTTTCTGCAACTTGAATGTTCCAATTTAAACTTTTGTCCATATAATATTATCCATAATAATATTATGTCAATCTTTAAGATCGACGCATGCGCAGAACAAAGAAGTTTTGTACGTTTTTCCCCTATAGTAACACCTTGATCCTATATAAATATTGTTAGGTGCTAAATTACTGTTGCTTGTCTGTTGTTGTTATTATTTGATAAAGAAATTCTATTGCATGATAACTAGATATTGCAGTTTTAGGCGCCTAAAATAAGCTCAAAATTTGTAAAATTAGGCTCTATTTTAATTAAAATAGGCATTTTAGGCACATCAAGGTATCATACTTATTTCTTTCACTGAAATTTTTAGTTATACACTAAAATACGCACAAAAAAGTATGTTTAAACATTAAAAAAGAATACTATATTATATTTATAAACAGAGCTGCACAAATTTAATATATTGAAACTAATGAAATAATGATTATTGATATCAAGATTACTCATTTTAAGTTATTGAAATTCAGTTCTATGCTCAGACTTTATTATAATTATCTGCACAGTACACCACCAGAATTTTTTCTAAATTCTCCACAGTTAACCTTTGCCTTTTGTCACTGAGAATCATTTTGAAAGCAGAAAAACTTCTTTCAACCGAAACTGATGTGAAAGGCGCAAATTTTAAATTAGGTACAATAGAAACATCAATACTTACTGGAACATTTACACTTTCCCCCGATATCACTCTTGATACTTTTTCCAACAATGAAAATCCTACATTCTTATTTAATACGTTGTCCCACTTATTTTTAACTTTTTTCCCAGTTTCGCCCAAAGCAGAATGTATGTTCACTCGAGCTTCCTTTACTATTGCTATTTGGCTACAAAGAGATTGTTTTTCACGTTCTAATTGTTCAATGCTTGCAGGTATGAAAGAAAAGTTTGATGTTATGTAGGCAATATCGTTTTTCACTCGTGAGTCATTCAGACAATCTTTCACTGCTTTCACACACGCTGCACTATCAGTTTCAGGTAATTTATCAATAACTGTGACCACTTCTTTAAAATACTTAGAATAATACACCACTGACTGAATCCAGGTTCCCCATCGTGTAACAACCGGCTGAGGTGGGAGTGGGATATCTGGAAAGTTCTCTCTGAATATTGAAATCCTGGATGGGGCTTTACAAAAACATTTTTTTGTGTTAGAAATAAACGAATTGACAAGAGGAAATTCATTCCGGATTGTTTCAGAAACCATGTGAAGGCCATGTGCTAGACAGGTTACATGCGTGAGGTTAGGATAAAATGTTTTAAGAAGTGGAGCTGCAGCAACCATGTATGAGGCAGCATCAGTACAAAACAGCAGAACTTTAGAATCGTCTATATTACCTAAGTATAAAGACTGTAGGCCTTTATTTACAAAATAAGCAATGGCTTGGCTATTCACTTTCGAAAGTTCCTTAACACATACGAGGTGTGGAATCGAAGGTCCATCAGGACTAAGTTTTCCTACTACCATATTTGCTATATACCTATTCATAGGATCTAAGGTTTCATCCACAGAGACCCATATGTATGAATCACCTATATCCTCCCGAATGGAAGCTAAAGTTTCATTGTATATTCTGTCTAAGTAATTTTTTCTTAGGGTCGACTCAGATGGGATATTTTGTTTGCAGTATTTTTGTAAAAACTGTCTTAAAACCGGATTTTCAATTGCATTCAAGGGAATGTTAGCAGCAACAAACGCTCTGGTTAAATCAGCATAGAAATTGCTGCTGAGATTGGATGAAGTAGGCTGTGTTAGTAAAGTTTGTTGCAGTTGATTTTTCTGCTGAGCTTTAGTCTTATGAGCCGCTCCTTGCACATGCTGCTTTAGGTGGCACTTCTTTTCTTGCGAAATCTAAAAATGTAAAGTAAACTGAATTAAAATAAAATCCTAATTGTTGTATTGCCGTATTTCTATCACAAAGTTAGTGGGTTCGAACAATCAAAATTTTAATGACCTGCAAATACTTTAACTATCGGAATTTAAAAGGTTAAAGTGTAGTGGTCTTAAAAAGAATTATACCTCAGGATAGCTCAGTCAATGTATAAATATTATAGGCCTACTCATTAAAATTAATAGAATTTATATATTTCAACTATTGTTACATACCTGTTTGCTACAAATCTTGCAGAATATTATTTTTCCATCATAAGTGAATTCTGAATATTCTGTTAGCCATTGCCGGATCAATGTAGATTTTGCACTTATATTTTTCGGCATTATCGCGTTAAACTTCACAGGAAAACGTCCTATCGCTCAAAACTTCTCAACACAAATAAGGTGAGGGAAAGAGCAACTGTTAACGAGCATTCAAATGAACCGTTGTTATTGAGATTCAATTGGACAAAAATACAAAGTTCCACCCATTGTTGCATTTCCTGGTAGTGTTAACACTAGGAGGGCCATTCTTTTAAATATTTTGTAATGGTTTACCCTACTAATTCGCAGTTTTACGACTTTTCATAAATATTTCAAAAACACTCTTTCTCCAAAAATTGTGATTTTATGACACTCTGAAGGGCAGTACAGCTAATCGGTTTCAGACCGAAAACAGTCATTTTTATAGTATAGTATATCTCTGAATCGGTAGCAGCACATGTTGTGATTGTTGCCTGCTTCAAAACTAAGGTTGGTTCTTTGTCGGCATTTATGCCTCCAAACATGTTAAATTCGGTGAAATCTATTGCGAGTGTCGTGAGATTCAAAACATTTTGTTTCCTTTATCAATGGTTTCATGGCCGGTGTGAAGCAAACTTTCCACTTTTTAAATGCCTTAAATTTCGCAGTGAATGCATGTATAAATTATAAAAAGTAAGAGTAAAATGCGAAACTTTACAGTGAGTTAGGCATTTTTAGGCGAATATTAACAAATTAGGCTCTAATAACCGTTTTAGGGCATTTTAGGGCACTATAAAACTCTTTGAATATCCTTCAATTTCCATGAAACACAAATATTAATAATTATTTTTACTTTTCTCCTAAAGAAACAAAATAGGCATTTGCCCTACAATCCGATGTCTGATGATAACACTACTTTCCACCTAATTTGAATACATGCATTAATTATATTCACGAATATCATATTGTAAGCCAATGTGTCACATTAGAGCGCATTAGATTTCTTCGACATAGAGTAAGAGACGCTTCCCGAAGTTCATAGTTTCTCTCTCCTTCTCTCCACCCACAGCTTTCTCCCTCACACAAGCCCCTCTAAATTACTCTCCTTCAAAGACTATATCTTCAGATCGTTGTGAAAGGCATGAAAGTGGCTAACCAAAATTCTATCATTCCCGACAAACCATTTATCTCTCCCCATATTCACAAACGTATAATTCAATTACAGATTCTCCCGCCGTTCAACACAGATGTTCCCCTCGTCTTCGTGAAAGTAACGACCATAACCTGCCGCTCCACCCAATCCAATTAAACCACGTGCATAAAAGTGCAGACTAGACCAAATTAAAAGCTGATCTCACCCACAATTTATCACACAATGTTGACATTTTTCATAAAACATAAAGAACATAGATGACGCGAAAAATATATTTGTAGAGGCGTTAACTGAGTTCCTAACTCTGTCAGTACCAACATCTTTTATTTTATTTTATTTTATTTTTTAGTTGGTAAAAGTGATTTATTTAGATTTTATCATGGAGACATTTTTACAGCGGGAAAAGCATGGAGAGCGTTACACTTTGTGATGAGGGTACTAAGAAAAGGCTCTGATAAATCCAAAGAGATTGCATATAAATCACTAGTACGTCCAGTAATGGAATATGGTGCTGCATGTTGGGATCCTTACAGATTATAACATATTAAGACACTGGAAAAGATTCACAGAAACGGGCTCTCAAGTGTTGTCGGAAAAATTCACCATTAAAATGGGACACACTCACGGACAGGAGAACGCGAATTCGATTATGCGCACTGTTCAAAACATACAGAGATGAGCCTGCCTGGAGAGAAATAAAAAATAGGTTGCAGCCGCCAAATTACTCTTCAAGGAACGACCACTCATATAAATTGAGGGAAAGAAGACAGAGGACGGACACTGGAAAGTTTTCTTTTCTCAATCGTACTATCAGGGACTGGAATGCTTTACCTGCAGACTTACTAAAGGCTTTACCAACAACCAAAAATGTATTTAAAAATAGGCTTAAGGACTTTACTAATAGACAGTAATTATACACAGAATTTAAAGGGTGTAATTGATATTTTGTTATTGAAGTGTTGTATCAGTGAAGAATTATGTTGTGTCAGTGAAGTGTGTTGTGTAAGTGAAACGTGTTCCTGTCAGTGAAGCTTTATAATTTATAGTGGCAGTGCAAAGTATTTGAACAGTAAAATATTTTTGAAGTGTTAGTGAAATCAGGATAGAATCGGTCAAATGTGTCGTAGTTCCATTGCAGTGAGTGAGTTGACAGCGAAATGAGTGTAATGTTGAAAGGTACTTGTGCAGATATGAACATATACTCGTGGGTTTTAGTTCGATCTTAGTTTTAAGATACAAATTAGATTTATTTCAAATGTTATTTTAAGTGATCGTGCTTCATTTAATTTAGGATATTCCCTGTTGTTATTATTATTATTATTATTATTACTATTATTATTATTATTATTATTATTATAAATTATTGTTAGTATTAATTATTAGTATTATTATTAATTGTATTTTTAATTAATAAGTTTATTATTGTCATTATTGAGTGTAATTAGTTACCACTGCCACCGGGTATATACCCATTGCAGTGTGAATAAATACATACATACACAATTCTAAAAAGACAATCTGAATCAAGTTCTGGCTTAAATGACAGAAGTGCTAATGGAAATAATGTGAGCGAAAATCCCCGTCAGAGTTCACAAAAACGTACTGCGTTTCGTACATAATAGTCATGAATACTTTCAATATGGTTTTACGTGACGTGGAGATGAATATAAATAAAATCCCGAGTGTCTTATATGCGGAAATGTTTTGTGAAATCAGTCGATGGTGCGGAATAAACTAAAATGGTATTTTGAAAGTAATCATTCGGCGTTCCGGCACCTTTTTGTTGCATTCTTGATCATGGAACGGAAAATTGTGTGAATAACTATATTTTAATATATTTTTTTCTTTGAATTCCGCTTATTTCTTGTAAGTCTTAGTTGGACGAAAAGGAGATTAAAAACTACAAAATTCCCTTACAGTGAACAGTAATCATCTTACCGTCCGCTGTAAAATATTTAACGCAGAGTTCCACCACCTCTTTCTCCAGAAGAAAAGCACTGGTTTTTATTATTATTATTATTATTATTATTATTATCATTATTATTATTATTATTATTATTAAAAACAAGTAAGTGTTGTCCGGATATCGTGAGCGTTCTGTAAAGTGTGTCGTCAGTCAAGAAAGATTGGAAATCTCTGCCTTAAATGGCTGTCACACATTTACTAATTTCAAAACCTGGTTGTCAAGTAGACTGCTTAGACTGTGAGCTTTCCTAAAATTTAATTTTTTCTAATATATGATTCTTATTTTTAATATAAATTGTCTTTGTTATTTTAACAATTCGATTCACATTAGTATAATTTGTTCGATTTTTAGAATTACATGTAACCAAATTTGCTTTCATTTTATTATTATTATTATTATTATTATTATTATTATTATTATTATTATTATTAATTGTATATTGTTCCTATATTTCTGCTATTGTTCTAATACTGGTCGAGTGGAAGAGAAAACTATATGGCCTTAACTCTGTCAGCAGAAATAAATCTATTACTACTACTATTACTACTATATTCAGTTCCTTCATGTATCCATTTCTGGTTATATTCCCTGAAGTATATTATCGGATGTAACTTAGAAATACCTACGCTGTCAGTTTTTAATGATCCACATTATACTTCGATGTAACATTGTAGCATTGTACGTTTCCTTTTGCACTTTGTTTTTAATTGCTGTCCTTGTAAATTTTATATTATATTATAAAAATAAATTGACGTTGCACTGATCCACACATTTTATAACATTTTGTTGTGAAAGTTACTGCTTCTGTCGCAGGAAGCATTCAACCCTGGTACGAGAAATTCAAAATCTGTCTGACAGATCTTCTGTGAATGACGATGTATATCGTAGAGTGTATTTTTATCTGTAGTAATGTCACGAGAGGTCTGGGAAATCTCAGACCTCGAGTGACATTTATTAGGACTATTTCGTGAATAAAATAAAAATGTAAATAATATATTCCTAAAATTCGATCACAAAATGTTAATAATTGTATATTAACGAATATTTAACCTATTCAGACGTTGTGAAATTGAAATACTCGTAGATGAATATCGATTACTACAATACAGAAATTCGATGTTATTATTCAGTAATGCCAATTGCGAAAAGCGAAATACGGGTTTAACAATGTTAATTACATGTACTGCACTTTTCTCTTATTATTATAACATAAACACATTTTCATTATCTGCTGAAATCATAATTTAATTTAACAGTAACAGTGGGGACAGCTATATACCAATGCTTATGTATTCACAGCGAGACATGTTGCTACACAGTGAAGCCATCTCTGTATAGATAGTCCTAATTAAAACACGAATTTTATTACGCCATACGGAAGGCAGTTTGATCAAAGACCGTATTATTACTATGCAAGGTCTTTGGGTTTGATAAGCGATGATGTTACATAAATTTGAACATCTGACTTTCTATTAATTGTTTCATTTCATTCACAAAATACAAATTTTGTGGGCTACAATGATAGGTTAAGTTACCTGTGGGAATGGGACTAATGTCAGCTGTGCCTTATTTCGACCGTTACTCGTGCTATAGCGAGACAAACGCATTCTCGTTGTAGTGTGTAACGGAACTAAAGCTGCATCTACACAGTTCAATATTCCAATCGCGTATGCGTGCAATCTGGTAAGAATATTGAAAGAAACAAGTTTAAAAGATACGTTCAATTAAAATGTATGAATATTTTGTGTCTATATGGTGCGCCGTTTTGAACGTCGTCTTCACTGCGTAAATATATTAATTAATATTAAATATCAATCTTGCATTCATTGCTTTAAAGTTGAAAGAAAAGTTTAAGCGTGTAGTTGCATCTTAATGTATCCATGATCATCAATAGTTGGCGACAACGACTAAACAAAAGAACGACCATGCGATAAATTGATAGCGATAAATCTAGCTGCAAAAATTGTCGCAAAGTGTGATTATGATAGGTTGGAATTCAAAACTTCATTACACTTCATTGGTCGAAAATGGAATGACGTCATATAAACAAAATAGTCGCTATAATTACAATAGTTAAAATAATTGTAAATAGTAAGTAGAATTCCCGTGACGGTGAAATTGACGATAGGAGCTAAGTGTTATTTCCGCAGACTGTACTTGTCTATTGAATCAGTAACAGAGGAAATTACTCGGTTTGTAACCCGATCGCTACGTCCGTAACAATGCGGCAGTCCACAGTCCAATATGGAGGTGCTCGTGAATGTAAGGCACTCAGTCGCACGTGCGAAGGACAAAGACACCTGCGTCAGAAAGACGTCACAGAGGACACTGCACACTTGCGACTATGCTAGAAAGCTTTCATTGTTAGATGTCAGACCGATTTCCGCTTGCAGACAGAGAAGCTCGCCTTTGCAATAAGCGGCACTGTTTCGAGTAATTACCACAGTACGTGGAGACATCGCATTTCTCATATTCGCTATTTTATTTCAAAACGACAATTAAAGTGTCGAACCGGATACTTAATTTTTTGGAAAAAAGTGGCAGTGTTATCAGTTGATTGTAGGGTAAAAACGCAGCTTATTTTGTGTAATTTCCTAAATTTAATCAATAAGATTGGTTTATGTTCTCTCTTGAAGGGTATACACCATTTTAAAACAATTTAACACAAAAACACAACTATTACATGAAATACGATGAAAGAGTAATGGAACGGAGAAAAATTCTCTCCGGCGCCGGGATTTGAACCCGGGTTTTCAGGTCTACGTGCTGATGCTTTATCCACTAAGCCACACCGGATACCCAATGTTAATGTTATGTTTTATTTAACGACGCTCGCAACTACAGAGGTTATATCAGCGTCGCCGGATGTGCCGGAATTTTGTCCCGCAGGAGTTCTTTTACATGCCAGTAAATCTACTGACATGAGCCTGTCGCATTTAAGCACACTTAAATGCCACCGACCTGGCCCGGGATCGAACCCGCAACCTTGGGCATAGAAGGCCAGCGCTATATCAACTTGCCAACCAGGTCGGCCCGCCGGATACCCACCCCGGCGTCGGACAGAATCGTCTCACATTAAGTTTCAACTCTTGAGTTCCCTCTAGTGGCCGCCCTCTGCACTACGTCATAGATGTCTATGAACGTAGGACTGAAGTCCACACATGTGCTGAGGTGCACTCGTTATGAGTGACTAGCTGGCCGGGATCCGACGGAATAAGCGCCGTCTTAAATCACGAAGTGATTTACGTATATCATATATATTATTTTAATATACCGAAGTACATATGATATTTCCATGCAGATATTCTGCGTATCATACGATGAAAGAGTAATGGAATTGAGAAAAATTCTCTCCGGCGCCGGGATTTGAACCCGGGTTTTCAGCTCTATGAGCTGATGCTTTATCCACTAAGCCACATCGGATACCCACCCCGGCGTCGGACAGAATCGTCTCACATTAACTTTCAACTCTTGAGTTCCCTCTAGTGGCCGCCCTCTGCACTACGTCATAGATGTCTATGAACGTAGGACTGAAGTCCACACATGTGCTGAGGTGCACTCGTTATGAGTGACTAGCTGGCCGGGATCCGACGGAATAAGCGCCGTCTTAAATCACGAAGTGATTTACGTATATCATATTATATTATTTTAATGTACCGAAGTACATATGATATTTCCATGCAGATATTCTGCGTCATCTCACGCATCCTGCGCCAGAGAGAATTTTTCTCCGTTCCATTACTCTTTCATCGTATGATGACGCAGAATATCTGCATGGAAATATCATATGTACTTCGGTACATTAAAATAATATATATTACATGAAATGCTCAATACTTTCTTGTAGTTTTATTCTCTTCAGTTCTAATCAACAATAACAAAAATCCAGGTTTCCGGGCGAGGATAAAAAACAAAAGATGGGAAAACAAATAAGTAAAGTGTATAAACAATTGAATACTCTTTCGTATTTAAGTATAAATATATAGGAATTCTAGTTGAAATTTCAAAGTGGGGAGGCTCTGGAGTGGGGGTGAAATCTAAAATGCAATTAAGCCTGATTTCAGACTCCCCTCTCAATATCTAAATTGACGTGTTTTTTTTATTTAAATTGAATTCAATTTAAATAATTAGTTATTTAGACTGGGAGTTTTGAAATGAAAGCCCTGTATATCTTTTTTCTCAGTGCCCCTTTAACCTTTTGCAACATAGTGATTGTTCAGAAGAACCACAGTTTTTAATCTTTCTCTGTAATTTTAGCACAGATGTTCCACCATGCAACCACTTCTTGAAGATACACAGAGGTGTCGTTTGTGTTCAGCGTGCAAATGGCACTTTGCCTGAACGATAATAAACCTGTTTTAAATTGTATCATCAACTGTAATGAATGAATGTTGTGTCTGAACTATAAAAAGGGCAACATTAATAAATTATATAATTGTAAAACCATTGTAAATGTCACATTATGCTGTATTATTAATTTATATACAAATACCTACTGTGGCATAATGGTCGTTCAGAGTGGCCATCAGTTTTTTTAAATAGTGTGGAGAGTTAAAATGTTTAATTAAATTGATCGAAGCTTAGTTATGATCCATGATATGAAAAACATAAAGAATCACATTTTGTTTTCATTTTTAATAATCGACAATAGTTAATTTGTTCACTCACTCACTCACTCACTCACTCACTCACTTACTGACTCACTAACTCACTAACTCACTTACTCACTCACTCACTCACTCACTCACTCACTCACTCACTCACTCACTCACTCACTCACTCACTCACTCACTCACTCACTCACTCACTCACTCACTCACTCACTCACTCACTCACTCACTCAAGGCAGGTCTTTCATACAAATCCAACATTCTCCAATTTTCCGCCTTATTCTAGCCTCCGCATACCTGGTACGTCTTGTTTTGCTAAATAATGTGATGAGCCATTCTTATTTATTATGTTCCTTGCCTGAAGTGTAGGCTATTGGTCAGACTGTGTTTCGAGTGTGTTCTACTGACTACCAGAATTCTTACTACGCAAAGTATGAATTTAAGCCGTGATATGCGGCAACTTCTCCGACGCGGAAGTACAGCTTTTAGTCTAAACAAGCCTCTCAAGGCTGCTGGCACATAATATACTATTAGCAGCATATAACACTTTACCGGTTATATCCAATGGTTCATCAATGCAGGTTAGTGAGCATTGAAGTATGGAGTTAGGTCCATTTTGCCTGTCATAGTACATGGATGGAGTTGTTACAAGTTCTCATTTAACTTTAACTAAATTACACCCAGAACTTCTAACATGTAACCCACTAACATATAACAAGAAAATTAGAAACGTGTTAATATCTTCAATTTGATTAAATAAATTTGTAGCCTATGTGTATGAATTAATCAA
Source organism: Periplaneta americana (assembly GCF_040183065.1). Lineage (NCBI taxonomy): Eukaryota > Metazoa > Arthropoda > Insecta > Blattodea > Blattidae > Periplaneta > Periplaneta americana. The sequence continues at coordinate 158,260,161 of NC_091121.1, forward strand.
CCTATATTATATTTGTATTCTATAATTTTGAAATATATATTAGTCCTACTTTTCATGTGCGATATTATTCTTCTCTAGTGTTAATATTATATTATATAATTCCATTGCCGCTGTAATTATATTTTAGTTCCTATTTTATTTTACTTATTTATTTATATTATTATTATTTTTTATTTTAATATTATATCTGAACTGCGACCGAGCACGAGCGCTGCTCATTCGGTCTCAAATTTTGTTAATACTACTGTATCTTCTTTTTATATTGCTTGTATTATTTTATTTGTATTTCTCTTTGTTTGTTTTATAATTATATTTCTTTATTCTGTATATTTGAATTTAAATATATAAATATTGCAGAGAATACAAAAAAAAGCGAATGATTAGAGAAATTCGTTGAAAATATAATTATTATACAGTAGTAAGAAAGAAAACGAAGAAAAGCATAAATATGTTGACTCTTGTATTAAAATATATATTAATTCACACAATTGCTATGCAAATTCATGCTACCTTCTACGCGTGACAGTGGGAACTGTACAAGCACTATGTCGAATATGATTGTAACTTGTAAGTCTTAGATGTTTGTGTGCTTGTTGAGAAACCTAATAACAAAATACAGCAAGTTGAAATATCATGAAAATGTCCAAAGTTGAAATATTCCTTATATAGACTGAAAACTACAAATCTGTGCAGGTTAAAAGGGGCAACAAAATACATTGAAATAAATAAAAGATCTAATATATTTCATAATTAATATAAGTAAATATTTAATAAGAAAATTAGGCTGAAAGAGTGCGTAGTTTGGCAACAACGCATCACCGGCTTTTCTATAAATGCACACGCACTCATCTGAATAGTAGCATCCGGCTTGGAATTGGTTGTAATCTAGAAGGCGGTGAATATAATGGAGAAGTGGTTGTCTTCAACTGATGTTGTTATGGTTATTATGTATACATAATTAACTGACAGCTGTGACCTGTAAATATGCAATTCACATAGTTCATACACCGATTATTGTTTAGTTAAATGTGTATAGGAACATGAAAATTGAAAATAAAAAATAAACAAATGAATAAATAAAGGTTCCTCCTCCAGTGCAGTAGGGTTGCCGCCAAAATTCCTAATGACAGGAAATGACAGGTGTTAATATTTTTATTTTAATTTGCAAGAAAACCGTCCATTTTATTCAGAAAGTGTGAAGGGTAAAATACATTAAAGGTGATATGTTACAGTTGTATGAACACTAATAAATACAATAAGTTTATTGAAGATGTTAATCAGACATGTTTCGGAGTTGCTTCTCCATCTTCAGTGACTAATTACAACGACTGCAAAACGAAAACAATTATAATTAATAACTTGATTAGTTAAGTTTCAAAAATTAAAAAATGACAAATGGGAAAATAGAAAGATTACCTTAATTTATGATACTTTGTAAGCGTTTTTCTTAGACCGGAAAAGTTAAAAATATAAAATGTGATTGATTTCTGAATAAGCAATATATGTTATATTTTCTGTATATGCAAGTAATAACTAAAAATGATATAAGAAACCGTAATAATATATAATAAAATTGAATAAAAGTATAAAAATTGAAATGACATTTAAAAATTGAAACGTTAAAATCTTATTATGTATATACATTTTTCTGATAAAAAATTAACACAGACCATATTTAAAAATTAAGATAAAAGAAGAATGGACAAAGTTGCAACTTGGATGAATGACTCACCGATGTGGTTCAATTGTTCGAACGGCGCTCTTGCTTGGCTTAAATGGGACTGAGATGAAGGAAAGAAGAGAAATTAAGTTGACTAATACTACGTTAGACTTTTACTATTCAAATCGGAAGTGATATAAAGGGCAAAGAGAATGTTTTTTTCGTGAATTGCTTTTTCATTCAAATTGTGAGAATTTATGAATTTCTCTTTGTGTATTTCAGTAGACTCCAAAATGTTTAATAATTTACCTTTCCTATTAATATGCAAAATTTCAATATCCGAGTTAATGTCTGTAAAATAATGTTGATTATTGTATATGTGTTCACTGAAAGCAGAATGGGAAATTTCACGGGAGATATTTCTATGTTCTTTCTTGACCTAACATGTGTGTTTTATCATTAAATATAAATAATATTTTTATCTTTTTCTGTAACGATAACGACAAAATTTAGAATCGTACGAATTGTACTTGCTGAGTAAAACAGTTTTAATATTTAGGGAATTTTTTTCTGAGAAACGTATTAATTTGGGACTAATATGGTATTGTCCACACCGGTGGAGTAACGGCTAGCGTGTCTTGCCGCGAAACCAGATGGTCCGGGTTCGGTTCCCGGTTGGGGCAAGCTACCTGGTTGAGGTTTTTCCCGGGGTTTTTCTTGAACCCTATATGAACAAATGCTGGGTAACTTTCGGTACTGGACACCGGACTCATTTCACCGGCATTATCATCTTCATCTCATTCAGACTCTAAACAGCCTAAGATGTTGATAAATGGTCGTAAATAACCTATTGAAACATATGGCATTAGCATTTTTGTTGCACACTATCCAAGAAATAAACTGTCAAAATCTGCATAATTATATTTATTTCATTCTGTATTAATTCTTCGGAATCGATGGAGTTTAAACATAATTTCTTTCCTTACCTCAGAGTTACATTATGAATTTATGAAACTTACATATTGCAATTTTCAATGTCTCAGCATTTCCTGCTATTTATCAAAGAATTCAAAATATAAACTAAGTCATCCTCGTCATTATCAGCAACACTACCACTTCGCTACAACCGTTATCACCATCATCATCATCATCATCATTATTATCATAATCACCACCACCAACTACGTTCTTAAAGTGAGATATTTTGATGCATTCTATCCTCATACTTATGACAATCATGATTAATCACAAGACACACATTCAAAAGTATCAAGGCTTCATCATATTCAGCTAGGCTACTACTATAATCAACACATAAATATGAAATATAAATGAACATAGTCTCAATGGAAAGGCGACAAATTTACATTTTTAGCTTGATATTGGAACAGAATTCATTTAGCTATAATGAATTTAAGTTTGAAATGTACTGAAAACCGCCAGTTTATTATTTTTTAAATATGGTCCAAACTAAAAATGGGAAATCAAACAAATTTTAAAGTACTGAGTTGGAAGTTTCTGGTTTTCTATTAAATTTAAAGTTTTTTGTAGAACAGTAAGTTGTCATCAGAATTTAAAAGTAGTGTACAGAAATCGAATAAGGGACGAAATAGAGTAGAACGGGAATTGCCGGAAGCAAGTTCGAATAAATAATTAATGGGACTAGAAGATACTTCTCAACTAGATTTATTCTAGAGAAGGATTTAAAGTTCGTTGGGACTGAACCGATAGTATGAACAGACATAGGCCTACTATATGTAACTACGGGAAAGTAGCCTTTCTTATGACGGCCAATTCTGTCTTCGATGAGAATTGAAGGGTTCAGACCCATAGTGGGCCAAGCGCCATTTATTAAAAACGGAGAAAGCAAGAGTTAAAATTAAGTGAATACCATAGTTTAATTAAGATTGACATATCATTTAGTTTTAATGTGTATACGTTATATTACTTGCTATACGTTTCCATTGAATTATGGTAATAACTTCATTTTAACCCTTGTTTTCTACGGTTTTAGTCAGTGGCTGCTCGTGAACTTGTGGATTGGGAGAGCGGCAGTAGATTTCGGTACATACAAATTTTACTTCTTGATACCATTACTAATAAGTATAGGACAAAAATAAATGCACTACATATCGAAAAACCAAAACTTCCTGACTTAGTTGGGAGATGTCTGTGGGACCATTTGCTAATCCCTAAGAAAAACTAATACCATCGATTTCAGTCTGAATTTCAGATCGGCAGGCACTCAACTTACAATCTACCAGTTCATTCTGAATTGTCTTAGAACAACCTTAAACAGTGGCATGTTCCAAATGATTTTTGAGAGGCTCGTTTAGATTACTCACGAACTGCAGCAACCCACGAAACACATGAGGGTTCTTCGAATCGTTTTTTCATTATGTCCCATAAGGGGAAATTCATATTGGCCACAAAATTTGATACAATCAATATTTTTTAAAAAATAATTTCGCGATTTTTTCTCACTTCTTGATTATGTTTGAGAATCTTTGTTCTGTTCGTTTCACTTAATTGCACAGCAGTATGAGTTGCGTAACATAGCCAATGAAACAACATTTTTCAGGTGAGACTGCGAAGATTCGTGCATTTTGCTTTTTAGGGGCAAATGTCCTAAATCTGTCACACCACTCCTAGTCCATGCAGCATCACCACCGAAGAGGAGGCAAGGAAAACAAAATACAGATTTTTTGTTCACATCCACGTAACCACAAATGCTTAGCGTAAATTTCATTGTTATACTTCCTTACATATATGCACTATTTCGGCTGGATGAAGCTTAAGTATGATTTAAGTCGGGTAACGGACGACCCTTTAATTTCACTTCATTACATCAATTTTCTCCGCAAGGGAAAGTGGAGAAAAATACAATTAATATTCTGTAATTCACACACACTCATGCTTATAAATTTGCATTGGTTAAGTTAAGGTATTAAGACGTCACACCAAAGCAACACTCAGATATACTGATGGTCAACAATTTTCTACAACTGGAAAAGAAGTCTCTTTCGTATTTTACGTGCTATATAAAAAGGGTTCTACTCGTGCAATCATGTTGAGTTAAGGCAAATATTAGGTTCTGCTGGAGGCTGGATATATACGTAATAGTAAGGCAAATAGAATATTAATTCGTTATATTAACTCGACAAGATTCTAAAACAATATGTATGTGAAAGAAAATAAAAATTTTGTCATTAAGTTTCAAGGGAATAGAGAATCCATTTGACGTAACATTACAATAGCGGTGTGGGAGGAGAGGAAAGATCCCTTGTGGCCTGGCTCTGCAAGCCACTGCAGCGAGATATGGGTTTTAAACAGCGGCAGTTTCCCTCTGCTCCCCTTCACCTCTCTGCCCCCTGACCAAGCAAGACACACTCTCTATAAGCTAACCAGATCCCAGGACGACTTTGAATGCAGTGTCAATTCCAATACAGTCGACGCGCAAAAAGATTATGCATAAGATAATAGTACATATTCCTGGCCAGATGAAATATAAAGCAATTTACCAATAAAAGCTGTAACAATTCTTCTAAAAATTAAAATAAATATTATTTTTATTTTCCTGTCAAAGCAGGGAGTACTGCAGCTCCGCAGCTCTTATGGACAAGCCGCCCCTGGTTTTAGTAAATGGCGCTTGGCCCACTATGGTTCTGAATCCTTCAATTGAAATTACAGTTAAAATTTGCATTTAATGCCAATGTAATCAAAGGCTACGAAGTTATTACACAATTGAAATATTAACGTACCAGTGTAAGTAAGTTATAGATACGATCTGGTAGGTATCTCAGCTTGGAATATTAGTTAGAAATTGTCGATGTAGTTATAGAGCGTTTCACGAATAGAGAGGGTTGCATGGCCGGGGTTTTAAATCTAGTAGCAGGTCAGTTTTGCAGGAGGTCGAGAGCACTACCGAATGTTTCAAAAGAAACTTCAAAATCCTGGTAGAACACTCTTGTATGTATCATATATTGCGTCATCCATAACAATCACAGAATTAATAATAATAATAATAATAATAATAATAATAATAATAATAATAATAATAATAATTTATTTATTTAATCTGGCAGAGCTAAGGCCAGTAGTGACAAACAAAATTTATTTCATGTGCCATCTGTGCTTATCCTTATTTAACAACTATATTGGTTTTACAATATTTTTGTTACATAATATATCAATTGAACGTTTTCGGCTCTATAGAGCCATCATCAGAAACAAGTATGCCCATATGTATGGTATAAGTACACAATATGTTGCCGTACAAGTGAACTCAATTAATATTAATAACATACTTCTGTATAAGATCGATGATTATATGGCAATAATTACATTATAAATACAAAACTGCTATGTAGGCTGTATTCAAGTGTTAAAATTGTTAATGTTAAAATTACATAAAATGCTTTAAAATTATAATCAAAAGTAGTAGTTGTCAGGTTTGATGTCTATGTGGAGTTCCATAATTTGGTGGTAGCTGGACGCGACAAAATTATGAGTGTAGCGGATGTGTTCTTGTAGTCAGTGAGGACAGAAGAGTTGCCGAAAACGTTCAATTGATATATTATGTAACAAAAATATTGTAAAGCCAATATAGTTGTTAAATAAGGATAAGCACAGACGGCACATGAAATAAATTTTGATTGCCACTAATAACAAATTAGCGTATCGGTCTCATCATGCCTTTTAAATAAGGCCAGTAGGCCTTCTCTTCCGCCCAGCCATACTCTAATTCTAATTGAATACAATTGGTTACATAGTTATTACATTAATATCTAGACCATAAAACAATATGAAAGTAAATAATGAAAGTTGGATAAGTAATGTTAGTGTGACAATAATAAACATTGGTAAGAAATAGTTATAATAATAATAATAATAATAATAATAATAATAATAATAATAATAATAATAATAATAATGAGATAATTTAGATATTTATCTGTGATATATATAACCATTAAACATTGAGAAACCTGAGACAGCTATTATTGTTAACAAGAATTGTTAGAAAAATATTTCGTTATCCTATTCTTAAATTGGTTTGATGTCTCACAGTCCCTGACATTACTCGGTAGGAAATTCCAAAGCCGAGGAACAGCCACAGTGAAAGAAGAAGAATATGAGGATGTTTGGTGGGAGGGAATGGATAATATTGAGGAGAATTAGGTACAATATTAGTTAAAAGTGCTTCTGAAACCAATTTTTTAAACAGTCGCTCTCCATTTCTTCGTAATAATCGTTATTCGAATACGTTACGCACACCAGTAATCCATTTTTTTTATAAAACTCTGTTCACTACCTGCATTAAGTACTATAATCTTGGAACCTTTATCAATCGGCGCACGCAGAACTGGGTCGTCATCACTAATTGTCCATAATTTATCTTTTGTCATCTTCACATTATTTATCCATGTTTCCTTTGGTTGATCTTATATTTTTGTTTGCACAAAGAAAATGATTACGCAGCGCAACTATGTCCTGACATTCCATCAGATATTTTTGCGCGTTATTAGTCTTATTATACCGGAACCCAATGTTTCTCCTCATCAATCAGATAGGGAAACACAAATTGTTTTTGTTAATATTGGAATGTAACCTTCTCCACACAAACTAAAAATATTCCTTCCCAATGCATCGCTGTCTAAATCATGTATTTTATTTTCAAGAACAACTCCGCGGCCGTTTTATCGTTGAACACATTTTTTTGTTGGTTATTTAACGACGCTGCATCAACTATTACGTTATTTAGCATCGATGAGATTGGTGATAGAGAGATGGTATTTGGCGAGATTCGCCATAGATTACCTGGAATTCACCTTACGGTTGGGAAAAACCTCGGAAAAAACCCAACCAGGTAATCAGCCCAAGCGGGGATCGAACCCGCGCCCGAGCGCAACTTCAGACCGGCAGGCAAGCGCCTTAACCGAGTGAGCCACGCCGGTGGCTTTGGAATTCTCAATTCGTCTGTTTGTTTCTCCATAAGAATTCTACTTTTTACTGATTCCAGTCACTTTAATATTATTTCCTACACTTAGTGACGGTTATTATAGGTTTACTGCACCTCGCATGTCATATTCTGTCCGAAAATACTCGTGAATCCGGGATGAAAGTTCTTTATTTTCATAATGAATATGGATCCCGCCAATCAAATAAGACACTACAATTAAGCATAAGATAAAACTTACACTTAACACTGCATTTTTTTGGAAGTTCACAAGACCACAATTCACACCAAACTGCTTGAGATAGCAAATTGGTTATGGCTGTAGCATCTGTACGCAATAAGAACTACAGAAACATCAGCGACTTTTGAATAATTTCAAGGGAAAATTGTTTCGTGGCCGGGTATTGATCCTGGGATCTTTGGCTCAAAGCACAAACGCTTTAACCAACTGAGCTACCCAGGAACTTCACCCGGCCCCGTCTCAATTTTTTTTCTTTGTATCCACATAACTCGAATGGGCTGACAAGACTATATAGTCACACAGAGTTTGTGTGCACTCGATGTGGGTTTCTGGCATCTTGTCAGTCTACTGAGTTATGTTGATACAAAAGGAAAAAATTGAGACGGTGTTGGGTGAAGTTTCTGGGTAGCTCAGTTTGTTAGAGCGTTGGTGCGTTCAGCCAAAGGTCCCGGGATCGATACCCGTCCCCGGAACAATTTTTCCCTTGAAATTATTCAAGTCTGCTTCACAGGGAGCTTTACCTGAAAGCTAGATTTGGATAAGCGACTTTTATTTCAACCCTCCCTATACTTGCACCATAAACAGTAACGTGCAGATTTTCCAGGAGTATGGTCAACTAGCCTCTAATGCATGCCTGTCGAACGCGTGCACCGAAAGTGTGAAGAGTTACTTGTGTACCTGTGCACAGTGGCGAATGCATTTCGTACGTCTCAGCAGTTCGTACGTCTATGTGGCGTTTAGATTTGATGACGTGTAATGTATATTTCAATTCCGAGTGGGAAGACCAGTATTTCTGCAAAACGAATACTTGGAATTTGCGAAAATTTGGAACAGCAAGTGTCAGATAAAATTAAGGATTTTATTTCCGGTTCTTTAGCCCTAGACGAGAGTGCTGATAGAAGAGATACTGTACAACTAGCGGTATTTATAAGGAATGTGGACATTCATTTTAATGTTTTCGATCCTTCCTCGATGTTGTTTCAAAGATCGCACATGTGGAGAAAATATTTTTGATGCTATAATGACAATAATGGCCAAATTTAATACTGGTTTACTGTTTTAAAATTTACTAAAACATTATGTTAATAAGCATATAAAATACTTTATAATTACTATTGTGATCCAAAGTGGCAGCAAAGCAATAATTTCTATTGTATACATTTTACGGACCAATAGGCCTACTAAGAACGACGAGGATGATGATAAAGTTATTAAAGTAATAAATATATACAAAAATAGTGGTGAAGTACAGGGACATCATTTTATTTTTACTAACATTTCTAATATTAACCTGTCTATACCTTGTTGAGAACCGGAAACACCTTTTGCTACCCCTTCTGCGACTGGAGTTCGATGATACTGGCGTAATATACAAACAAATCACTTTACAAGGTATAGGAGGGAAGAAAAGTAGTTCATCCATTTACGTAAACTAGGAAATATCACGCTTTTGAGTTCGATAATGTTCATTAGGATTTTTTAAATCAAAATACTGTACAGTATTAGGGGAGAGTCGGGTAGTATCGGACATCGGGTAATATCGGACAGTACGTTTCTTTCACATACCACCATATGGTAGTACATGAATGACATCGTTGCGTTTCTCTATGCGACATCACAGAAAAGTAACCATGTCAATCAGGTACTATCATCGTGTGGTAGATGAAAGAAACTCACTGTCCGATATTACCCGATGTCCGATACTACCAGACTCTCCCCTAACAATGGAGTGTTTTTACTCACGAACTGAGCTGTCCATGCGGACGTATTCATTATGCAGTATATATTATACTGTCTACAGCACATTAGCGTACACTATAGAGAATGGAGTTAAATTGGAAAGAAAGTCATAATATGTATATTTAAACACATTTTTGGAAATGGTGGCCATTCATTTCGATACAGGCTTTAGTTCTAATGTGTGTAATTCCAATTACCAGTTTCGTCCTTCGTACTAGTAACTCATGTTGAAATAATTCTGTACCTACTCTGTAAAAGAGTACCTTATATACTGTACATTCAATCTTCACTTCTGCCCGATCCAAAAAGATAAAATTACTCAGACATGCTGTCTACTGTCCGTCCAAGTGGTTTTGTTGCAGGGTCGTAGAAAGGGGGGAAATCACGTTATAGTTAATTACTTAACGAGGCCCTTTTATTTAAGTTATTTTAAACAGTTGTATAATATTACATAGACGTCCATTTCCTAACAGAAATTAATGTTTTCAGAAAAGAGCTAAGTCAGCCCTGCCACTAGCCTTTACAGAGGGGCGAATAGAAGCTGGTGGGGAAAACCGGGATGCGCGTAGGCAAATGGACGACAGTACGTGTGCGAAAATGATTCAATATTGAAAGCTCTTTCGTCACTGGAAAACGCGAACATATTTTTGGAACGTACTGTTTACTATGACCGTAAGGCTACTATGACTGTATATGTGGTCTTGGATCTGTGTGGAGGACGATTGAACTTCGTTAGTAGAAGGGGTGGAAGTGAAGTACATTAAAAACTCGGGTACAATAAAAATTGAATTAAAAATAAAATGATGTCCCTGTATGTGCACAGTACCACTGTTACTAGTACAAGAGCTTTGTTTACGTTCACGCATCCGGCCCTACCTTTTACCTACGATATCTACGTTGAGTCAACGTAAGGAACATGAAGCAATCGGGAGATATGCATCATATATCTAAACGCCACTGCTCAGTTAATACAGTCTTGCAGGATAAACAACACACAATAACTAATGCTGAGACTACGAACTGCCTCCACCACGAGTTTAATGAGCATGCTCTAATGCTATTGAGTTCAATCCTCTGTATTGGTGAAACGCACTATAGTAAAGGAAAATCTAACATTATCAAGGTTTTTGAAGCGTAAATCTATATTTTACGAAAGAAGCAATAAAAAGTGAATAATGAAAGATATTTCACTCATTGGGAAAATATAGTAGGCAATAGATTGGGAAAATTATATATTAAAAAAGAGTTTGCAGAGAAAACGGAAGAACTGCTATTGATTACCGGCAACATACTGAAGAAATTTCTTCTAACAGAGCGTAGGGCTACAAAAATCTATTTTATTTGAGCTCGTTTAATGACAGTCTGGACTGTATACTTGCGGAAGGAACACACGAATAAATCAATAGATACTCCCCTGTTTTGTTTTGTGCTGTTACACTGTATTTTCGGGACATTAAATTGCAACCGGAACGGTTTGGCAAACATTCAATGATGTACAGTATATTATGTATTTGTTGTATACGAAGTATGCTATTGGAGCGGATTAAGTAGATATTTTATAGATTCACATAATAAGCCAAACGTTTTTAGTGCGTATACAGTTGGCAACAGTAAAAAGGAATGGTGGAAGAATATAAGAATATATTAACACAAATTTTTCTTTCTATTTCAAGATATATTCATATTTGATGCAGAAATGAAATTGATGATGTGAAATATTTTACATATGCGCCCTTGGTTTCAGCCGATGTTAAACGCAGTTTTTCCGCATACAAGGCTATACTATCCGACACTCGGCGGTCATTTTCATTTGGAACTTTGAAAATGAATCTTGTTGTTTATTGCAGCAGGAACCGAAACTAAGCGAACAACATGCAAGAAAAGTAAGGTACGGATATATATGATAAATAAATTAATGGAAACAGTTAAAAATAGGCAAAGTAAAATTTTACGCCACATACCTTTTTGTGCATTCTAAAATCGTAATGCATAACTCAAAATATTAAAAAAAAAACATCCTTTCAGACCTATGTTTTACCACATTTGTGACAATTTAAGTATGATTTCCAACATTTATTCTTAACCTCACCAGCATTTTAGACCTATCCGATATTAACCCTTATATACAATGATTGTATTGTCTTGATTTTGTAACACGCAATAACCGTATACAAAACACGGAACGTGCTTGCTTAGGCGTGTGTCAAATTCGCTTCCGCTGCCTGTACTTGAAACACCGACTACATTCTGACCGGCGTCTTATGTTCACCTCAGACTAATACAAATATACCGATGTAACGGCCCTAGTGATTAGTCAGTCTGTTGATTATAGAATAGTATTTTTTATATATGCAGTATGTTATATATAGATTTCTTTATACTTTATAGTAACGAGGAAAAGATTATGTAGCGGAAACTGGAATTATCTCGAAAACTGTGTGCCGGGAACTGGTATACACACATAGACTACTGCAGTTCTATAAAATTGGTTATATGTGCATTGTTTTTGGAGGTGACTGTCCATCCGAGTCCACTAGGATAATCGGGAATGTATGTTCACTCTTATGTCTCACCCATTTTAGGTGCAGTTTGCTTGCGACGAAGATAACAACCGACATTGCAGCTATGAATAACTCGCTCTGAAGTTCTCACCAACAAAATCCATCTGACGAAATCGATGGCGTCCACTATCCTAGGTCATGGAAGCATTGAGTTCGGCCTCCATGCACTCATACGCTTTCATATCATGTGAAGGGGACTAAAACTAAAGCCAACTACGACTACTTTTCTCTTTCTTCTTCTTTCAAGGATTGTAAAATTTGATTCAGCCCGTCTCTGTAAGAAGTCTTTGCTCTTGCAGTTGCAAATGCTCTCTATTGCTTTTCCTTTCCCTTTCATTGAAACCTCTCCATGTAGCTTAGCATCACTCTTCCTGCCCTTTACCGCGAGTGACATCCCTGGCCTCTAAGGGGAATGCAGTTTCTATTTCAAATGCTATATCATCTCTCTGTTTATCTTCTCTTATGGGAGCAGCAAGGAACTCGGCGATCTGTACCGCTTACGATCGCTTGTTACACTGAGTATTTTACTTCTTGAGGTTTTTATAGCATCTTTAATGCCTTCCCGCCCCTAATCTCCATCTCTGCCGATCATTCCAGCTTCCGTCTTCTAATCCTCTATCTTCTATTACTTCCTGTAATTCACAGAGCCAACTGCGTCTGCGTTCTTCTGGCATACACTTTAACATTTTATTAGGAAGTCTTTCCTCAGACATCCTTCTGACGTGGCCGTACCACTTAAGGGGTTAGGTATAGCATACAGCAGTAAAAGTTTTGGAAATATTCAACATTCCCCTCCCCCCCCCAATACTGTCTTTTGTACAAAAATGAAAATTGGTATGTATAAAATACTGTCCTTTTCCAATATGAAAAAAAATATTTTTACAATCTAAAAAAAAATTTATATATATTTTTTTCAAAATTAAACATGTTGGCAGTTCACTATGCAGTGATGAAGCGTTTTCCTCATAACTCATAAACTTCTTAACTTTTTCTTATTCTCTCTCCTTTATTTTATTGCTGAAACTCATGTTTACAATATCATGCCCTTTGAACTACATTTCTTAATAAATAATATTGTTTTTATTTCGTGTTAGAAGAAAATACTGATATTTGACCATTTTTTTTAATAAATTTATTTTTTGTCAGACAATCTATCAAAGGTAGAGAAGTGATTTTGCACCAGATTGTAGATATGACATGCAGAAATACACACAAAAAATTTCATCACAGAATGTTGGATAGTTTTTGAGTTATGAGGGAAAGGCTTCATTACTGCACAGTGAACTGCCATCATTTTGAATTTTGAAAAAATATATATAAATAATAGTTTTTAAATCGTAAAAATATTTATGCTCGACCATGCCGAAATGTAGTAATTATACACCTGGTAGCAGACCTTTAATGGACCTCACTAAAGTACACCTACTCATTAAAGGTCAGGTCTTTCAGCCAATGACAACTCAGGCTACAACTGTTCAGCCAATGACAGGTCAGCTTTCTACCGTTATAAAACCGAAAGTATCGATTATTCTCGGATATGCAATCGAAAGAGAATTAGCGAAAAGTCACGGAGGCTGGAAATCCAATACTGTCGCAGAAGGTTATGTTCTGTTACTATAATAATTAGCGTTAATTGTAAATAATATTCAAATAAATTCAATTTGTCATCTCGTTTTTCAATGTCTAATTTAATTTCAATGTTATCTCTGTAGGTTCTTATGGCCTAGCAAGGTCAATGTGAACATCTGTTCCTCGGAAAAAATCAATACTTTCGCGTCTGCGCACATCTCACAACATACGGGACATTGGCCAAGGTCAGATACAAAGAAAATTAATAATATCAAGTTAGAAATATGGTCGAGCATAAAAAGTCGTATGAAACTCGCCTATAATGGCAATTAAGAAGCTAGTATGAAAATTATGAAACTCGCTTGCGCTCGTTTCATAAATATCCATACTCGCTTCTTAAGTACCTTCATTATAGGCTCGTTGCATAATGTACTATTATTCATATAGCAGAAGGACGTTGTTTTACACGTACTAATCTTCATTATTGTACTAGATACAGTAATGGAGGAAAAAAATGTTCAATATTTCCAAAATTTTACTGCTTTAAGTTGTACCTAACCCCTTAAGTCTTTTGTCATCAGTGATGTCCAGTATGGTTTCTTGATTCATCTGTATCACATGTCTTATGATGTGATTCGGGATCCTTTCAAGTCGAGATTTACGAGCTGTACTTCTTAAGAAATCCATCTCGGTGACGAGCAGCTTATCTCGTTGCCTTTTATTCAGTTGTCACACTTCGCTACCATATACTGAATGATAATACTTGCATTATCATTCTGTATATCATGATTTTAGTTTTTCTTCCAATCTGTTTATTCCAAAGTATTGAACTTAATATTGCAATTACTTTGTTTCCTTGACTGACTCGTTCAATAATTTCAATATCATGCATACTTCTATTGCTCAACGTTATGCCTAAATACTTATAACTCTCGACCTGTTCAACATTTTTTCTATCAACTATTATAGGGTCTGTGTCATTGTTTCCTTTACATAAATACTAAGACCGGGTGCACACAGAATCAGACGCGGCGCGGCGCGACGCAACATTTTGTCTGTTGGTACTTGTCTCCCATTGATTTCTTATTATGTGGTGCACACCAGAGTCCTGCAGACTGGCCCTCAGCGCAGCACTGTCAATCCTAATGCTTAAGCAGCCCAGCCCACCCAAGACCAACACTGCTTGGCGCGGCCGCTTCGTAGCCCATCACGCTGGGTTACGCAGCACAACTTAGCCCACCGCTCTGCTCAATGCGGTGACGTCATCCCATCAGTTGATTGCGTTCTACTCCTTTTCTGCTTGCGCGCATTAGATGTGCTTTCGCTTGGCGTGTGGCATAAGCATACAGGACACAGTACAACATTAAAATATTTTCCACTGTTGTCGAACACAGATTTAAAAACTGTCCCTATGGTACTTTTTGAAATTTTCATGCGACTTTGTATTTTTAAACTTTATAGCAGCGATTTTCTCCTTCCTACTTTTTATCTAGAGAGATTGTATTTTAGAAAGTATGCTTTCACGGCCAGTGTCTGTGATGAAGTTTTTCCCGGCTGCTATTACACTATCAAAGTTTTTTGCAAAGATCTTTTTATAATATATATTATACAATATATAACAGAGTAATGGGGTTTCTTTTGTAAAAGTTCCTTTGATAAAAGATCTTTTATTAAATGTAAGTGCAGCTTGTTATCTTTGATAAAAGATTTGTATACCTTGAAACAAATATGGCGGAACGCAAATATAACTAGATTATTGCTACCACAAAAATTCTGATATCGGTATATGAAGGAAATGAAATGTAAATAAATAATTTTTATAATATAATATTAATATTATTTAGGCGAATCCGGAAATGCATATAGAGTGTTAGTTGGGAGGCCGGAGGGAAAAAGATCTTTGGGGAGGCCGAGACGTAGGTGGGAGGATAATATTAAAATGGATTTGAGGAAGGTGGGATATGATGATAGAGACTGGATTAATCATGCACAGGATAGGGACCGAAGGAGGGGTTATGTAGGGCGGCAATAAACCTGCGGGTTCGTTAAAAGCCATTTTTAAGTAAATAATATTTTATAATAATTTGTATAACTTTTCAAGTCCTCTCATTGTAGATCTTTCAGTAAGTTCTGATGTATATCTCTCTTATCACGTCTTGCAATTCATGGTTTAACCCCTGACCACATATTTGTATTGTGATCAGGAGTTTAACCCAGAGGCGTTTCTTTCTCAGTAAAATGCATATTGTAATAGCCTAATTGAACTAATTGCAGCTAAGCAAGCATAATACTGTTCTTTATTCATGATGTTATAAACTTAACGCGTAAATAATAGTATAAACAAATCATAAACTTAACGCGTAAATATTAGTATCAACTAATCCACGGAAAGCGTGTTTTAAAAGATTTTATGTTGTGTACTATATCCCAAATCCTATCTTTCATCAAAGATCTTTGATGAAATATTTTATCATAATATTCTTTGTCAAAGAACTTTGATAGTGTAATAGCAGCCTCACAGAGACTGTATTTCTTTGCGATGCACCATTATTTGGACTCGTCTTGAAAAACAGAAATCAAAAACGAAAACGTTTGAAACAGTAGCTGATCGTTGATCGAACCCATACACAAGCACAAACCCGCGCCAACTCAATTCATAAGTAACTGATACAAGCGGAAGATTGGGCTTATGCTTTGATACAAACAAGTTCACCGCACTAAACTGCTCCACAAGCAGTCCGCCGCGACCCGTGCGGTGGTGCAGGGTGACGTCACGGGCTAGTTCCGTGCGACACTGCTTATCACAGTGACGTCAGCGGTGTATCAGCCCGTGGACTTGGGCCGTATTGCTCGACTCTGGTGCACACAGAATCAGACGCGGCGCGACTGTCGCGAGCAGACACAAGGAGATACGGAGAGACAACATCGAATGACTGCTTGAAGTTCGTCGTGAGAAGACTGTCTGATAGCTGCAGTGTATTGCGCATGCGTTAGTAGTGACTATGATTGCATGCTTTCATTATCTACAGATAATATTGTTGTGTAGTGCACATTATTCATAATGGAGCTCCATGCGGATAAATTAGTTCTTTTAGTATAGAAAAGATACATTCTGTAGACCACACCTGTGGAGTAACTGTCATCGCGTCTGGCCGCGAAACCAGGTAGCTCGGGTTCGAATCCCGGTCGAGGTAAGTTACCTGGTTGAGGTTTTTTCCGGGGTTTCCCTCAACCCAATACGAGCAAATGCTGGGTAACTTTCGGTGTTGGACCCCGGACTCATTTCACTGGCATTATCACCTTCATTTCATTCAGACGCTAAATAACCTAGATGTTGATACAGCGTCGTAAAATAACCTAATATAAAAATACATTCTGTACAATCTTTGAAAGAATATCACGACAATAATGTAGTTTCTAAAATATTTGTGAGAAATTGCAAATGAAATGAAAGTACCACGTGAATAATAATAATAATAATAATAATAATAATAATAATAATAATAATAATAATAGTAATAATAATAATAATAATAATTTGTAGTAGGTCTACTTCTCTCCTCTATACCATCACTCATTATTGATTTAATATATTATTTTTATGCTCGACCATGGCGAAGTGTAATTATACACCTGGTAGCAGCCCTTTAATGGACCTCAATAAACTACACCTATTCATTAAAGTTCAGGTGTTCCACCAATCAGAAAACACCATTGTAGCAATATGAAAACGCAAGTATCGATTATTCTCGGGAATGCAATTGAAAGACAACTAGCGAAACGTCACGGAGGCTGGAAATCCAATACTGTCGCAGAAGGTTATGTCCTCTTACTATGAAAAACGAGATGTAAAAATTGAATTTATTTGAATATTATTTACAATTAACGCTAATTATTAATGTCTAAATCAATTTCAAGGATATATCAAGATTAATGTTTATTTTACTCTCTAGATTATATCAAGGTCAATGACATTTGTTTCTCGGAAAAAATCAATACTTTCGCGTCTGCGCACATCTCATAATTTACGAGATATTGCACAAGGTCAATTCCGCTCCCCAGTCAGATAAGAATAATATGAATACTTATGAATAATTTCAAGTTAGAAATATGGTCGAGCATAAAAAGTCGTATGAAACTTACCTATAATGGTAATTAAGACGCTCGTATGAAAATTATGAAACTCGCTTGCGCTCGTTTCATAAACATACTCGCGTCTTAATTACTACCATTATAGGCTCGTTGCATAATGTACTATTTCTTTATTGTGAGTCGTGAAGTGGTCATAAACATACAAAATGACTTTTGTGCACTACATTCGTAGTATTTAATTTTAAGACTCTTTCAATCGTAAAGATTTTTATGCGTAAGTGTCCTTGGGAAATAATAACCAAACGCAATAGTGTTTCTCATATGGACAGTCCTCTTTAATTGACGCCATTTTCTAGCCAGTTTTCCAAACCCACGTAGCCAGTAAATCAGTTGTCGCGAGCAGACCGTGTTAAGGCGTTGTAAAGCAAAACGTCGTGTTGCGTATGATTCTGTGTGCACCCGGCCTTAGTTGTTGAAACATTAATATCCAGACCCCATATTTGATATTATTCTACTAATTTCCGAATAATGTAGGTTAAATCATCTTTATCTTGTGCAATCAATACTTGGCCATCTGCATAATGTAATACTGTACGCTGAGTAATTTTCACATAATTGTGTTTCAAAATTCTCTTTTGCGTATTAACGTCTGAAATTTCGTTACAGATAGCAGAGCCAAGAACTGCCACAATATAATATTGTTACTAAGTTAATAGTTATTTTATTACTATAGCATGTATATATGTATGTACTCCATTTGCATATAGAAGGTGTACCTTTAGCCCAGCGTTGTCAGACACAGCCTAAACGGAGCGGAGCGCTCCACTATAACTTGTTGCGTGCTCCGGTGCTTCCACAGACATAAGCAAGTTCACGCTCCGACTGGACGTCTCTAGCACCACAACCGGTTTCGGAGCTTACAACTCTGACACTACTGCTTTAGCTGAATAACTAGCGCGTGGGATCCCATGCTGGATATGAGAGTTGAAATTTAATTCAATACGGGTAGAATTTTAGGTGGACAAAATGGATGCTTTGAAATAGTTTAAGAAAGGGTACTTTGATAATACTCTAGGTATTTTGTCATATATTCATTAATTTTTGTCATTATTCTGGTATAACATTGATTTTGCATGAAGCAAAGTTAATGATTAAAAAAAATAAATTTAATACGATAATCTAACTTATGTGACTGTTTTTAATTGAAGGTTGTTGAATCCGAACCTGTATTCAGATTTTCTCTGTCACACCAGGTTTTTTTCTGTAATTTTTGGAAATAAAAACGAAAAACTTCAAAATTTATACAAGAATTTCAGAAACGTCAAATGAAGTTTATTATTTTTAAAAACATACTTTAACTGCGTAATATAACATTCGAGAGCATAAAATTAATGATTAAATCTGAAATTATCGATAAAAATAATTTTTATTAATAATTTTATTAATACAATTATTCTTATATAATTAATATAATACTATATTAGTATATTGTATTAATATTATATATGACATTAATTGTTGTTAAAAATTACTTACATCCATTCAGATGTCCAAAATGTTGTTCGAAACGTTGCGACGTTTTGGAATCCTGCTCTTTGGCGGTCCATTTCAACAGGAAGTCATTCTACTGCACCATTTAAGAGATTTTCTTTTGACAAAATAAACATACATTTAAGGCTTATAACTACCACTTTCATGGAATGCCATACGAATAAATGAATTGAAATTCTTTTTTAAATTTCCTAGTAATATTAAGCAAGAAAAATTAAATTTAGGGATACTTTGTTCATAATTTTTAATTTTTGTTGTTTTACTATATTTTAGTGATTCCATTATGTATAAATTACTAGTTCCAACGTAATAATAATAATAATAATAATAATAATAATAATAATAATAATAATAATAATAATATTAATAATAATATAATGCATTTAAGGATATATAACAATTCTGTAGTTATATACATTTTTATGAATTTCGAAAAAAAAAAAAAAAACGTTTCTTTTAGAAAACTGGACATGATGAAAGGAAACTACATATGGGCTTTGTAACTATCCATAGTTGGGAACGAAAAAATATAAACAGTTTCTCTGTAGCAAAATGATTGCATACAAGTGTAGTGAATTGACAGAGTAGCAATTGTTTAATCCACGCAAACTGCTTGCAGACACCTGTCTGGTTTGTGTTTACTATAGCATTGCATGTGCGGGTGGTCTCGTGGTGCAACTTGGTGTTAACTGGCTTTTCCTTCTTTCTCCTCCGTCCCGTGTACGAAAGAGTGTGAATTTATCTACTGGACGAAAGTAACAGGTTTGCATGAGTCACGCTTCCTTCACAATGCTAAAAATATTCCAACACGGTGTTTCAATAAGCAAACAGAACACAAGATGGACATTTTTCAGAGTCGTAATTTAATTTTGTAGTAGAGCGTACACTTGTTGGATTGCGTATTACTTATCACCTGCAGAAAGTAGATGTGTGCACCTGATCTTATGTTTGTCATGTGCTATATTTATATAAATTTGTTATAAATTTGCTTCATGTTCTTTGCACACTGGAGTTCAAAGATACTTGACCCCAGGGTGCGAATTAACGGGAGGATTACCCCCCACCGTTTAAAAGTTATCCCTTCTCATAAATTCATATTAACAATCCTGCCAGAGAAAACTTCTATCCCCCTCACAATATATAATTGTTTCAATACGAGTATACTTTATAAAGTATAAACTAAGTAGAGAAAATAATATTGATGTATTATCGTCACCGACAATGTCGATGACTTAGGAATTGCACATCTTATCTTAAGCCTGCTCATGGATATAATTATTATTATGATCAAGATGCAAGACAAGCAACTCAGTGCGACCAAGCGTTGAGCCGTATCAAATAATAATAATAATAATAATAATAATAATAATAATAATAATAATAATAATAATATTAATAATTAGTCGGCGATGTATGCAATGGAGTCGGAAAGGAACTGGCCACCCTACATAATTATCTCCTGGCCTAGTTGCCTCATAAGTGTTGCCTTCTTGGTATCACTTCTGAGGTTCAGACCTTTCTTCGGACAGTTAACTAAACAATAATTATAGCAATAATAATAATAATAATAATAATAATAATAATAATAATAATAATAATAATAATAATGTAGATGTGTTTGGTTACATATAATTCTAACAGTTAAACAATTACAATTAAGTGTTAAATAAAGAAATTTGGATCGAAGGAATGGTTAACACTATGAAGGAAAATTGATATATTAAAAATAAATATTCTACAAAAGTAATATTTGAAGAAAGATCATATAGTAGAGACGAAAAAAATTCTTTCTGACAATCTTCTTTTGAAAGTAGCCTTTTACACTATGCACATAAAATCCGCTGTTTTCACTATTTACATTATCATAAAGAATGAAGGCTTAGAATAATTTCAAGGGTAAAATTGTCCCGGGGCCGGGTATCGATTTCGGGATCTCTGGTTGAACGTACCAGCGCTCTACCAACTGAGCTACCCAGGAACTCCATCCGACACCGTCTCAATTCTTCTCTTTATATCCACACAACTCGCGTGGGCTGACGAGACGCCAGAGACCCACATCGAGTGCACACAACACTGTGTGATTTGGAATTGTGGTTTTCTGTTAACGTACCTACAGTAACGTATGTATTACGCAAATTGCAGAATGAAGGCTTAGATTCACCAAACATTATTGTACACAATTTACAAAAAAAAAAAAAAGCAGGTCATAGTGTTATGAAATAAAATACCTTGCATTACAATACACAACACTGTTCATAAGTTTAATAGTGCTAATAATGTTTGATAAATGTAGGTCTACATTGTTTATTATTGTGTAAATACTAAAAATAACGAATTCTAATGTACATAGTGTAAATATATAAATTGTAAATATTAGTGTAATTCTTAAAGTGGTCCATGCTTTGTTCTGCCGCATTTCGCGAAACAAGAGTCTCGTGAGCCGTCAGTCAAGTATAGCCCGACCGCAAACTCGTGGCACCTGCGCGAAAGACGAATTGGCATCCACTTACATGGATTCGTCCAAGAGTCTAGCTGAGGGGTGTTTGAACAGTACGCTCTATGATTAAGCAGTCGCCCGCACACACAGAATCCCCCCACTCCGAAGCCTCAGAAAGAAGCTCGCGCATGTTGGTGCCACGAGTTTGCGATCGGGTTCTACTGCGCTTTCTACAGCATGTGCGTCGTCCACATAAAAAAACTCCAGACATACGTAATCTTGTAGCCTTCTGAGACAAAATACGGTCCCTAATGATTGATTATGGTTATAACTAGACAGTGGATGCGGGATGACTTAAGGAAAAGTGAAGTTGTTTCGTATCAGAGTATATGGCACGTGCCGCGCCGTCCGTCTTTTGTGTACCTGGCGAGTACAGCAGCGTACATAACGAAGGAACCCCGGTCCACATTGAAGCGCAATGTGTGCAGTTGTGTTATCCTGCTCAAGTATTTAGTACGGGTTGAATAGCGTAGTGCTGATCCATCCATAATGTCGAAGTCAAAACGTTAAATTCGCTTAGAGATACGAAATGCAATTAAGAAGTATGAGAGTGATATTTTATGTATTGACGAAGACAATATCGTGTGTAATGTATGTAAAATTGAAATAATAACCAGAACAACTCAGGCTATAGAGAAACATTGCAACAGTACATCGCACAGGAAATGCGTTGAAATGAAATCTGAGGAACCATCATCATAATCATTTAGTTGTGCGGGTCTAAACGACACGTGCAACATGATGCTCAGTGCAAATATTCCTCTAAAGAAATTGAGTGATCCCCATTTTAGAGTTTTTCTTCAGAAATTCTCTCGATATAAAAATGTTTAAGCGATAGGCGAAGACGATTCAGCTTCGACAACTTACCCGAATATATCGTCGTTTACTGCAACACTGGTAATTCCATCAATGATGACGAGGACTGAACTTGCAAGGTATGTGCTACATTACTACAGCACGTTATTTTTATTTTCCTTCTGACTGTACGGAGATACAGTAGCATGTTGACGTCGTCTACGTTTAAAACCTGTTGAGCCAATGGTCTGAATGAAAAAAAAAAAAATGTAACGTATAGTAAATGTGCACCTGCATTCAACGATAAGTCATCCCGCATCGACTGTCTAGTTCAGGCATGTCAATTGATGCCCACAGGAGCAAGCGCGCGCTTTAGAGCCCAGGAGAGCCTGAGCGCTATACAGCGGAAAGGAAAGAGACAGACGAAAGCGGTGGTATATGCCGCTTGGTAGAGCTATATTCAGGGATGGCCAGCACTGATTCAATAGATCAAGGAAAGAGAACTTATTAAAATTGTATCCATGTTAATTTTTAGATTTGCCTGAGAAGTATAAGTGCATTATAAGAATGTAAGTTTTAATTTTAATGCTCATTTTTCACAAGTTTGATTTTTTTATTCAAAAGAAATATTTTCTCAACTTTTCGTATAGAAAAGTGAAATTTTCAGGTATAGGCCTATTTATTTAGTAGCCTTACAGAATGTTTTCGTAAAACTAATATACCGTATATACGTATTACTGAAGTAGTGTATTGAAAATTTTGAAAATATTCGCATGGAAATTGTTTGTAAGGAAATGAATTAACAAAGCAACTACTGTTACATCATAAGCAAAACATACGTGCCCATGTGTTGTAAAAATGTCAGCTCTATAGCTTCAGCAGATTTCGAGAAAATATTTTAATATTCTGATGATAGAAAGTTGCTCACAAATATATCACCTTAAAAGCATAATGCGATAAGAATTTTGTTATGTAATATTAGTTACACTTAAAACCTAGGTAACTTTGGTTTGTACTGTAATATTGTTTTGATTAGTTTATTGATTACTTTTGTAAGGTTAAAGATACCATCAATATAAATTCCAACTTATCATGTCATACTCAATCTCTTTCTTTGGAATATCACCTTCTTTAGGAATGATGTGTTTCATCCACTTAATACAGTATAATATTATACTACTATAGAATTTAAGTGAATATTCCTTCTTAACTCTCTATTATGTTATTAAGATTTAAAACACAGGTGCAATATTAAGAAATCAGTGTTAGTACTTTTGTTTTACAGACAATATAGATAATATTAAACAGAAAGAAGCCATACAAAAATAACGACACAGAATTTCACGTTCCGTTTGAAGTTTATGCACCACTGTTTTCTTAATCCAATAGGTTGCTTATACATATACACAACCCTCCCTCTTTCCATACTTAGCGCTTGCTGCTGACGTCAAGGTCAGAAAAATGCGCTTGCTTTGACATCACTGGTCTAGTTATAACAATAGCAAAATTAATCCAAGCAGCTATCCTGTGTTTAAAGTGGATAGTCTGTAGTTCGCACACATAGAATACATTAATATGGATGAGTACACTTGATTTATGTTTACGTCTATATATCAAATATGAGAAGAGAAGTGATCAGTGATTGTTTATCGTGCCTCCTGATTTGTTGTTACATTTCGTAACTCTTGGATGCTCAGAACTATGAACACAGCAAATGCGTCAGTGTTGGAAGAGGGTGGACACGTCAGCCTCGCGTGACAGTGAAACCAGTTAGCAAACAGACTGGTCCGCCCTGTTGCGTCAACATGATCGGTGGAGGATTACAAGGGTATTAACGAGGTCAGCCCAGCATATGGCTTCATTTTCCACCGTGCGGTATGTCGCATGTGTTGTCATTTAATCCCATTCATTTTTCCACTAATGCAGATTTCCTACAATTATATTCCGAAGAAATTATCAACAGTAATCTCACTAGAGGTTTTGATTTATCTAGAGAAAATCAAAACTCGAGTGGGATTTAATTGACTATTACACGATTAGAAGAAAGTATATAAAGATTAGAAGTAACGATGTACTCCAATACAATAAAATATTGACTTACGAAAATACAACTGTCTTCAAATGTATTATTGTACCATCTCAACATTACAAATATTACGCTAGACGCATGCTAGATGGCAGTAGTGTGTTATGATTAGCTGTCTTCGAACATAAAATATACTTTAATGCTCGAAGTTAGCTGTTATCTTGCTATCAGTTGAGCCAACTATGGAATCTTCATTGAACTCTGTAGACGATTACTATAGCAATGCCTTCTCGATCTAGATCACGATGGCAGTGTTACTAGTCAAGAAGGCTTTGTTGATTCATATATATTATTTAATGTACCGAAGTACATATGATATTTCCATGTAGATATTCTGCGTCATCATACGATGAAAGAGTAATGGAACGGAGAAAAATTCTCTCCGGCGCCGGGATTTGAACCCGGGTTTTCAGCTCTACGTACTTGGAATCCGGTGTGGCTTAGTGGATAAAGCGTCAGCACGTAGAACTGAAAACCCGGGTTCAAATCCCGGCGCCGGAGAGAATTTTTCTCCGTTCCATTACTCTTTCATCGTCTGATGACGCAGAATATCTGCATGGAAGTATCATATGTACTTCGGTACATTAAATAATATATATATGATATGCGTAAATCACTTCGTGATTTAAGACGGCGCTTATTCCGTCGGAACCCAGCCAACTAGTCACTCATTACGAGTGCACCTCAGCACATGTGTGGACTTCGGTCCTAGGTTCATAGATATCTATGACGTAGTGCAGAGGGCGGTCACTAGAGGGAACCCAAGAGTTGGAACTTAAAACTGAGACGATTCTGTCCGACGCCGGGGTGGAATCCGGTGTGGCTTGGTGTATAAAGCGTCAGCACGTAGAGCTGAAAACCCGGGTTCAAATCCCGGCGCCGGAGAGAATTTTTCTCCGTTCCATTACTCTTTCATCGTTTGTTGATTCAGTTTCATTTTTATTAAAACATTTGCATTCCACTTCAATCATTCGGATCCCAGTAATCAACGTCACTTGACATGATTTTCAATAAATCTTAGTATTAAACAATCTCTGATACGTGACTATCCATAATAACATATAGCAGAAGCTATAACAAACATAACCTAAATAATATAAACAAGTGTTAGAAAAGTTTTAATTAGGAATGATGAAATAAACCAGAAACGTTTTAATTAACGATGATGAAATAAAAAATAAACATGACTAATTTTAAAAGAAACAATTATTGAAAATACAATTTTCGAATTTGAATGTTTTAGTGGTTGGTGGTTCAGTTGATGTTATATTGGACGTGTGCGTAAAAGAAGTGAACTCGTTGATGTACATGGTGTATCCCTCAACTTATTCAGGATTTCCGAATGGTGGTCTTCTTATATGACCAGTGATCTTTATTAATTCTCGTTCTTGAATGCCAATGCTGTGCATCGACTGGAGTGGTTTGTAATTTTCTGTTTTTTTTTTTTTTTTTTTTTTGACGTCCAGACCAGTGCTGTTTGAAATGTTGGCAAACAAAGAAACAAATGCTAGGGACGCGATAAAATTAAACAAATGCTAGGGACGTGATAAAATTGTGCGATAAGCAGCCATGATTGGTTGAAATACGTCCTTTCGTACCGTTTTATGGTCAAAAGTAGTATGACGTAGTAAAAGTGTAATAGTCACTCTAATCTTTAAAATATTACGAGAGACAATAATTAGGCCTACCTATTTGGCCAGTCGTCTTTGGTCGGCGGGAAAAGGCACACAAGTAAAAAAAAGTCGATTTTTCTGTTGTATCTAATCTCATAAGTCTAGAATTTTTTCTAATTTTTGAAATAATAAAATTTATTGTAAGTTATTTTAAATTGAAATTGAAATTCAAATTCAAATTTATTTACAATATACATTTGAAATGAATACATATGAACAGATACCCGAAATGAGCATATGCTCGTCCTCGGGTACAGTCCAGTAGTCTACATAAATTTTACAGATATCAAATAATAATGCTGATGATGGAAATAATAGTAATAATAATAATAATAATAATAATAATAATAATAATATTAGTGGTAAAACAAAAATATTTACAATAATAAAATAAATACTAAGACGGATAAAATAAAATATAAAACCACTAGCGACAGTTAACACAACTTAAATAAGTAAAGGGTGCGTCAGAAAGAACGGATGGATTTCAAACTATTGATACGCAGCGAGGAGAGGGATACAATGAGGGGGACCACGACTGTTGGGTCAGCCAGAGAATGCAGTTTTAGTTGAGAACATGGTGTTGGTCTGACGTACAACGTGCTTTCATCGTAGAGACATTTTTGAAAAATGAAGAGTCTGTTATCATCAGTCAGAATTCATTTCGACATCGGATGTCACGCTAGGATTCCAATTCGGAATACAATTTTGCGGTGGGTGGCTTCATTTCGTATCACAAGTTCAACATTAAACCTGGACTAACACGGAGCGCGTGTACACCTGCAAATGTGGAGACAGACACTCAAAGATCAGTCCGCAAACATGCTATTGCACTGAGATTGTCCGAGGCTACGGTAAGATCTCGCGCCCTGCGGCTTCTTTCTTTGGGACCATTTGAAGACGTAAGTTTCTAAACATCGATCACATACACTGGACGAACTGAAGACGGCGATTCGTGAAGAAATCGCTGCAATCCCAACAGCTATGACTGTGAAAGTGATGGCGAACTTCAAAAAATGCCTTGATGCCTGTATCGAAAGCCAAGGACATCATATGGATGATGTTTTCGATAAATAAACTGCATGTATTGGTGAATCTGTTGACAACAATACATTTTTGATTTGATGAATCCTTACAATTTTCTTGCCATGTGAAATCTATCCGTTCTTTCTGACGCACCCTGTATATAATAACCGGAAAAAATGACGAACTCGAAAATCAACAGAAAAGTTCCTTGCATCGCAGACGACAGCAACCGCCGTATTGACATTGTGCTATGCATTATTGGTAGGAGGGGGAGCCGAGAGTCTACGTAACTGCCGTTCTCTTCGAATCTTCTCGTACAATTATGGGAAGTTAATGCTGCAAAAACAAAATGTCTACGAGTCAAACTGTTCATTATTACCAGGATAAATACAAATAATACTGAAATATATTAATCAAGTTTGTTATAGATCTCCCCTTTTGTGCAAGAGCTATCATATCAAAATATTTTATGAAAAGTGTCTTACTTTAACCATCATATATGAATTTCATTATTATACGTAGTTATATTCAGTTAAGAATAAATAGAAAGAAAGTCTCTCCTGAAAAATTAATTTTTTTGACTTACGTGCTTTTTCCCGCCGACCAAAGAAATAAGAAACGCCAATGAACATCTTTCAAATTGCACAAGCACTGGCACTCGAATATCAGTCTGTTCCTAGGGTGATGTGTAAGTAAATTCCACGTCACACAAATCGAACTTATACACAAGTATACAGGTTAAATCATAAGTAATGTTACCTATTAATTATGTAGTGCTCGGGAAAAGTGGCACAAGTCAAAAAGGTTAATTTTACAGGAGAAGGAAAAAAAAAATGTTAATTTTACAGGAGAAGGAAAAAAAAAACTATCTTCACATTAGTTTATGTCGATTTGATTTTCTTCTGTATGAATTCTGTAGTGCTCGGGAAAAGTGACACAAGTCAATTTCCACAAACCTTTTTTGATAATTTATTGACAACTTACGGAACATCTGTTCGCTTGGAAAACAATACATAGGTATTCCTCCCATTACAATAATTCATACAGAAAAAAATCAAATCGACATAAACCAGTGTAAGTTGACAATAAATTATCAAAAAAAGGTTTGTCAAAACTGACTTATGTCACTTTTCCCAAGCACTGCAGAATTATTGTAATGGGAGAAATACTTATGTCTCTTTTCCCAAGAGAGCAGATGTTCCGTAAGTTGTCAATAAATTAATAAAAAATGTTTGTGGAAGCTGACTTATGCCGCTTTTCCCAAGCACTGCAGAATTTCAGGGAAGTATTCTTTGAGATATTTCAAACAAAAAAGTTAAATATAATTTTCCTCGTTTTTGCTTCCTTTCCGAAATAAAAATAGTTTAATATCAAACATTTCATAGCATATTTTGGGAAAACCATTGATTTAATATCGTCGTGTCCACACCTGTGGAGTAACGGCTAGCGCGTCTGACCGCGAAACCAGGTGACCCGGGTTCGAATCCCGGTCGGGGCATGTTACCTGGTTGAGGTTTTTTCCGGGGTTTTCCATCAATCCAATATGAGCAAATGCTGAGTAACTATCGGGGCTGAACTTCAGACTCATTTCACCGGCATTATCACTTTCATTTCATTCAGACGCTAAATAACCTGAGATGTTGATACAGCTTCGTAAAATAAACTACTAAAAATATATAATCGTGATTCATTGTTTCTAGTTCACGTTAACACTTGTTTAAAACTTGAAACTTTATTAGCAGAATCGTTAAAAGTGTTGAAATTTAAAACAGGTTATGCACCTTAGACAGACGGGTCCCCGTTTCGATATCGGTGCGGCGTCATCTTCAGTGTCCTACAAACTACTGCTGTTCCAGCTGATCTTGATTTCCGGCATTTGCGTTCGTCAATTGTAGTGTAGTGTAGTGTTGTAGTGTACATCAAATTACGCAGAACATTATCAATAACAATCACGAAACAGATACAGTGCAACTCCACAAATAGACGCTCACTCTCGTATACTTCACGATACAAGGTAAGTCAACGCATCCTGTCCCGTGCTGCACAGGGCTAACCAGTTGAACCAGTTCAGTAGTGTGCAGATACTCGTACACGTTGGCAGCAAGGCGGGGAACAGAAAATGTGTACTTGTGTTGAAGCAGAAGTTACAAATATTGCAACGGTTTAAAAAAGGTGAATCAATCAGAGCCATCGCTCAATAATTTGACATTTCGACCAGAACAGTGCATGGGATAAAACAAAATTAATCTAAATACGAGGCATTCTGTAGTGATTATAAGAAGAGTTGTTATTATCAGTTAATTGTAGGATGAAAACACAGCTTATTTTGTGTAATTTCCTAAATTTAATCAATAAGGATGATTTATGTTCTCTCTTGAAGGGTATACACTATTTTAAAATAATTTAATACACAAACACAATATGAAATGCTCAATAGGTTTTTGTAGCTTTATTTTCTTCAGCTCTAACCAACAATAATAATAATCCAGGTTGCCAGGCGATGATGGAAAAGATGCGAAAACAAATGAATGAGGTATATAAACAATTGAATGCTCTTTCATATTTAAGTATAAAAATATAAGGGTGCCATTTGAAATTTCAAAGTGGGGGTGGCTGGGGATGGGAGGTGAAATCTCAAATGCAATTAAGCCTGGTTTAAGACTTCCCCCTCAATATCTAAATTTACTTGTTTTTATTTTGTTTAAATAGAATTCAATTTAAATAACTAGTTACTTAGAGTGCGATGTTTTGAAATAAAATCTCTGTATGTAGAAACATTTAGAGACTTTTTCCTCCGGAAGTTTGTTTTATTTTGCATATACTATAATATATTATTTAAAATTATGTACGTTAATTATTTATGTATGTTTCGGTCCGCACACCATAAAAACATAATAGAGCCCTTATGTTTACCAATGTCCGCAGTACTCCGTAGAAAGACAGAGTTCGTACCTCTTGTCGGACGCGGACCATTGCTGTGTCTGAAACACAGACGTTAGGTCCTTTTTATAATGTCCACAATTTTAATGTCCGTTTTATTATGTCCATTACACAAAAGTCCATTACACTATGTCCATAAATATATGTCCAATGAAGTATATGTCCACTTTATTTTAGTCTAATTGCACAAATTTTATGTCCACATTTTTACGTGCACTACATCATGATGGAAACATTGTAAAGGTGTGGGACTGCGCATGCTGTAGCGATAGCGGCCGAGGCGTGTGACGTCATCTTTACTGCAGACAGCGATCGCAGCTCATTGCGTTGAGTACAGTTTCTTTAATAAACCTAACTAGACATTAATTACAACACATAATTTGAACTAATTGTTGCCAAAGTTATTCATATCCTTTTCATTGTGCGTTTAAGTTCATGTACTCTTTAAAAGAGTTATGAATAAAATTTTAAAAACATATAAAAAATTAATAGTAATAGCTTAAAAGTCGCTCCTTCAAATCTGCCGTCCTAGACAGCTGCTTAGTCTGCCAAGGCCTAAATACGCTCCTGATTGCATGTAGGCTACTGTACCTATTAACTTTCTTTCACTTCAGCGCAACAGGTGCATCCAGCACTAATGTAACAATGGAAAATCGCGGAGCCACTGAGTTTACTGTCACAGAGGAATGCCAAATACTAATACAAAGAATTCAAGAATTAGAAGAGAAGAATTACTCTCTAGAAACGAGGATTAAGGAATTGACAGCTGCCAACAGGAAACATGAAGAAGACAAAGAAAATTACATGAGAGTTTAATTTCATTGAAAAACATTAGACAAACAGAAGTTAAATCTAAAGTGGCTGTAATTTTGAAACCATTTTTCACTATTGGGCAAATTGATGCTCTTTTGAATAAAAAGCGTAGGGTGAAATGGTCTGTAGAAGATTACGGTACTGTAATAACACTTCGAAACCTAAGTCCAAAAACATACCGATACTTAAGAACAAAATTAAATTACCCGTTACCTGATTTGTCAACTCTGAGAAAATGGGCAGTAAAACAATTATCGCTTGAGGAAGGTGTACTTCATGATGTCTTAAAATTGATGAAGGCGAGAGCTACAAATGTGTCGGAGTTAGATCGTGCAACAGTATTAGCATTTGATGAAATGTATTTAAATGAGGAGGTTTCTTTTGACAGTAGGGAAGAACAAATAATTGGACCTCATAAGGCAGTGCAGGTTGTTTTTGCACGTGGTTTGTTTGCAAGGTGGAAGCAGCCCGTATACTATAAATATGATCAGACAATGACAAAAGAAATCCTAACAGACATAATTTGCCAGTTAGAAGGCAGTGGTTTTCAAGTTGTGGCCACAGTTAGCGATTTAGGTGGAAGTAACAGAAAATTGTGGCGTGATTTGAAAATTTCTACCAAACTAAATTGCAGTTTTCCTAATCCAAATGATTCAACTCGAGAAATATTTGTTTTTTTTTTTTCAGACGCTCCACATTTATTGAAATTACACAGCAATCACTTTCTAGATCATGGTTTCAACTTGAACGGATTGGACATTTCATCAGAACCAATTCATGAACTTTTACGTGCATCCTCGTCCCCTGACACAAAATTAGCTTACAAGTTAACTCCGTTACACTTAAGTGTCCGTGGTACCCAAAGACAAAAAGTTAGTTTGGCAGCACAATTATTTTCCAACAGAGTTGCAAAGGCTTTGAAATGGTGTGGTGAAAACGAGCTGTTGAGATCAAATGAATGGAAAGAAACTTCAAAGGCAATAAAATTAACTAATGATTGGTTTGATTTATTTAATACCGTTTCTAAATTCGGTACCCACCGTGTGCTGCATAGTTACGGAATAAACCTTCAAGATCAGAATATTATACTCTCAGAAATGAATGACTTCATGACCACAGTTAAAGTAGGAGAAGCAAACAGGAAATTGCCTTATCAGGAGGGGATTCTAATAAATAATAAATCATTAACATTGTTGTATAAGGCAATGAGGTACAAGTACAAAATTGAATACATCATCACAAGAAAACTTAACCAAGATCTGGTAGAAAACTTTTTTTCTGAAATTAGAAGCATGGGTAGAACAAACGATCATCCCTCTGCTTTAGATTTTAAACAGACTGAAGTGGTACATACTAGGTCGAAATTCATTATCTCATTTTTGTGAGAACAAAAACACCTCCGATTTGCTTTCAGAAGAAAAGGCATTAATAGTGGGTCCTAGTACAAGCCAATCAGAAGTCAATGATAATCTGCAGAAAGAACTATGTGCAACGGCAGAATTTCTTAAAGGCATTCTGAAACCGGTTAAATTTACCAACGATCGAGATCCTGAAGAAAATATAGGCCTCCCAGAAAAAATATATGAAATCTCTACAAGACAGCGGATATCCCAGGAAGGATTAAAATATATTGCAGGATATGCTGCATCAAAACATATGGAGCAATACCCGAATCTTGGAATTCCCACAACATTGTCAACTTCTGCTAATCAAAAAGACTGGATTACTACAGTGTCCCGTGGAAACTTAATTCTCCCTTCTAAGGCTGTACAATTGGTTGCCATGCTTATTGAAGTATATTCTCAGATGTGCACGGAGATTCTGTTTCTCATGAGAAATATATAATAAAAAAGACTAAATTTGGTTAATTCTGCCATGAAAAACAAAGCAGAAATGAGTTCTCCTCTTCCGCCAGAAGTAATTACGACATTGGTTAGAACAAGAACATTTATTAGAATTAAAGAAATTAATAAAATAATAAAAATGTCTGGAATTTCAAAGAGAAATATTATAAAGAAAATGAAAAAGATTGCATAAGAATAAGTATTTACTTAACAGAGTGGGATTTATAATGGTGAAATTATATTATGTCGTGTGTGGAATAATAAGGTAAATAATGTAGTAGACTATATTATGTCTCCAATAGCCTGAATATATAAAAATATTTGTTTACTATAATGACAAATTATTCCAAGAAATTCATATACATATGTTAATGAAGGTTCAAAAGTATTTGAATTCATGTACAAAATAATGTATGTTATAAATAACTGTATGGATCTAAGTATGTATATATTTATTACACATTGTATTGCAATTATTATAAAACCACGTGTATATTACAGAAGGCAATATTATTAATGACACACTGCCATATCACATTGTTTCTTGAAACTTGAGTTTAATATGTAATAGATCATAATTTTATTACGTTATCATTTCAAGGTAGTTCCTATTGTACTTGAATTCATGTGTAATATAATGTGTGTGATATATGGGCCTAATTTTGTGCATATTTGTAGCATAATGAATTATAATTATTATAAAAGTACGTGTATATTACAGAAGACAATTATTAACGTTGCACTACCATATTACATTATTTCTTGACTCTTGAATTTAATTTATTGTTCTCTATTTTATAATGTTATCACTTCAAGGTAGACCCTATTATAGCCTATACTGTAAATATTTACTGAATACACAAACCATGATTTTTATTTATTCATTTAAATTTATGGACGCAGATCTAGCCATCAACAATCTGTTATGTTGACTGTGTCATTCGAATGCGGCCTGCAGTAAAGGTGACGTCATGCGCAGACTGAACGAAAACACGCACAGCTTGTCCCACACCTCTACTATGTTTCCACCATGCACTACATGATTGTAAAATACATTATGTCCATCTACAAATTTACTTCAATTCTCTACTCAATGTCTTCTGCCTGTTCATCTTCATACAGCTTCAGATAACTAATATGTAGCTTTGAGGTAAGTTCTGACGTGTAGGCCTACTTCTTCGTTGTAGTGGTTGTAATTCCGAACAATCTCTTCTACTCGATTTAAATTTTGTAGGTACGATCTTTCAATAGGGTGTCGCACATTCAAATGCCCGCCAAGCACATCTCTCTTTTACATCTCCAGTATCCCTTTTGCCCATTACTGCTGTATGAATGTTGATGACAACAAAAACTTTACAATAGCAAAGATTTTCCTTTTTTAGACTGGATTAATTTTACTTCATCCATGGTTGTGGCTAATGTACTCTATAGAGGAAAGAAGGTAGCCGTTTCCATAATTTCAATGAACCATGAAACATGAAACTAAAAATACTGCTGATCCAATATTAAATAAAAGTGGACTTTAAAAAAGTGGGCTTAAATAAAAGTGGACTTCAATAAAAGTGGACATAACAGTCATAGACCCAAAACAATGGACGCACATAAAATTTGGACATAAATGAAAGTGCACAAAAATATTAGAGTGCGTAAGTCATATGGACATGGTTTCAATGGACTTAACGTCTTGGAAGCCTGTGTCTATTTATGGAGTTCCACTGCATAGAAATATTACACATCACATCAAAAAGTCCACAGTTAAACATGTTAGAACAATACGAAATATACAAGCACACAATAATACACTCACAACATTTACCTAATACACAATTGCAGTTCAATACCCACACATTATTCGACATCATAATACACGACACACGAACAACCACCCCCACCATAAAAGCAACACAACCACACTCCTACAACTGACGAACGCAAATGTCGGAAATCAAGATCAGCTGGAACAGCAGTACTTCGTAGGACACTGAAGATGACGCCGCACCGGTGTAGAATCGGGGACCCGCCTGTCTAAGGTACATAACTTGTTTTAAATTTTAACACTTTTAACAATTCTGCTAATATAGTTTCAAGTTCATTGATTTAATATGTTTAGTGAATTTAAGAGAGCAGAGTATTATGATAATAAATGATTGAAAGAATTTTAGTTTTGTCCTTTAATTATGCAGAAATTTGATCCGAACAAATGTAACATTTTAAAATACCCTTTCAGAACGAAAAGTTATATTTGTTCAGATCAAATTTCTACAGATTTAAAGAAAAAAATTCTTTCAGTCATATATTATTATAATACACTGCTCTCTTAAATTTACTAAGCACATTGGGAATTAAATCAATGGCTTTTCCAAAAACACGATATTAAATATTTCATACGAAACAATTTTTTTTTTCGAAATGAAAGCAAAAACGAGCAAAATTGTATTAAACATTTTGCTTGGAATATCGAAAAGAATAACCTCCTGAAATTAATGACATTACTTACGGTTTACCCTGTATAGTGTGAAATACAACGTATATAGTAATAAAATAATATTTACTTACGATCGATGTTCAAAGATGCAGCTATTGAAAGCCTCGTATTCTCCTTCATTTTCTCGTCTTTATACGAAGCGCACATCTTATCGTAAATTTGAGAATTTTCCTGAGCACTCAGTATTAGAATCTAATCAATTGAAACTTGCTCCATGACGCACACCACAGAAAAACAAAATAATGCACAGGTTAAGTCACTGCCTTCTTGCTACAAAATATACGACGACCAAATATATTTTGATGGCAATAGAATGAATCTAGTAGGCTGTGATCAGAAACGAGAACGAGA
Organism: Periplaneta americana; assembly: GCF_040183065.1. NCBI lineage: Eukaryota > Metazoa > Arthropoda > Insecta > Blattodea > Blattidae > Periplaneta > Periplaneta americana. The sequence goes on from NC_091121.1 coordinate 158,296,044, forward strand.
AAGTTGAAACTTGGAACCATGTCGTGAACCTCCTCAGCTCATTTCACGAACCCCATGTGGTCGCGAACCATACTTCGGGAACCGCTGAGTTTGAGTACTAAAAGTTCAATTTGTTCTACCTATGTGTTGGTATTTTCTTCATGGGTTAAGGAAGAGTAATCTCAACCTGATAGAGATTGAACTTAAAATTGAAGTATAGACCTACTCCATTGTAAATGATAACTTTTCACTGTTTCGGCGATTGTCAACTTCTGCCCCGATCCCCCAATAATGTATTCTGTGTTTTTCAGGGTATATGACTATCTTTCTGTTTTCTAGGATTCTTCAACGAGTGTACTTGGAAGATAATCTTCCATTGAACTTTTGTTAGTTTTATCATACTTATATTAAAAAATAAATTAAAAACTCAGAATATTACGAAGACAAATGATCAGGCATTGGCCTGTAAAGCATGTCTATTCTTTCAGAGCTTACACATAGACATGAATAAACAAATTTAGATGATAAATTATCATTATTGATCCCTTTTCGACAAGCACTAAATGCGTCTTTCATTGATTAGTGAGTTTACAACAAAAAGATGCTCTTACTTAGCTTCGGTGGAGATTATAATTAAGAAAGACCCGAAGTCATTTGCAGTATGTTGACACTAAAACCAAACGGGATAAAGAAGATGGGCGTGAAGTGGCTAAACAATTGTTGAAAGACACACAAAAAGAGGGGGTGGGGAACTGAAAAAATGAACATGTGTTATGATACCGCGATAAAAAATAATAGAAAGATAAAAAGTAAAAAACTAGTAACAAAGGACAAGATAAAAACTACTACTGCCACCTAGCGGTAGCAGACACTACTACTAATTACTAAGCTGCAACACTAGGTTGCGTTGTCTAATGGTGGTGGAGATGAACCCAAGTGGTCTACGTGGTGTTGGTGACAGCATTCTTCCTCTTGTATTGAATATTTCTGATGTCTTGTTCAACCCCTCACTTAAACATTAACAATCCACCATTGCTTTCCAACCCCTCATTTAGATCATAATATATTATATTCCTAAGTAAAATAAAAGCATTTAGTTCAAATGTGAAATTAGACGAATAATGACTACATCATGTAAAATGAATGGATGCGAAACGACGTCCATATACAACATTTCATTATATTTCATAAGGAGAAATGAATGAGGTGCGACAAACAAAGGCATAGCCAATCAATAATTCAGCCAGAATGTACAGTGCTTAAAGTTAAAGAAACAAGAAGATAGTGGCGATGATGTAAATATGGTTCAACTTTAATCATTTAACAGCTGTTACTAAGGGATCAAGGAAAATTGTAACAAATTTAATTTTAAAGTGAATTAAATTTTTCTCTTTAATCCTCAAATCGAGCATTAATCTCGCGTGCACACATATTTTGACACATTCGCACATTCGAAGAGCCTGGTTATTGCCTGATAGCAGTAAATGCGCTCGTATGAGATATTGATGTAAAAGTAATTAATCACTGGACGGAAGATGGACAAGTGATGAATGGCCTCTGATGATTTATTAAATCATGCACTCCGTCATACTAGTTAATAATGTTCGCCCCTTTACATGAAGCACTCTCTTTTGTGTCTTCGTATCAAAGTTCAGCGAAATTTAACACCTCTGTCGATACTATATTCCCGGATAACTCGATCACAAAGCAACCGCATAGCAGGTTTCATGCAAATAATTTGCTTCATTCTATCGTCCACAATCTGTCACTTCTGAAGTGAAACTTCTTTAGACAGGAAACGAGTCAAACGCTGTGACACAAAATTCTGTGACTGACGTTTTAAGAGAGCTTAGCGTTTTGCTATTACGAGATTGTGTACGTTGCCGTTGTACCGTAAATTAAGTTACTGAAATTTGTAATTTTAAACGCATTTACATAAATTAGTGGAAGTATGGCTGCCTCCCATCAGTACGTCTTCTGTGTAGTGTTGCGACGTTACACAGTCAAAACCAATGAGTGAAATAATTACATTCTTGAGAAGCTGCATTTTGTTAGAAAATATGTCGAACTCAGGAGCTCAATGAACAAGAGCCTGACGTGAAAGAACCATGTGTCAATGACTTAGTGAATGTTCCTACACCTCAAATAATCAACAAATAATTAACAAGTGCAATGCCAGAAGAATCGTACTTCACCATATGAAGATTTCAAGTCAAATTACGAGGGCTATTCATAAAGTAACTTCCGTTTATTTTTCACAAACCTGTGAATGACGTTACAGGATTGGGTTACAATACGTTTGAAAGTATACACTTTAATTTATTTTTCCATATAGTTTCCAGTCACATTGAGACACTTGTTGTAGCGTTTGACGAGCTTTGAAATTCCGCAACCGTAGAATTCGGCCGCCTGCGACTGAAGCCAACCTACGACGCTGGTTTTCAACTCTTCGTCATCGTCAAAGCGCTTCGAGCCAAGCCACGTCTTCATGTGCATGAATTTAATTTAATTCTACTCCCATTAACAATGGGATTTGCTCTCCACACAGTAACACAGTATTCGTTATTGCACTCCACAGACGACAATGACAATTTACTTGGATTATTGAGAACAACAATGAACTGTTAATTTTTACTAATGTTCACAAAGCACTATTTACAAATCAGAACTGTCAGCTCTCAGTTCACAGTTCTTCTAGCTCAGTCACTCGAGTTCACAGTATCTCGAACCTCAGACCTTAGAGACAGTCCTCTGAACTTCGAACTCAGGTCCCTCCAACTGCGGTCCACTGCACTCGAACTCAGGTCTTCGGATGCTCACACAGTTGCGGACACACACTCAAGTCGAACTCTGGTACACAAGACTGGCTGGCTTGCTGTCCACTGACTGTAACAACACTGAGTTACTCACTGACTGTCTGACTCAAGTTCACTCGCGTGCCGTAATTTATACCCACACCATAGTTGCGAGAAAGTACGAGTTCTGGATATTTTTACTTCGACGGACTTCTGGACGATTCTGTTCGGGAGGGTCCGTCCCCCTTTTCACCCCGCAGCAGTTTGCTTCCTTCCCCTCTCGGCAAGCACCAGATGCGCGCGCAGCCTCCCCTCGCCGCCACACCTAAGCGACCAACGTTTCGTCTGCTGCGCGCCCTGTCGGACACGCGTTCGAATCCCGCACAATCGACACCCAGCTGTCACAATATAAGGAACGCACACCTTTCTCTGCAGTGCTTCTGACGTTTGGCCTATATTTCACCATAATCTTCAGTAATTTTGAATCTACCACCTCTTTCCTAATTCTTTCCTGTTGAATACATTTTTCATGGAATTTAGAAGTGACTTCTTCACTAAATGTTTTTATGTATACTTTTTATTAACGTGAAACGTTTATACTCGGGGGCAAAATATAGAAAACGTTACAGAAGTTTCAACATAAAGAACAACTATAAATAATAATACATCTACTTCAATAATGCATACCCCATCCCCGGAATAAGGGTCTAAGGTACGTTGTTTTCCTATTCAGATACGTATACCCTTATTTCTGGGAAGTATTCAATTCGAAATATTAGAATCCAGAATAACCAAGTCATCATCCTATTTAATATCTGAACGTTTATTGTAACCACACTTATCATTCGGGCAAATAAGAAAGCTAAGACACAATGCTACCAATTAAGGAATCGTTTGTCATATGATTAAGAACATTTCACACGATAACAAGAATCCTATGAATCCGCTTTTAAGCCTATTTTCCAACTAAAATATCCAAGTTTTGCTTCTTTGAAGCATTGTTGAAGTTACCATAACGCTGTAAAATGTAAACTTTTGTATACTTATGGCGCAACACAGTAACTGATATTACATTTCGTTTGTTTCCAGAGACATTACTGCTTACCTACATTCAGTACCTACCTACCTCTCGACTCATCTGCCTACGTAAGTACACATACACGTACCTATTCTACCTATTCTCATTTTTATTACCGGTATTAACTTTGCTAACATACTCGTAGTATTAAGCCCGCTTGAATTAAACTGATTCCAGTTACTATTGCTGTGCATAATTATAACAACGCTCATAGAGAGTTAAATGCAAGAGCGCGAATGTGACCTATGAGAGAAATATTTGTTCAAAATTCATGTCCAGTCTGGAGAGATTAAGAGAGACGATGGGATATTCTGAAATGAATAGGAAACCTATATTACGTTTTGTGATTAAATGCACAGTTAATTGGAAAATTAAGTTTGAAATTTTAGTATTCTGGCAACATCACCGCTAACACACTCTCCTTTCTTCTCGTAATACAGATGTAAAAGGTCAACGAACTCAGGCATGTGTCCCGAGTGAGGTACCTCCCACCTCGCTCTCTGGATACAACGGTGCAATCTGTTTGTATCGTTCAGTGGCTGGAAAGGAGTGCTCTTTAATTAAATTTATACGAAAATCTTCTACGTTAATGAAATACACCGCCGGTATAAATTACTTTTTATTAGATTTCTATCGATATGGAAAAAAATCACGATCATAGTCACAATAATTACCGAATAAGAGGGTGTTAAACACTTGGGGAAAAAACATTTTTTTCTGAGAAAATTATGAACATTCCTCCAATATGATATCACACTCTTGTGTTACATATAACATTAGGTATTCGCTCTGAAAATCTGCATAACGCATTGTAGACTTCGTCAAAAATTTTTTCAATCCGGCATGGGGAAAAATTGAGAGTTGGATTGAACGTATACTTCTCTGATAAACAACCACCTAGGCCCAATTGTATAAAACTCCCTGACTAAAGACCAATTTTGGTCGAAGATCGGAAAGTGAACCGAGTTCAGACACTTCTTCTATTGTATAAAACTTTTCTGCGATCAAATTACCTAGGTTCAAATGCAATCTAAGTTCACGAGAAAAGGACTTGGCAACATCGCATAAACAGGTGAAGTATGTGATGCGCGGGCCATGTTGTACAGGTTTGCTCAGTGTTGCCAATTTAGCGACTTTAACTCTTTTTCGACCACAATTTCTTTTAACTTTTATATTGCTTAAATAGGGATTTAGCGACCTTTTTAGCACCTCATAGTGACAAAATTTAATCTTTCTTTGTTGATAATAAGAAATATAGCGACTTTCCAACTACTTTTTGGCGACTTTCCGCACACTCTGTTGGAGACACTGGTTTGTTTTGTGCATTGTAAATGATGGCGGACAATAAGAAGAAGATTGACCGTTCTCCAAACTGTTATCATGTTATGGTGTTTGATACTGCTAAACATAATAAAGCTTTATAAAACGACAATTTTCGTTTAATAATACAGTTGATTGAAAATTTTTTAATGTACCTATCATATCTATGAATAATTCATGGTTGTTATAAATATAATATAATTATAGGTTATGTTATTTGATACTGCTGAACACGATAAAGCCTTATAAAATGTAAGAATTTTTGTATATTAAGGCAAGAAATATACAGTATATATTATATATATAAATTATATATATATATATATATACATATATATTAATAACTGGAAGAAATTATGAACACTATGTAAACTGTGTATAGTTGTGTATTGTTTATATAGTTATTTTTGTGTGTGTCAGTTTGGTTAGTTTGATTCCGTGTATATTTGGTATAGTTCATGTATTTAGTTAGTATAATTTTTGTGTTCGTTTGTATGGTTTTGTGTGTTTTAGTTTGGATAGTTTGACTCCGTGTGTAGTTGGTATAGTTCAGGTATTTAGTTAGTATAATTTTTGTGTTCAATTGTATGGTTTTGTGTGCTTTAGTTTGGATAGTTTGACTCCGTGTATAGTTGGTACAGTTCATGTATTTAGTTAGTATAATTTTTGTGTTCAGTTGTATGGTTTTGTGTGTTTTAGTTTGGATAGTTTGGCTCCGTGTGTAGTTGGTATAGTTCATGTTTTTAGTTAGTATAATTTTTGTGTTCAGTTGTATGGTTTTGTGTGTTTTGGTTTGGATAGTTTGACTCCGTATGTAGTTGGTATAGTTCAGGTATTTAGTTAGTATAATTTTTGTGTTCAATTGTATGGTTTTGTGTGTTTTAGTTTGGATAGTTTGACTCCGTGTGTAGTTGGTATAGTTCATGTATTTAGTTAGTATAATTTTTGTGTTCAATTGTATCGTTTTTGTGCGTTTAGTTTAGATAGTATGGGTGTTTAGGCTGTACAATTTATGTGTGCAATTGGTATAGGTTTTTGTGTATTTAGTTTGTGTGTGAGTTAAGACTATGTATGTGTTCAGTTTGTGCAATTTTTTTCTTTTTTTATCGTGTGTTTAGTGTGAACAGTTGTGTTCAGATTATAATTTATGTGTTCAGTTTGCATATTTTTGTGTGGATGTTTAGTTTGCATAATTTATGTATTTAGTCTGTATTGTTTTTCATGTTTAGTTGGTATAATTTGTTTATGTGTTTAGTTTGTAAGTGTATAGTGTAAGCTCTCTTGGACTGGCTCCCCAAGTGTAGTAGACCTTCAGCTCACCCTACACTCCTGTAGGAGGCCCTTATGGGATTTCAGGCTTTTCGTATTTCGTATATTAATAATAATGGTTATTCGTTTTGCACAATATGCCACTCGTATACTTCAAACAGAAAAAAAATATCTGAACTTCGATCATCTAACTTAATCGGAGAAATTTCTTCAGTGAAAGTTGACTTTCGTTTAAGACAAATTAATCTCAGATTAGACTTTATACAACGCAAAATTCCAAGTTCAGCTAGAACGAGGATCAATTTAACCTCTGATCTAAGATTGAATGGTTTATATAATCAGCCCTTAGAAGCTTAACAGTAAGTATGGATCCTTGTGTTCTTGCCTCAAACAGCGTAAAAATGCATTGCTATGTTTTTATAACAGTTTTCTTCCAGGACCTGATGAACATATAACAAGCCGTCACTTAATAGAAAAGCACATGTATCATATTTATGTTCTACATAATATTCATGCGTTTATACAGCCATTAAAATTTGGTGTGTTTTAGTAATTTTCAACTTTTATTTATTCTATAAAATTTAGCTTTCTTAAATAGAAACTTCGTTGTTATTTTGATCACATTTTATCAGTTTCACAAGAGACAGATATTAAAGTATGAGTAGTGTTTTCAGAATTAAATCCTACAATTTTGTCGTGGTATACACAAAATCAATTTTGTGTTAGAGCATGACATCATTTCAGTCTGAAAATACAGATTAACTGAACTTGATGTAAGTAACTCGTCGTTATAATTGCTTTGATGAAGAGGGACATGTGAGAGATAACTTACAGTGTACATATCCTATACGTTCAGCTGAACTTAGAAACGAAAGATAGACATAATGGTAAGTACACTTTGAAAACTAAATATTGTTCGTACGTTGTTTGGAAATGTCTGGATATGAGTGTTAGAGTAATTGAGAGAATTGCACGACACCGACCTTCCGTGTGTGTAGGCCTATCGGAAATTGTTTAGAAGAGTACAGTAAACAACTTAGACTTGGAGGATCATAATTGTGCTGAACATTTTAGTAAGGCAACATAGAGGAATTTATTTTCCAAAAGTTGACGAAAATATAGAAGAACTAATAAGAGCATTGTTAGAAGAACTTTGAGTCCACAGAATCCAGGAATCTTCCTTTTTTGCACGTTGTATTTCTGTCTAAATCTTTACACGATTTCTGGCATTTGTGTCACTTCCCACGCTCTTCTAAAATCCTGATTAAATTAATGTAATTTAACCATTTACCTTTTCTTTGTATATCGTAGACTGGAAGTGAGTTACGAGAAAATGTTAAAATGATACACAAAGAAACAGGAACTCATTGACATATTTGGTAACTACAAATTGAACTTTTTTTTTCCTATAAAATTCAACGCGAAAATTTTAAGTGAAATGAAGGTAAGTAGTAGAGATGAACAAAACTAACTACCGCTCTCCCTCGCTGTGTTCGTTGCATTTGTCTTTCGAGTTTCGTCTCTTCATTCTCGTGCGCTTCGAGTCTCGCTCATCATTCTCGAAATAGTATTTGGTAGACGTGGAAAGATTTCGTAATTTTGAATAACATACATAATTGAAATAAATAACATTATAAATGTTTAAATGAGACAAAAAGACAAAACAGAACAGTATCTTAGTTATCAAAATGTTCTGGTTCTAAGATATTAGCTATGGTTATATAAATGAAAAAAATTCACAAGTAAATTTGCATTTCTAAAAAACATAAAACATAACGTTAATATATTTTTACTTAATATTGCAAACTCGATCTCAAACATATGAAAAGAAAATTCCTAACCTTTTAATAAAGGCCTAGTAATTAAATAAAGATTAGGGAACGGATTAATATACACTGAAAGGTAGAGATATTTTAAATAGTCTACTTGATTGGCAACTGTTATATATGTATAAACAAAGTATATAACAGTTCAAATAGGTATAAACAACTATGGCGATTCAAGGCTACTTGACTTTTGGGAATTCGGGAGTGATCAATCTCGACGTCTCGAAACACTCACAAGCAGTCTTTACGTCAGCGATGCGACGTATACAACATTGTCGTGCGGGTTTTCGGCTTTGCGGGCGCTGTTAGTCTTGCTTTCTCGATCGTTGTTCATCGCTAATAAGTATTCACTCTTTAAACGAAAAATCTGATATTTAATTAAATAATTTAACTTGGCTACTTATATTATTGTTATATCGTCCTGCTACTAGAATTACTTTTGTGTCTCTCTTCGAAACTTTATAAAACTTCACAATACGATAGAAGGTCTGTGCGATAATTTTTTGCTGTATTCCACTCCCAGAAATGACGAGTCCAGCGTGATTTTATCCTGTCACCATCATTATATCACAAGCAAGTAAAGTGATTTATCTAATTTTTTTTTCCACTTAACACTTAATTATTTAGCTAATTTTACTCATTGTATTCATCTTAACTGTTTATTCGTTTTACATATCTTATTTAATTTTCCTGTTTCACTTAGGAAGTGTTAGTTAGGAGGCCGGAGGGAAAAAGACCTTTGAGGAGGCCGAGACGTAGATGGGAGGATAATATAAAATGGATTTGTGGGAGGTGGGATATGATCGTAGAGCCTGGATTAATCTTGCTGTGGATAGGGACCGGTGGCGGGTTTATGTGAGGGCGGCAATACACCTCCGGGTTCTTTAAAAGCCATTTGTAAGTAAATAAGTAAGTTTTACTTAAGATACCCAGAGTATCTACTTGATTTCTTCATTTCAGGATAATTAAAGATTTAAAAGTGTTTGAGTGTATTACAAAACTAGACTCTACCTGATTTATTAAATACTGGCTACAATATTACATTATTTACCTAAAACAGCAAGCAGTTTTGTTTCTCCTTTTTTCCGCTACTACTGTAATGTTATGGCTTCCTCAAAGCTTATTTCTGACTTCTGGAATCTACCGAAATTTATCTTTTGCTGGATAGATAACAAAAACGCTGACAGACGATAACTTAAAGCGAAGGGTTTTGTAACGTCGCCTACGCAGCACGCAAGCAGTCGTATGCAATTGCCCTTAAGATGTTTATATATTTGAGCAAAAAATAAAGCGTCACCTTAACACAGATTGAAAACGGGCACATCGGGATATATTTAATTACAATATAGACTAAAGAGAATTCTTTAGAATTCGACACGAAAAAAGTTAGCCATATTTGGTCATCAATAATCAATTTAATGATGTTCAATCTACATTCGTAAGGAATTATGCTATTTGAAACGTCTATAATTCATACAGGGTAAAGGTTGCTAATCTAGTGGTGTGAATAATATTGTGATAGTTATTTTTGAGAATCTGAGAGAGAGGAAGATAGATTTTTTGCGCCAAAGTATTAAGGCAATGTTCGTGGACAATTTTCTGCACAAAACCGGCCCTTCTCTCGCTCAGTAAAATTGTAATTAATTCTCAAAAAATAACTATCACAATATTACTTGTATCACCTATTGGAAAGTTATGAGTAAGTTATACTAATCACTTCATATTATATAATAAATAATATTAACTCTCGCCTCTCGCAGTTTTAGACTTACGCCAGGTATTCATAGCCCCTTTTAGTCAGCATCACCACTCACACTATACGCGTACAGATTATAGTACAAATTGTCCCACAATGTTTTTCTTGTTAACTTTTCCATCGCAGCAATGATTCGATTATTTAGTTCCCGACGATTTCTTGGCGAGAGTAACACATAGGCAAGTTCTTTATATTGTTTATTGCTTTCCACGTATCTCAGTAGTAACTCACAAAATGGGGAAAATTCTTTCCTAATAGCTTAGTAATTGACATGACCATACAGGAAGAACTTAAAATGTTTATAGGAGAACGTTACAATCGCTGCAAGATGCATATACAAACGCGCACGGAAAAGCCTCATTTCGCATCTCATCCAAGTCCACGTGCTGACAAGATGGATTGACCTGCCTGTCTTGCAATTATGTTGGTCGCTAGCTATCCGTCAGCTTTTATACAACGTAGCAATTTCCTGTCCGACATCTTCATAATACTTTAAAGTATCTTAGAAACATATATATATATATATATATATATATATATATATATAATTTGAACTGGTAATGAAAATTACGGGAAAACGACTGAACGGATTTTAATGAATGACCCATCATTTTGAAGATTTGCATCCAAGGATTTTCAGAAAAATAGTAACTTTCAGTCAAGCGTTAGTTTTCCTACATAATTTTCCTATTTTCTAAAATCCATCTTTCGTCACTTTTGAGAACTAATTGCATTTCAGTATAAAACAAAATACACACTACAATAAACAATAGGATATTACACGAAGGCCATGACCTGCAGGATTGCTGACATATTTAGAGCTCAAATTCAATTGGTTATTAAAAACTTCAAGAATTACTAAAAATAATTTACAGGTCTGATTTTACGGTGTGTAAGTTTGAGTACAACTGTGCATTGGGTACTAAAATCTACAAAATTTGATGTGATTTGATGACATTATTACCATTAGAAATGAATATTATTATAGTTAATCCCATGATGTGACTATTTTTCATTAATTATACATATTAATTCAATATTGATAATATGAAAGTAAAACGTTTTGGGGTTATGTAAGTAGATGTAGATAATATCTTAAATTAGATCTTTATTTATATAATTTACTCAGTGGTGGCTATATAGTGTAACTACAAAACTTACGTAAGATATTAATATTGTTATTAAAAATCAAATATTTTTACAGTTATTAATCAAGCGGGGTTGGGTCTTTTTCATATACTTAATGGCGGTGTGGTGTAGATATTTATATGCGTCATTCTCTTCAGTATTGGTTCGAGAGAGCGCAAAAATTACAGTTCCTAAGGAAAGACCAAAAGGTATTACTTACTGATAAAATAAGAATCCTACAAAATTATGTAGTCTCCCGATCATTTCAGCAAGATCTTTTAGCAGGACATTTGAAGCTCTACATGCAGCAGCTATACCAAGATGAATTCGAAATCATAGCAAACCTGACTTTTTTTTTTTAACTCTCACCTACAATCCACAATGACCTGAAATATCTATTGCTTTACTCCCATATGAAAAACCCACTGATCGTTCTGACATTGTTACTTGCGTTTTCGCGTTGAAACTCAAAAACGGAAGGTGGATGGGTTCAAGATAAAGTATTTGCCATAAAAAAACATTCGGAGGGAGTATGTTTCATTATTACGGAAGCAAATAACTTTCAAAATGTCTGGTATTCTTCAATGAAAATAAATCTTAAAAATTTTTATTTGAACGTCTAATGAACTTAGTTTGCAGCATTTCCTGCACAAGCCACTAACAGAGATATAAAGTACTGTGCTGGATGGGACTTGGAACATCTCTTAAGCCTTCATTCCGGAGAAGTTTTTATGCACCCGTGATGGAACGGGTTTGCGTGGCGACTGTGCTGCTCGGCTGAGCCGTTGCCACTATCCTCTACACTATAAATTCCTTTCAGCCTTCAAATCAGTATATCATATCTCTGGTGGCGATCCACCGTATCTGGTATGCAAGTGTATAAGTCGTTATAGCCAGGCAAGCAAGAAACTGTGGGGGGGGGGGACTTCGGTGTCTCTTATACAGAGCTATTAGTCGTTTACAACTCACCACCATTGCCATCTACCAATCTTTGCACAAACTGTCAGGGACATGTTTTGTGGAAGACGGCGGATATGATTTTACATAGATACGGGATATTTCCTATTCTTCGAGACGTAAGTTAAATCCTTACAACCTTGCCAACGCAGAGATGTGAACTCGGGTTAACAATCGCCTTAAACAAGTCTTCTGTCAACTCAGCTTATGTCTTACAATATATGCCAAAGGTTATCTAAGGCTACAGGCTTATATAGAAAGTTTATTATAATTATATTATTATAGAGCAGGCCTGGGCGTTAATACCTCAATTGAGGTTCTGCAGGCTACCCCTTAATTCCTCACTCCACATTCCCCGGCAGAGACAGTTATGTATCGGACCGATACGAGTGGACCTGAAGACAAGCATTGCTGAGTGATGGATTGTGCGAGTATAAGGTATGCATAATTGCTTTCTGCTGTTGCTGATTGCCTAAAATCCACCACTGATGCACAGTGCCCTACTATATGCTCGTTTCTAAAGCTGTAAAGCGAAAAAGACATGTGTGGGAGTATCTCCTTCCCTTTTCTTTTTCCCTTTATGCTCAGGGCTGTTACAGATGCTCAAGCATTTTCCTGTGCCGAAATTTTTCTTCTCCACTCTTCTCTATTTCCTCAATTCTTTTTTTCTAAACCTTTCTGTTGAATTAATTTACTAATTTCCTCCATCCACATAACACGTGATCTTCCCCTCTTCCTCATTCCTGTTGACACCCATTAAAATATCAATTGTCTCGGAAGTCTGTCGTTCTCAATCCTCCGAATTTGACCTTACCAATTTAATTGTTTACTCTGGGTATAGTTGATTATGTAATCTTGATTATCCATTATACTCCTAATTATCTCTTTCTTATTGTATATAATTTTGAACGCCGTGCAGATGTTCTGAGGAAGTGCAATTGTGTAGATTCTGGTTTCGATTCCACTTTTGAACTTAACGTCCACAATTCTGCTCCATAAGTTCTTACATGATTTATGAATATTTATTTATTTTTTTTTTGTTTTAAAAATATGTTTATCCCGTAAGTTTCCATTTAGCCTTTTTGTCGTTGACCTTACTTTCATCATCCTTTCTTTAATACCTGTTTCTAAACGAAGAAGTTAACTAGGAAAATGGAGATTAAGAAAAAGTTGGCTAGGAAGATGAAGATAAAGACGTTAACTAGGAAGGTGAAGATAAAGATGAATTTGACTAGGAAGATAAAGATAAAGAAGTTAACTTAGAAAGTGAAGATAAAGAAGAAGTTGACTAAGGAAATGAAGACAAGAAGAAGTTGACTAGGAAGATGAGGGCATAGAAGAATTTGATTAGGAAGATGAAGACAAAGAAGAACTTGATTAGGAGGATAAGACAAAGAAGAAATTGACTAGGACGATGAAGATAAAGAAGAAGTTGCCTAGGAAGATGAGAACACAGAAGAAGTTGATTAGGAAGATGAAGACAAAGAAGAAGTTGATTAGGAAGATGAAGACAAAGAAGAAGTTGATTAGGAAGATGAAGACAAAGAAGAAGTTGATTAGGAAGATGAAGACAAAGAAGAAGTTGATTAGGAAGATGAAGACAAAGAAGAAGTTGATTAGGAAGATGAAGACAAAGAAGAAGTTGATTAGGAAGATGAAGACAAAGAAGAAGTTGATTAGGAAGATAAAGACAAAGAAGAAGTTGATTAGGAAGATAAAGGCAAAGAAGAAGTTGATTAGGAAGATAAAGACAAAGGAGAAGTTGGTTGGGAAGATAAAGACAAAGAAGAAGTTGACTAGGAAGGTGAAGACGAAGAAGTTGACTAGGAAGATGAAGACAAAGAAGAAGTTGACTAGGAAGGTGAAGACAAAGAAGAAGTTGATTAGGAAGATTAAAACAAAGAAGAAGTTGACTAGAAAATTGAGGACGAAGGAGAAGTTGGCTAGTCAATTTTTCTCTATGTATTTGAATATAGAGAGAAATTGACCTTGAGGATGAAAATGAAGAAGACGTTGACTAGGAAGATAAAGATAAATAGAAGTTGTTTAGGAAGAAGATAAATAATAACTCGACTAGAAAGATGAAGATAAAGAAAAAGTTTACTAGGAAGGAGATGTTGACTACGAAGAAAGTAAAGAATAATTCGACTAGGAACATGAAAACGAAGTAGAAGTAGGAAGTAGAACATTATTTTGATGGTGATCGTAATAAATTATATATCAGATGGTAATAAAAACAAGAAGAATGAGGTGAAGGTGGCGAAGATGATGATGACGATGACGATGATGAAGAAGAAGGTTATAAATGTGGGTTGTTGATATTGAACTTGATTATAAAGGAAATTATGAAGATTGAATTTCTGAAAATGATGATGAAGAGATTAAGAATAAGATCACATTGAAGAAAGGGACAACGTTTATGATAAGAGAAATTTAGAAACGGACAGATAAGGAAAGGAGTTTAACTTTTAATTTGAAAATAATTATGCAAGCAGACGTACTTAGACGTTATAATATTTGTGCTTATAAAAGTTATAAATAAATAGCCTATTATTCCCCATAAAGCTCTTGTATTTTCTTCGGAAAGGGCGTGATATTATTTCTAATATTTTAAATATAAATTTGAAAAATGAAACAGTATCCGCTGTGTTGTTTAGAGTGAAGGGTCAACATTGTACACCCTCGTATCTTGGACCTACAAGGAGATCGATTAATATCATACCGTTGTTTCCCCAAGCCGCCCTCGTTAGCGTCAACAGCACACCGTCTTGATTGATGCTTCGGCTAGTTTTTCCTGGCAATTAATGAAAGACGGATATTGTCACAAGGATCATACTACCTATACTCTTAAAGTGCTTTCCTTCTTAATTTTCAACTTTTCACAGAATCTTGTTTGTAGTTTTGTGTGTCATTTAATTACGTTTTCGACGACTAACAAAACACAGTATTGATATCTTATTCTGTTTCCAATTTATTATTTCGGAGAATTGAAGTTCTTGGATCCTCCAGGCCTCTATGAATACGAAATTGAAGAGTACAGGGGAAAATCTGATGATAAATAACGTTTTAATATCAGGGCGTCAAACAAGGCTGCCCATTATCGCCAGCATTATTTAACTTATATATCGACGCAGCCATAGATGAATGGCAAAGAAATCTTACAATTGGACTAAAGATAAATAATCTGTTTATTAAGACCATGTTGTTTGCTGACGATCAAATTATTTTTGCAATGTCAGAAAGCGACCTACAACGTGCTGTCTACAAACTACAAACATGTATGATTAATTATAATCTAAAAATTTCTAATAGAAAAACTAAAACTATGGCATTTTTGGGACCAGATCATTTAAGATGTAAAATCGTCATAGATAAAGAAATTATAGAACAGGTATCATCTTTTAAATACTTAGGCTGCACTATTACATACTTAAAAGAACAAGATGTGGATATAAAAATAAATAGATTTCAAAGAATGTGTGGAACAGTTATAAGAACACTAAAAAATAAAACGTTACCTGAAACACAACTTAAATTTTATAAAACACTTGCAGTCCCATTACTCACCTATGGCCCCGAAAATTGGACACTAAACAGAAATAACAAGAGAAAATTAGAAAGCAGCGAAATGAAATTTCTTCGAAGTGTTGCAGGCCTCACATTATTAGATAAACAAAAAAGTGAAGATATACGCAATAGATTACAGATATATAATCTTTATGAGCGGTACAAGCACAAAAACAAAACTGGTACGAACACATCCAACGTATGGAATATTATAGACTTCCTAAAATCCTTTTCAATTACAAACCTACTGGTAGAAGAAGCGTTGGAAGACCTAGAACCCGCTGGATAGATGACATCATCCTTTGAAGTCGGAACAGGCCTTAAGGCCTATAGCCTGAAGTTGAAGAAGAAGAAGAAGAAGACTATTTTTACAGGAAAAATCCAACTAGGTAATCAGCTCAGTCGGGAATCCAACCCACGCCTGAGCGCAACTCTGGATCGGCAGGCAAGTGTCTCAGCCGACTGAGCTACGCCGGTGGCTACGAGGGAATTTAAGGATTATGTTTTTATTGTTTTGTTCAGGTTTGAACAGTGATCCTTGGATTCATTTCTTTCAAATTTGCCGTTTTCTCATCCATCACTTTTCACTTTTACTTTCATATAATAGTAATCTTCAAACACTATTCGGTTATAGAGTCTATTCTATTTCATTCCACTTCAGTAATTTAATATCATATAACAGTCTATGGTTTTACATGCTTGTCATTTTTTTCGCATAGCCAACAAGAACTTTAATTTTAACATTCTTTTGTAACGCATGCAAATATGCAGAATATTTCGACAACAAAAGAGTTGGTCTGTGATTACAAGTCACAATGCATATATACGCTTCTGCAACAACAAAATTTCCATTAGGCCTAATAATTATAATTTGTTCCTCTTATGCCACAGATGTAGCTGAAGCGTATGAAATTCAAAAGGCGGCTTCACACCAAACGTAATACCTTATTCATTGCTTTGTATTAATGATCACGAAACCTGAACGCTGCACACTAAATGGACACACCTTTGAAAATAAATTGGCTTGTGAATAATTCTACATTGATTTTTATTCCTTTGTATTTATCTTTTAGTCTGATTGGTCGGGTCGAATGAAAGGAATTCTGACAGCCAGGAAAAGCATGTAGAGTTAATTTATTCCTGCCATTGCTTTGTGGAATAGTCACAACTTCGCTTTCCATCCTTCTAGACAGAGTGAAAACACGATTTTCTGTGTAAATTTTGACCGCTCTTATATTTTGAAAGAGGGAGTCCTTTAATTTCAATGTCAGTTCCATTACTTACTTACTTACTGGCTTTTAAGGAACCCGGAGGTTCATTGCCGCCCTCACATAAGCCCGCCATTGGTCCCTATCCTGAGCAAGATTAATCCAGTCTCTATCATCATATCCCACCTCCATCAAATCCATTTTAATATTATCTTCCCATCTACGTCTCGGCCTCTCCAAAGGATTTTTTCCCTCCGGCCTCCCAACTAACACTCTATATGCATGTCTGGATTCGCCCATACGTGCTATATGCCCTGCCCATCTCAAACGTCTGGATTTAATGTTCCTAATTATGTCAGGAGAATAATACAATGTGTGCAGTTCTGTGTTGTGTAACTTTCTCCATTCTCCTGTAACTTCATCCTTCTTAGCCCCAAATATTTTCCTAAGCACCTTATTCTCAAACACCCTTAACCTATGTTCCTCTCTCAAAGTGAGAGTCCAAGTTTCAGAACCATAAAGAATAACCGGTAATAAAACTGTTTTATAAATTCGAACTTTCAGATTTTTTGACAACAGACTGGATTGTAAAAGCTTCTCAACCGAATAATAACACTCATTTCCCATATTTAATCTGTGTTTAATTTCCTCCCGAGTATCATTTATGTTATGTCAGTTCCATTACAAAACTAAACAGTCTATGATCTAAATGTCAATTTTATGATTAATGCCTGTCTCCTAAGACAGCCCTGGGCATAAGAGGGGAAGTGAAAGGGACGGAGAAACCCCACCCATGTAATTTTCGCTTACACCGCCTTATGAACAAACACACAGTAAGGAACTGTGCATCAATGGTGGATTTCAGTTGACCAACGAGAGCCGAGAGTTCATAAAAGCTATCATCCCCGTCTGATACAAGCCGTCACTGACAATCCTGTTTCTTCGTACCGAACCAAAACTTTACTGCCTCAGCCGAGGATGGTGGAGTGGGGAGTTAAAGAGTGATCTGCATGGACTCAATCGAGTTATTAGCGCCCAGGCCTGTTCTAAGGTGTAGGAACCCCTTTGCATATCAAGTCATGTAGAGGACAAAATTCTCCATCATCATCGTATGCGGTCAGTTTAACACAGGAATGTCAATTGATGCCCACAGGAACAAGCGCGAGCTTTAGAGCCCAGGAGAGCCTGAGCTCTTTACAGCGGAAAGGAAAGAGACAGACGAAAGAGCTGGTATATGGCGCTTGGTCGAGCTATATTCAGGGATGGCCAGCACTGATTCAATGGATAAAGGGAAGAGAACTTATTAAAACTGTATCCATGTTAATTTTTAGATTTGCCTCAGAAGTATAAGTGCATTGTAAGAATGTAAATTTTAATTTTAATGCTCATTTTTCACAAGATTGATTTTTTTATGCAAAAGAAATATTTTCTCAACTTTTCGTATAGAAAAATTAAATTTTCAGGTATAGGCCTATTTATTTAGTAGCGTTACAGAATATTTTCGTAAATATAATATATCGTATATATGTATTACTGAAGATAGTGTATTGAATATTTTGAAAATATTCGCAATTAAATGGTTTCTAAGGAAATGAATTAACAAAGCAACTACTGTTACATCATAAGCAAAAGATACGTGCCCATGTGTTATAAAAATGTCAGCTCTATAGCTTCAGCAGATTTCGAGAAAAAAATTAATATTCTGATGATAGGAAGTTGCTCACAAATATATCACCTTAAAATCATAATGCGATAAGAATTTTGTTATGTAATATTAGTTACACTTAAAACAGATACAGTACCTAGGTAACTTTGCTTTGTACTGTAATATTGTTTTGATTAGTTTATTGATTACTTTTGTAAGGCTAAAGATACCATCAATATAAATTCCAACTTATCATATCGTACTCAATCTCTTTCTTTGGAATACCACTTTCTTTATGAATGATGTGTTCCATCCACTTAATACAGTATAATATTATACTACTATGGAATTTAAGTGAATATTCCTTCTTAACTCTCTATTATGTTATTTGAAACACAAGTGTAATATTAAGAAATCAGTGTTAGTACTTTTGTTTCACAGACAATATAGATAATATTAAACAGAAAGAAGCCATATAAAAATAACGACATAAAATTTCACGTTCCGCTTGAAGTTTGTGCACCACTGTTTTCTTAATCCAACAGGCTGCTTATTCATATACACAACCCTTCCTCTTTCCATACTTAGCGTTTGATGCCCGCGCACGACGTCAAGGTCAGAAAAATGCACTTGCTTTGACATCACTGGTTTAACACGAACCGCAGCAATTTCCCTTTCCATTTTGTAGAGACGTAGGACTCTCTGTAGGCCTATATTGACAGGTATGGTTAAAAATGCTGCTCTCGTAAGAAAAAATGCTGCTCACGTACAGATAAATTGGTACTTGTCAGAATTTAAAATCCTCGCATCGATAACTTGGTACTTGCCAGAGTTTAAAAGATTTGTTCTAGTGCCACTACTGGATTGTTTAATATCTAGGTCACTTTATTGGATAATAGTGGCAGCCATAGCCGGGGTGAAGTTCATTGTGTAGCGTGCTCTACACGTATCAGAGCGCGACATTTTGGCGACAATATCATTCAGAGAACAGGAATGGTGAAGCACAATATTTCACTTTAGACAACTTGGCGCCGCCAAGATAACACAGAAAATTCCAGCCCTTGTTAGAAGGAAATAAAATGCCCTTTACCACAGCGAATAAAAATTTAAAAATTTGCTGCTAGCTAGTTCTATACAGAATGTCCCATTTATCTTGTGCACCTATTATAACTTTTTTTTTGGGTAGGTATTGGAATTTTTATTTTTGAGAGTAATGTTAGAACGAGGGGCTAACATGAGTAGAGATTTGGTGCATGTAACTACATTATGGTACAAGATACATGTGACGTTATCAATTTTTACAATAGCACTACGTACTTCAATCATATCACATTGATTACACATATTAAAACGAGTTCAAAAATGTATCACAAAGTCACCTTCCCAATCAAAAACAACAACAAAATGAAAAATAAATGCCATCAGAATGTGCCGTTTGTTGTGGTGCCCCATTCATCTTGTGCAGTAACTTACACAAAACGAAAGACGACTGAAGTCCGTACACGTCGTGTGTTGTGTGTTTGCTGTCTAACCACAAACCACAACAACTGTCGAAGCCACAATCCATGTACAATGGCCTACACGTTCTCCGGACCTGTCGCCACTCGACTTCTTCTTGTGAGGAACTATAAAGGACAATGTGTACCAGAATATTCTGACAACAGCAGACGATATGCAGCAACGCATTCGATAGGCTTGTGTGTTCATTCAGCCAGCAACATGCCAGGCAGTCATACGGTCTTTCGGGGAACGCCTTCGAATGTGCATTAATGTGAATGGTCACCATTTGGAACATCTTCTGTGACTCTCAAAGCATAACATTATCACATTGCAAGTACGTTTTTGTTACGTTTTGTTGTTGTTATTGATTAGGAAGCTGACATTGTGATACATTATTGAACTCTTCTTAATATGTGTAATCAATGTACGCGTAACATGATTAAAGTAGTAGAGCTATTTGAAAAATTGATGACGTCACGTGTATCTTGTACCATAATGTAGTTACATGCATCAAATCTCCACACTCATGTTAGCCCCTCGTTCTAACATAACGCTCAAAAAACAAAAATTCCAATACCTATCCAAACAAAAAAGTTATAATAGATGCACAAGATAAATGGACGCTCTGTATAGGTAATAATTACTTAGGATGCAAGTATCGCACAGTTTCATATTATAATACGAGATTGGAAAGTTGCCAAACGAGGCCGCAGGCCGAATTTGATAACCAGTCGAGTATTGTATTATTATTATTATTATTATTATTATTATTATTATTATTATTATTTTTATTTTTATTCGTTTCTTCCTGCGAGAGGGGATTCGTTTATGCTAATTTGATTAGTTTTGAAAACGATATGGTTTGTTTATAACAGAAGAACAATAGTATTATGACAAATAAAGAAACGTTCTTAAAATGAGTTCAAACGAGGATTCAGGTATAGAAAATGTAGCAAATTCTGTAATTGAGTATTTAGTACAATCGAAATACTGCGTAAGATATGGAGTTGAATATAAAAAAATTGAGGATTGGTGTTCCAAACAGAAAGGTGAAGGCTACCAGGCTAAGAAATCTAGTAAGCTTATCTTTTCGAAATAGGACATTCACAGATTACTACTCAAAGCAGAAAACAAACGTTGCCTGATGATCATTACCTAAGTAGTTGAGTAATATAAGTATCATTACCTAACTAGTTGCGTAATAGAAGTATAATTACCTAACTAGTTGCGTAATGAATGTGTTTACATCATTTGTATTAGTGATGTAAAGTCCACATTACATAATCAAAGTGGATAAGACATAGTATGAATACTAAACACTGTGTGTATACAAATTATACATTCATAGTTTTCTGCCCAAGGGTAGGTCTTTCACTGCAAACCCAGCATTCTCTAATCTTTATTTTTTTTCTCCTTCCTCTTATTGTCCGCTTAAGGCAACCCACGTATCTTAAAGTTGTCTATTATCTGGTATCTTCTTCTGCCCCGAGCTTTTCTCTGGTTCACCATTATTCCTGTGCATAATTCAGTAGACAGTTTTTTCTTAGCTAGTAATACAGCCAAGTTCTTTTTCTCTTCCTGATCTGTTTGTGTATTATTATTTCTTTACCCACTCTTTTCGGCACAGCTTCTGGAATTTAATTTTTCTTCAGAAATTTCCGCCCATTGCTAAACACGGTGAAAGAGTTACTAAAGTATATACAGGGACATCATTTTATTTTTACTAACATTTTTAATATTAACCTGGCTATACCTTTCGATTAAAGGTTCAGAACTGTAAACACAGTTTGCTACCCCTTCCACGATTGGGGTTCGATGATACTGGAGTAAAATACAAACAAATCACTTTACTAGGTATAGGAGGGAAGAAAAGTAGTTCATCCATTTAAGTAAACTAGAAAATATCGCGATTTTGAGTTTGATATTTTTCATTAGGTTTTTGTTTAATCAAAATACAGTGCTGTATTAACAATAAGTGTTTTTCTCATGAATTGAGCTATATATTCGGACGTATGCATTATGTAGTGTATATTGTACTGTCTACAGCGCATTAGCGTACAATTTAGAGAATGAAGTTAAATTGAAAAATAATCATAATATGGATATTTAAACACATTTTTGAAAATGGTGGCCGTTCATTTCGATACAGGCTTTAGTTCTTTTGTGCATATTATCGCGCTATAGACTATTGTACCAGTTTCGGCCTTCGTACTAGTAACTCCTGTTGAAATAATTCTGTACCTACTCTATAAAAGAGTACCTTACGTACTATAAATCCAACCATCACTTCTGCCTGATCCGAAAAGATACTGTCCGTCCAAGTGGTTATATAGCAGGGTCGTAGAAAGAGGGGAAATCACGTGACAGTTAATTACTTAACGAGGTCATTTTATTTATGTTATTTTAAACAGTTGTATAATATTACGTAAAAGTCCAATTCTTAACAGAAATTAATGTTTTCAGAAAAAAGCTAAGACAGCCCAGCCACTAGTCTTTACAGACGAGCGAGCAGAAGCGAGTGGGGGAAACAGGGATGCTACGTAAGGAAACGGATGACAGTACCTGTGCGAAAATATAATTCAATATTGAAAGCTCTTTCGTCACTGGAAAACGCGAATATATTTGTGGAACGTACTATACTCACTAACTCAGTACTGCTTACTATGACCCCATACGTGGCCTCGGTTCTGTGTAGAGAACAGTTGGAAGTTTACTAGTAGAGGGGGTGGAAGTGAAGTACATTAAAAAACTCGGGTAAAATAAAAATTGAATTAAAAATAAAATGATGACCCTGTATAATATTTGTTGTGTAAGTAATATATTTTGATAAGCGCTTTGCCCATCGTTTAATTGTAAACATAAAACTAATCTATTCATACAAACTATAGTGCAGTCATATGCTGTCTGCTAACAGCTTTATTGGCTGGAATATATGAAATGGATTGGATTGAATTAATGAAGTATTTTGTACATGCGAGCGCGACTGAATTTAAAACAGACAGAACGCTTTGTAATTTGTATTTATATTTCAACATCATGTTGAAACATTTTGTTGAACATGTAATATAGAAATTGGCTGTCGGCTCTGGTGGAAGTGCGATGCACATCACTCTGTGGTTGCTTAGTCACATGCGTGTGCTGTCTATAACATTGCTATAGAGCATTTTATTCTCCCTAGATCGTCTCTGTCTTATCCCATTAAAAGATAATTGAAAGATAAGAGTATTTTATGCTTGCTTGCAGTGTGTCTTGTTTTATATTACGTTGTTAGGATTTTTTTGTTTTTTCACATGACATATACACTAGACCAGACATGTTCAACGTGGGCAATTCTAG
This sequence comes from Periplaneta americana, assembly GCF_040183065.1. NCBI lineage: Eukaryota > Metazoa > Arthropoda > Insecta > Blattodea > Blattidae > Periplaneta > Periplaneta americana. The sequence goes on from NC_091121.1 coordinate 158,319,408, forward strand.
CCTTTAGTAGAGGTGCAACAGTGATATAAAATCTCAGAATAGCATGCAACGAAAAGATTAAAAGATATTCTTCGTTACTGTTGCATCTAGATTGAGGCTAGAAATGCCTGCACTGAATATGCTTGCAGTAGACAGACGTTTGGCGAGACTTCCTTGACTTGATACAGGAAATCGCCTGACCACAATCTAAAGGCCCATTCACAATGAAAATTAAACATAACCGTAACATAAACACAGAAGTATGCGCCCAGGTTACCAAATGGGATCATTCACAATGATTCACATAAGCATTGACATAAATACCGCCGTTAGACGTTAATATGAATGTTTGCAAACTCCAAACTTTCACGCTTATGTTTACGTGATTTGCAAACAGTACACAATTGTGGAGCGCTGATGTATACAACAGAATATGAGGAAATGGCGTCGTTGTTATGTTTCCATGGTTACCAAGTATCTTTGCGGTTATGTTTATGTTCCCATCGTGAATGCTTTTGATTTTACCGTAACTTTTACATTTTTAAGTCAACGCTTACGATATGCTTAATTTTCATTGTGAATGAGCCTTAGGGCAACAAGAACATAACATTAACAAGGAATCAAAAATTACTCTTGAATGCATCCTTTGATAAATCACTCCAAACTAATATCAATATAGCGTGGATTGTATACGAATATAATTTTTTATGTTGACCTCACTGTACACCTTTCTTTTGTTAAGTTTATTTATACACGCTTTAACATCTGTGGTCATGTCGCATGTTTAGAATGTGTGGGTATACCAGTAGGCCGATTTTACTCTTGTTGAGTTCCTGTTTCTATTGTGTGTTCTAGATAGCTTTTGTTCATGTAACTGATTTTAGATTTTTATTAGTATTTATGATAATAGGACTGAGGCGGTGATGATTCATACCCAACCTCCCTCAAATCCATTCTAATATTATCTACCCATCTACGTTTCGGCCTCCCCAAAGGTATTTTTCCCTCCGGCCTCCAACTAACACTCTATATGCATTTCTGGATTCGCTCATACGTGCTACATGCCCTGCCCATCTCAAACGTCTGGATTTAATGTTCCTAATTATGTCAGGTGAAGAATACAATGCGTGCGGTTCTGCGTTGTGTAACTTTCTCCATTCTACGTGACAAAAATAAACACAATTTCGATTCGTCGCTTACAGTTGCGTACGCTTGGAGTAAATGACATAAATTGAAGTACTAGGCATTGCACAAAAAATGGTATTCTTAATTGGAAATAATTGAAGAATTGAATCTTTGCTTCTAAGGAACTAAGGATACTTAAATAAATAAAAAAAACGTATAATTTAAATGTCTTTGGAAAAATTTTATACGCATTAGTCCACATCTGTGGAATAACGGTTAGCGCGTCTGGCCGCGAAACCAGGCGCCCCGGGTTCGATTCCCGGTCGGGCAAGTTATCTGGTTGAGGTTTTTTCCAGTGTGAGCAAATGCTGGGTAACTTTCGGTGCTGGACCCCGGGCTCATTTCACCGGCATTATCACCTTCATCTCATTCAGACGCTAAATAACCTAAGATGTTGATAAAGCGTCGTAAAATAACCTACTAAAGTAAATAAAAATATATGACATTACTCACTGAAAATTAGTACCGATAACAATGAACTGCATATTGACATAACTGCTTGACAGCAAAGGCCCATTCACAATGAAAATTAAACATAACCGTAACATAAACACAGAAGTTTGCGCCCAGGTTACCAAATGGGTTCATTCACAATGATTCACATAAACACTGACATTAAAATTAACGTAAGACGTTAAACATGAGAGTTGGCAAACTCCAAACTTATCTGATTTGCAAACTGAACACAATCGTGGAGCGCTGAAGTATACGACAGAATTTGAGGAAATGGCGTCGTTGTTATGTTTCCATGGTTACCAAGTACGTTTGCTGTTATGTTTATGTTTCGAACGTGAATGATGGTATGATTTCTTGATTTTGCCGTAACGTTTACATTCTTAAGTTAACGCTTACGGTATGTTTAATTTTAATTGTGAATGAGCCTTAAGACATGATTAAAGTTCGGATAACATAGCTGTGTCAGGAAAGGCATCATTGGTCCGTGCGTTTTGTTTACAGACGTTAACTATAGGCATCCAACAAGGAAACTTCAGTGCGCAGAAACCAGCGGGCGTGACTGTCTCGCGCAGATGACGTATGCTCCCGTTCCCAGCATGCTCTCACGCCTACTGCAGGGGAGTAAGAGAAATCCGAGCTGAGTTTTGCTTGTAGGATACCTATAGTTGTCGCGTATCCCCCAGCCGACAGTAGTGACGACGTATATTCAGATCTTATCGACTCTACTGTCCATTAACTGATGTTTTAGCTTGGGGTGGGGAGCGCAGGTAGAGGTTTTAGCTGATGGAAAGGGTTAGTGTTTACTTACAAGGAGAGGACACGCTCTGTATATCACTGAATTAAATGATATTTTGTGACATGAAAGTACAAGATGTACTGTTTAAAGTCATACCTGGTATGGGTGGCCAATGACCCCTCGTTTTGAAAATATTGGCTATTGTTTGTGACATACTTTCGTTAGATGCCCAATAGGAAAGCATTAGACTGTGTAACGGCGTAGCTCATATGGTTGGATGCTGAGTTGTCATCCAGGCAACCCGAGTTCGAATTCTAATGCCTTCTCATTTTTTAAAGCTTGATATTATTATTATTATTATTATTATTATTATTATTATTATTATTATTATTATTATTATTATCATTATTATTTTAATTCACTTTCAGTTGTCAGCTCCTATATTCAAAGCCATGTTGAAATATGCGTGTTCTGCATCAAAGTTAATAAACGAATGAGAAGTGTTTGTGAATGTGAAGGATATCTGTTTCGCAGCAGAAGTGCGGAAAAATGTGTGTGACTGTGGACAACCTTCTTTCATTTGCTGTGCATGGTGCAGGAAATATGTATGTTTTGTGTGTTTTTATGACATTTATCATAATGAATCGGGTACAAATTGAAATGGAATAGCTGCTACAGAAACAGAACTGCCACCAGTGACACATCTTACCTGCCTACATGAGCAATATTTCATTGTTTATCCTTTACAATATAATGCTAGTTAATTAGTAATTTGTTTAAAACATGATGAAGCGTTAAATACATTGATAAATATGATACTCGTATATGTGAATAGATAACTGTGATCACAATATTAATCATTATTAAAAGAAAAAAAAATAGGACCAGTTAAGATTTCTAACTTAGGTTGTCTGGATAACAACTCAGCATCCAACCATATGGGCTACGCCGTTACACAGTCTAATGCTTCCCTATTAAGCATCTAACGGAAGTATGTCACAAACAATAGCCAATATTTTCAAAACGAGGGGTCATTGGCCACCCATACCAGGTATAACTTCAAACAGTACGTCTTGTACAGGGACATCATTTTATTTTTACTTCAATTTTTATTGTACCTGAGTTTTTTAATGTACTTCACTCCCACCCCTTCTACTAGTAAACTTCCAACCGTTCACGACACAGAGCCGAGGGCGCGTAAGCAGTACTGAGTTAGCGAGTATAGTACGTTCCAGAAATATGTTAGCGTTTTCCAGTGACGAAAGAGCTTTCAATATTGAATCATATTTTCGTGCAGGTACTGTCGTCCGTTTGCCTACGTCGCATCCCGGTTTCCCCCACCTGCTTCTGTTCGCCCCTTTGTTAAGTCTAGTAGCTGGGCTATCTTAGCTCTTTTCTGAAAACATTAATTTTTGTTAGGAATTGGACGTCTACGTAATATTATACAAGTGTTTAAAATAACTTAAATAAAAGGGCCTCGTTAAGTAATTAACTGTCACTTGATCCCCCCTTTCTACGACAAAATCACTTGAACGGACAATAGATAGCATTTCTGAGTAATTTTATCTTTTCGGATCGGGCAGAAGTGAAGATTGAATTTACACTAGGTAAGGTATTCTTTTATAGAGCAGGTACGGAATTATTTCAACATGAGTTACTCGTACGAAGGACGAAACTGGTAATTGGAATTAGGTACAATAGTCTATAGTGCGATAATATGCACAGAGGAACTGAAGCCTGTATCGAAATGAACGGCCACCATTTTCAAAAATGTGTTTAAATAACCATATTCTGATTATTTTTCAATTTAACTTCATTCTCTATATTGTACGGTAATGTGCTCTAACAGTACAATATACACTGCATAATTAATACGTCCGAATGAATAGCTCAATTCGTGAGTAAAAACACTAATTGTTAATGCAGTACTGTATTTAGATTAAACAAAAACCTAATGAAAATTATCAAACTCAAAATTGCGGTATTTCCTAGTTTACATAAATGAATGAACTACTTTTCTTCCCTCCTATACCTAGTAAAATGATTTGTATTTTACGCCAGTATCATCGAACTCCAGTCGTGGAAGGGGTAGCAAACGGTGTTTCCTGTTTCAATCGTTAATAGAAAGGTATAGCCAGGTTAATATTAAAAATGTTAGTAAAAATAAAATGATGTCCCTGTACTTTCATCTCACACAATCTTATTTAATTCGGTGATGTACAGAGCGTGTCCTTACTTGTTAATCTGAAGCAAGTCAAAGCTATATAGCTATACAGCCTATCCTGATACAGCTACTTTATCTGAACTTTACACATGATATTATGCATTTCTATTCCATTTCACAGTGAAAAGGCACGTACTGAAATGACTATTTCGTTTATATGACGTCATTCCATTTTCGACGAATGAAGTGCAATGAAATTTTGAATTCCAACCAATCACAATCAGACTTTGCGATAATTTCTGCAGCTAGATTTATCGCTATCAATTTATCGCATGGTCGTTCTTTTGTTTAGTCGTTGTCGCCAACTGTTTCCCCGTAAATTGATGGCCATGAATACATTAAGATGCAACTACACGGTTAAACTTTTCTTTCAACTTTAAAGCAATGAATGCAAGATTGATATTTAATATTAATTAATATATTTACGCAGTGAAGACGACGTTCAAAACGGCGCACCATGTAGACACAAAATCTTTATGCATCTTAATTGAACGTACCTTTTAAACTTGATTCTATTCTTCCCAGATTGCACGCATACGCGATTGGAATATTGTACTGTGTAGATGCAGCTTTAGTTCCGTTACACACTATAGCGAGAATGCGTTTGTAGAGCTATAAAAAAAATGCTTTCGTGTAGCACTCATTGTAAGTAACGGTCGAACAAGGCACAGTTGACATTGGGCCTGCTTCCACAGGTAGGCCTAACGTAAAATTGTAGCCTATAACATTTGTTTTGAAATTAAACAATTAATAGATGTTCAAATTTATGTAACATCATCGCATATCAAACTGAAAGACCTTGCATAGTAATAATATCTTTGATCAAACTGCCTTTCGTATGGCGTAATAAAATTCGTGTTTTAATTAGGCCTATCTATACAGACATGGCTTCACTGTGTAGCAACTTGTCTCGCTGTGAATACATAAGCATTGGTATATAGCTGTCCCCACTGTTACTGTTAAATTAAATTATGATTTCAGCAGATAATGAAAATGTTTGTGTTATAATAATAAGAGAAAAGTGCAGTACATGTAATTAACATTGTTAAACCCGTATTTCGCTTTTCGCAATTGGCATTACTGAATAATAACATCGAATTTCTTTATTGCAATAATCGATATTCCTCTACGAGTATTTCAAATTCACAATGTCTGAATTAGTTAAGTATTCGTTAATATACAATTATTAACATTTTGTGATCGAATTTTAGGGATATATTATTTAAATTTTTATTTTATTCACGAAATAGTCTTAATAAATGTCACTCGAGGTCCGAGATTTCCCAGATAAATCCACTCGCTTCGCTCGTGGATTTATCGGCAGATCTCAGACCTCTCGTGACATTACTACAGATAATTTTGTTCCCTTCCGTCATATACAATTTCTCAGCCTTAAAGTACTCGAAAAGTATCAGATGTATACGAAATCATTTTAGAGAGAATTGTAGAGGATATGGAAGACTAACATAATGAAATCATAGAGCACGCACGGTTATGGGAAGTGGTAATATGAAAAAGGAGCAGAAAGATCGCCCCATAGTGCTATAAACTTTATAGAAGCACGTCTGCATTTTAAACAGCAGCACTGCATGGCGAGGTTCATTACTCCCCCGAGCACCAGCGTATTTAAAAGCCACAGCTAAGTGTTAGCATGCTCACACAGATGCAAATACCGAGATACGCGCTTCCAAGAGATAAATCGATAGACTTTTTGTTCGCGCTGAACTTCATGAAGAGAGATGAATTAAAAATCTCGACGGAGCGATTTCTTTTTTTCCTCCGTCGATTGAAGCACGATGAAAACTAAAATCGCTAAAATTGATATTTGAGGTGGTGCTGGTGGTGTGATGACCAGGAGTGGAGTCTCTGTTGAAAATAAAGGTTATCGTATGTCCTTAAAGGAGATGTAGGCTTATGCTCGTGTGCACCATTCTCGATTAAAATTTGACCATAGTTAAGTAGGCACTTGACCATCTTCAACGCCAATTTGCCGAGTATCAATCTCGATCAAAGTTAAACAAGTGAGTTGATGATGATCAAATTTGATCACGGGTGTGGGACCGATTATCTTGAATTGAACATGGTCAAGTCGAGAAAACCAAAATGGGTGCACGATTTGACGTACTTGATGGAATTGAAGATTAAATGATGTATCTTGAACACGCAAATCACTGCGGAAATAACAGAATTGGTGTTATTTTAGAAAGAGTAAGTTTGTAGATGAATAATAAAAATGTTTTTTTTTTCTCAAAATAGACTAATGTTTTATATATGTTTCTGCTTTGGAAGATCGGGACTTTACTTGAGGACAAAATATTATTTAGGCCTAATTGTCCAATTTTGTTAACATAATAACAAAGTAGTTATTCTATCCCGGTAATAATATAGAAAACTAAATGACCATTTTGTAGAATGCGAGATTATCACTTATTAGCTATAGGTTTGCCGTCTGAAACTATTAGGACCTACGTGACGTTTTGGACAATTAGGCTATTTACGCTTGAATTAAGAGAAATTACACGGATACCCTCCTTTCCTTCTTACTCCAAAATTCCAACTCTGTGAACGCAAAATAAATGGATAAATTTCAGAATAAGGATACTTTCCTTACCCTCTTACTCTAAAATTCCAACCTTTGCACATAAAATAAATTAGCACTAAAAATTTCCTTTTCGTATGCATGATGATGCGTATTCGACATACACAGACGAATTGCTTTTTTTTTATTTTAAAATAATTTTTAGCGAGGTATCCGTATACTGAAATTTTCCCAAATAAACGATTGGCACTGAAATGTTTCTTTTCGTAAGCAAGATGATGAGCATTCGACAAACACATACAAATCTGCTCTTTTTAGTGCCCTATTTCAAGATAATTGTCTGTGAGGTATCCGTATACTGAAATTTTCCCAATTATTATTAATAATATGAAATAACCTCTGTATAAATTACGTTACAAATTATGTGGAATTATGTAAACACGTATAACTCATGTTGAATTGTGAGGTTAAATCCAACCAGGTAGCCTGCTTTTCTCTTAGAGAACTTCAGTCAGTACTTTTATTCTCTAATATGGATGCAGAATTGCTGACGAGTTCTAAAAGAATTCCCACTTCGAACTGTGAGAAGTTCGGTGCTCTTTTCTTTTTTTCTTCCATGATTATTGAAACTTGTTATTTGAAAACTGCGAGGATGTTTGAAACAGTCCGACAAACAAAAACGAAGCGATAATTGACAGAGTGCGTTCGTTCGCTGTTTTATACGCGGTAACCTAGCGCTCAGATGATTCTTCTCAAGCGAGCGTACCGTCAGCTGACGGTACTGAGTTGATCGAGGGAAAATGTCGGTGCACCGCATCTGTAACTTGATCATTGTCAAGAATTAACCATGTTTCCGTGATTGCTGATAAACGGCCTAGATGATTGAGAATGGTGCACACGGCCATTAGAATGCATGTTGATCATATTTTTTCTGCAGAAGTTTGTGTTAGTTTCTTTCTAGTATAGTTAGAGTTATTGTTGTAGAAGAATTATGTGTAGCGTTACAGGGTCATTGTGTTTCTTTACCACCGTGCAGTACACTATATCAGTGGTTCTCAAAGTGGGGTCCGCAGATCTCATCCTGCGAATATTCTGGATTGGGACTTTTTTTATTTCAGAGGGATTTTAATTTTTATGCGGTAAAATTGTTAGAAGCGCATTGACTTTTGTTGATACAGATTATAAATTCGTTCAATTGTTATTCATGGATTATTGAAGTTATTAAACACATAAGACTAAGTTTAAACATAATAATCTCAGCATATATTTGACTATGATTCCACGTTTCAGTACTTTTGCAGAATGGATATTCATTAAACGCAATTAGTCTTATGTACGTGTGTGTGTGCGTGCTTGTGTGTATGTATAGTGTTCTGTCCAAGGGCAGGTCTTTAATTGCGAACCATTGCGAATATGTGGTCTTTGCAAGTGTTTCTGTGACAGATACCATGTACTTACGTGCAAACAAAGGAAATAATCACTGACACAATTCTGTAGTGAGTGAACGGCAAGACCAATGTGTCAGATTAAGTAATTTGTGCTACAGTGACATCTATGCACATTTGTGCGCAATTCTCTTTATTTAATTGCGAACCAGCATTCTCCATCCTTTCCTATTTTCAGCTCCCGTTCATAATTTCTTAAATGTATGCATACATTATACAGTATTTCTACTCATTAATCCCCTACAAATAGCGAAAATTAACAAATGAGGGTCCACACCTGTGGAGTAACGATTAGCGCATCTGGCCGCGAAACCAGGTGGCCCGGGTTCGAATCCTGGTCGGGGCAAGTTGCCTGTTTGAAGTTTCTTCCGGGGTTTTCCCTCAACCCAACACAAGCAAATGCTGGGTAACTATCGGAGCTGGACCCCGGACTCATTTCACCGACATTACCACCTTCATCTCATTCCGACGCTAAATAACTAAAGATGTTGATAAAGCATCGTAAAATAACCTACAGAAAAAAACAAATTAGGCCTACACCGAAATAAAAGGAAGCAATCACACATTTACTGGCACTTATGCCAGAAATAGTCTGATATATATATATATATATATACAAGCTGCTGATTTAACCCGTTCAATTCCAAACCCTGTTATCCTGGACTTTTCTACACTTCATACACTATAGAGCAAAGTTAAAAAAGTAAAGGTGATAGTGCATCTCCTTGATTTAGCCCACATTGAATTGGAAACGGATCTGATAGAAACTGACCTATACAGACTATGCTGTACGTTTCACTGAGACACATTTTAATTCGAACTAGTTTCTTGGGAATACTAAATTCAATAAAAAATGCTATATAAAACTGCTCTCTTAACAGAGTCATATGCCTTTTTGAAATCTATGAATAACTGATGCACTGTACCATTATAGCCTACTCCCATTTTTCTCCATTATCTGTCGAATAAAAATATCTGATCAATAGTCGATCTATTACGCCTAAAACCATACTGATGAAACCCAGTAATTTCATTATATTATTATATTAGTTGTATCCTATCAATGACATGCTGGCCCACTCACCGTGTCTCCGGCATGTGCAGTGTCACATCATTGGACTGGGACACATAGTGCAGTTTCATTTAAATTTTTTTATATGGTTAGATCATTTATCTCAGTGTCATTTGGTAGAGAAATATATAAGCTGAGAAAATGTATAAAAGAAATGTACTTTATATATAACCCAAAATTTGCAATAATTGCATCATTTTTATCTCTTGCGTATAGTACGCGTAGCATAACATTACTATATAAAGACGAAGTTGTGCATCATTGTATTGCCTAGAGAGGTATCAGTGTGCGTGGAGATGAGAGATTAGGGGGGTCACCGCCTTTCGGTAGTTCAATGTGAACAGCTGTATAGAGCACAGTATTACTACGGTGTACAGACTAGTAATACACAGTCACGAAGCTCAATACTTGGGTTTAGTGGCTGTATATACTAGGCTGTGGTATAACTGTGTAAAGAACGTGTCTTCCGAATTTCAAATTTCCACGTGAGACCGCGATACTTTCGCAAGTCAGTACCATCCCTAGCATCATTTTTTGCGTTGCTTTGTTTGTGTTGAAAGACTGATGAACGATGGGGAAAGCGTAACTGGTCGATGATGTAAATTTGAAAATAAAGTTTCCAATATGTCTATTAATCAATACTATTGATAAGAATTGTAATAACGTGGGACAAACTGCACTTTATGCGGTACAAAATTTTCCTAATCCAACGATGTGACACTGCCCAAGACACAGATGTTGGAAATTTTTTATTTTCAGTTACGTAGCAGTATACAAATTTTTCCCCTTTTTGTAGAAAAGAAATAGGAAAATTAATAGGCCCTACCTGATGTTTTTCTAAATATGCCACGGGTCTTGCTGAAAACATTTTATTGACAATTTTACTGAAAAATTGAGCGACATATTTCATTTTTAAATATTCAAATTTTTCAAAATATATTTGTTAGTAGATCAGAAACTAACTGACCCACAGAAAAGGAACCTTAATACACATAATGATCTATTTTTGAATTTATAGGTTATTTTACGACGCTCTATCAACAGCTTAGGTTATTTAGTGTCTGAATGAGATGTAGATGATAATGCCGGAGAAATGAGTCAGGGGTCCAGGACCGAAAGTTACGCAGCATTTTTTCATATTGGGTTGAGGGAAAACCTAGGAAAAAATCTGAACAAGGTAACTTGCCCCCACCGGGAATCGAACCCAAGCCACCTGGTTTCGCGATTAGACGCGCTAACCGTTACTTCACAGGTATGGACTAAAATAGGCTTTAAAAACTGTAAAATAGGTTCTAAAAATAAAATGTTAGGCTTTTAAAATGTGTAATAAGACTAATAACACATACTCGTAATATCACTATCGTTAAGAGCAAAATGAATGTAAGAAATATGAAATTAATAAAATAAATAATGTTAATTAATTATAGTAAATATATTGATCACAAAGTAAAATTATTCTCATGTTTTTACATTATTTCGATTCTGTCATTCTCTTGGTCTTATCCTATTCAAAATTGGGATAGTTTGTATACAAAGCAAATATATTACCTGTAACTACTGTACAAAGTTTGATCAAAATCTATAAGACAGAAGAAAAATTATTAAATTTGTCTAAATTCACCCCCTATAAGAGGATAGTTTCTCTAACACAAATATAATGACAGTTTGCATACAAAACAAATATGTTACCTGTAATTAATGTATAACGTTTAATGAAAATCTGTTATATAGGGGAAAAGTTGATAAATTTGCGTAAATTCATCCTCCTATAAAGAGGTAGTTTCTTTTACATAAACGTAATGAGAGTTTGTATACAAACAAATATGTTATCTGTAACTACTGTACAAATGTTTATGAAAATCTGTTGCACAGAAGAAAAGTTATTAATTATGTTCAGCTAGATTAACATTTTGGACCACTGTGGGCTGTACAAAATTGGAAGTGTCCATATTTCACTTCCACAAAAAGTCCACTGGCGCTAGATATTATAGTTGATACAGCTTCGTCAAATGATCCAATCACAAAATAATCTATGTAGGCTATTCATTCATTCATTGTGTCCTTCCCAAGTGCAGGTCTTTCAGTGCAAACCCAGCATTCTCCTGTCTTTCCTATTTTTTGCCTTTCTCGTTGTCTCCCCCACATGATCCATATACAGTATCTTAATGTCATCTACCATCTGATATCTTCTCCTGCCACGAACTCTTCTCCCGTTCACCATTCCTTCGAGTGCATCCTTCAGTAGGCAGTTTATTCTCAACCAGTGACCCAGCCAATTCCTTTTCCTCTTTCTGATCAGTTTCAGCATCATTCTTTCTTCATCCATTCTTCCCAACACAGCTTCGTTTCTTACTCTGTCTGTCCATTTCACACGCTCCATCCTTCTCGACATCCACATTTCAAATGTTTCTAGTCGCTTCTCTTCACTTTGTCGTAATGTCCATGTTTCTGTCCCATACAATGCTACACCCGGCCCCGGAACAATTTTTCCCTTGAAATTATTCAATGCTACACTCCATACAAAGCACTTCGCTAGTCTCTTCCTTAGTTCTTTCCCCAGAGGTCCGCAGAAGATGCTCCTTTTTCTATTAAAAGCTTCCTTTACCATTACTATATTCCTTTTGACTTCTTGACAGCAGCTCATGTTACTGCTTATAGTACACCCCAAGTATTTGAAGCTGTACACTTGCACTACTGCCTCATTTAGAGTTCACTTCCAGAAATAAAAATATTACATTTATTGTAATTACTTCATCCAGAGAAAAGATAAAAAAGAAATAACGTCGTTTAATTTCTTGTTATAATTTCCATGGCCTCGTGAATGTCGATGTTGAAGACAATAGACAATAATAAAAAAAACAATTGACTGTAGAAGATTGCGTTTTAATATTAGACATAAATGTTTCATCGTATTTATTTCTATTTTGTATTTTTTAATTAATTTAACGTCCATTTGCACAATTTTAATATAGCTTATGGTTTTTCTCCTGGTTATGAAGGTTAAATGTGCAAACTTTGACACATATCGATCAAAACTTGTAGATTTGTATAGAGAACATACATACATACATACATACATACATACATACATACATACATACATACATACATACATACATACATACATACATACATACATACATACCCACATTCACTTTTATATATTAGACTAGGTGAAAGCACCCGGCGTTGCACGGGGTTTCCTTTCTGCTTCTATTTTTAATTAAACTGGTTATACATTTTCGGAAATCTCGGAAACCTAACTATACAAACCAAAACGAATTATCTTTACTATGCTAAGACGAATCTTTACTTAACATCACTTACATGAATTGATGAACTCCTTATCGAAATGCCTGCCAGCGTTAACTCAATTTAAAACAGTTGTAAATCAGGCACCGAAAAGAAAACATGTCATTATGTGCCCGACGTTCAACGGTTTGTTTAAATTCATATATTTATTTGTTTTTATTTATTTATTCAGGTGTAGTTAAGGCCATTAGGCCTTCTCTTCCACACCGCCAGAAATACAAATAAAATAATAGAAAAATCGAACTATGAACAAAGTAAAACCCAACGAAAATATGATTCCTTTTCCTCTTTCTGATCAGTTTCAACATCGAATCAATATGTTCATATATAATTTAATTTATATTTTAAGATTTTTTTACACCTTGACCGCTGTACACCCACTTATATCTTATCCAGCTTTTTTTTTAAATATGACATGGAAAACTATATCTCACAAATTGAGAACATATTATTTTAATTTTTGTTTTATACACAGAATACAAATACAATATAAACTTGTAATAGGTCATTTTTTTAACATAAAGACTAATATTCTGAGAGACGTATAGGCTTAACGGTATTTTAGAAATTAAGAGATTGTTATTTCCACAATGCATGACATACTACATTTGCAACGTGATTAAAGTCTGCAGATAGAATTTCGCAGTAACATATTTTCGGACGTGAACAACAATATTTTAAGAGACGTATATTTTAGAATAATTAGTATAGTGTTATATTCAGTCGCCTTACGTATATTCGCATACTACATTACCAACATGACAGAAATATCATTGAATTGCTTTTCGATATATAATTTTTTTTCTTCCCACTCCTTTGTATAAATATAATAGAGGATGTGAAAAACACGCAGTTTTTAAGTCAATGTCTGCAACTAGAGCTACTGTCCTTCAGCTTCATTTTAATATATCCATAATTGCTTTTCGATATGTGTAATTTTTTTTTCTTCCCACTCCTTTGTATAAAATATAATCGAGGATATGAAAAACACGCAGTTTTTAAGTCAATGTCTGCAACTTAGAGCTACTGTCCTTGAGCTTCATTTTAATATGGTCATTACAAATACTAGTCGCACTGGAATTGCAATTACATTAAATACAGTGGTTATCATAGCAATACGTGGGATAAAAATATCTTCTCCTTTTGTTTTTCCAGTTAATTTTGAGACTTCTGTTACGTTTCGCATGAGTTCTTCACACCAATTCTTGTAGGTGCATAAGTTTGGTGGGTCAATATTTCGCAGTAATACTTCTGGTTATTCAGTATTAAGTAGATTATGTGATAGCAATCTTTGTATTTTGAAAGAATTGTAGAATTCAGTTGTATAAAACAGTCTGCTTACTGTCTACAAAACTGCATCGAGGAATTCATAATACGATCCTGGACTGCGTAAAGATACTTATTGCACGAATTATCTAGTTTTAGCCTTCGTGATATGTATCAACAATGTTATTTAATTTCGTGTTATAATTTCCAAGGCCTCGTGAAAGTCTATGTTGAATACAACAGAAAAAAAAATAATTGACTATAGAAGATTGCATTTGAAGAGTCCACTACAAGAATGATGGTTGTCATTTGGAATACATTTTGCAGGAGAAACAATTGAAAGTTTGAAATGCTTAGCGCTCAGAGGTTAACTGTAATTTTCTGATCATTACTGGACAATGACTGTCAGTGTTAATGCTATATAACTCTCTATGTACATTATATATGTCTTAAGCTATGCATTGACAGTCTTGGTTCATTTTCGACAAGAAAGTGACATCCATCATTTTAGTATTACACAAGAATGTTTGATCGTATTTATTTTTATTTATGCTCGATCATGCCGAAATGTAGTAATTACACACCTGGTAGCAGTCCTTTAATGGATGTCATTAAAGTACACCTACTCATTAAAGTACAGGTGTTCAGCCAATGACAACTCAGCTTCCAGGTGTTCAGCAATGACAAGTCAGCTTTGTGCCGTTATAAAACCGCAAGTATCGATTATTCTCGGATATGCAATCGAAAGAGAATTAGCGAAAAGTCACGGAGGCTGGAAATCCAATACTGTCGCAGAAGGTTATGTTCTGTTACTATAATAATTAGCGTTAATTGTAAATAATATTCAAATAAATTCAATTTGTCATCTCGTTTTCCAATGTCTAATTTAATTTCAATGTTATATCAAAGTTAATATTTAGTTTACTCTGTATGTTCTTATAGGCTACCAAGATCAATGTGGACATCTGTTCCTCGGAAAAAATCAATACTTTCGCGTCTGCGCACATCTCACAATATACGAGGTATTGCTCAAGGTCAGTTAGATACAAATAAAATGAATAATTTCGAGTTAGAAATATGGTCGAGCATAAAAAGTCGTATGAAACTCGCCTATAGTGGTTATTAAAAAGCTCGTATGAAAATTATAAAACTCGCTTGCGCTCGTTTCCTAAACATCCATACTCGCTTCTTAATTATTATCATTATCGGCTCGTTGCATAATGTATTATTTTTACATTTTTAATTAATTTAACTTCCATTTGCACAATTTTAATGTAGCCTATGTTCTTCTCCTAGTTATGAAAGTTAAATGTGCAAACATTGGCACATATCGGTCAAAGCGTGTAGATTTGTATAAAGAACATACATACATACATACATACATACATACATACATACATACATCATACAATTTTATATATTAAGATTATAAAGACATATATATATATATAGTTATTAATGTACGATGGCAAAAAATTATAATTTGGAAATCTCTATAATTAAAACCAGAATCATGGCCTTCCAAGGAAAAAACCATATAAGATCCAAAATTTGCAATCAATAATAATTGTATAGAACAAGTCAACACATTCAACTATCTTGGCTGCAATCTTTCTTATATAAACTCCAAGGACGTAGATATTAAACTAGCCAAATTTCAGCAACTGTTAAGAACAATCAAATCAACTCTATTAAAGAAAGTTCGACCAGAAACAATTTTGAAATTCTATAAAGTTATGGCAGTCCGGCATTATTATATGGATCAGAGACATGGTCATTAACGAAAGGGCAACTTCGAAGAATAGAAGCTGCTGACATGCGATTGCTAAGACCTCTTGCAGGATATACTCTTTACGACCATAAAAGGAACGCGGACATCCGAACAGAATTTAATATCACCGCCATTACGGATACTATAGAATCTTACCTCAACAACTGGTATGCACATGTATTAAGAATGCCCAACATTAGGTTACCGAAGAGGCTATTGGACTATACACCTCATGGAAAACGAGACATCGGAAGACCAAGGAAGACATGGAAAGACCAACTTTCTTCTGAAAGCGTAATAGGTCAGGAGGCCTAATCCAAGACTGTTATTGATGATGATTATGTACGATGGCTCAAGAGGGTGTTCTATGTTTGTAAGACCCTAAAACGGCCTCTAGCCCAAAGCCACAAGTGTTAATGAACAACAACTCTATGAACTTTGGTGTTGATTTATTCACTTTATGTTTCTACCTATGTTATTATTTCATTAATGTAATAATATATAAAGTTAAATCATATTAAAATATCACATGGTTTTATAAAGATGGCCTCGGAGACTGCTTAGTTGTCAAAATAAGTGTTTAAATTTCGTTTTACTTCAGTCAGTTTAAATTTTTATTGATTAATGTATTAATATAAAGCTAAGTCTTAATTAGGGAGCGGATTTTTATGTGCTGAAAATTTAAATATATTAATCTTTTATGTGCTGAAAAGTACGAAAATATTTGCTAAAAGTAAAAAAATATTTTTTTTTAAATATGACAAAAATACCTTACTTAGCTTGAAAAAAAAATGTTACTAGGTACTCACCAACCACACTTGAGTGCTAGTAGTTGGCCGAAAATTGCAGTGAACAACAAAGGTCATCTCCAAATTCTCCATCACAAATGCATGCCGATTATCTCTGAATAACGACTTATACTGTGAAAACGATCTTTCCACATCACAGGACGTCAGACGTGCATATTTAAAGAGAGGAATGTCACAAACACAAACACCGTCAATTTCACCTACAGGTACACCCTCTAATACTTGAGCAACTTTACACATTTTTTTATATCCACTGTTTTTCCCAAACACATTCTGGAATTTGTCCCTTAGTAATTGTGCTTTTGAACCTGGTAGCAAGTCTAGTTTAAATTCCACGTCACGCACCTCCCTGTTTCAGACAACAGGTTTTTGGATGTTTTGGTGTCACACAAAAAGCTTAAATTTGCTAATAGGAAAACCAAATCTTTTTTTTTTTAATAACCATCTTTCAGTATAATATCTTGAAGGATATCGATTGATGAAGCCCGATAACAGGGAATCACAAGATATATTGCGTTACTTGATAGACATGAGCGAGAGGCGAGAGATTTGTTTAAATTAAATAATGTTCATACCCAGATATTATCTGTTGTGTTTCACAAACAAAGCGTGGAATGAAATCATCTTCAGCAATAATAAACATTCCTAATTTTCTGTTACAAGATCTCTCCTCCTTGTCCATATTAATTTATTCTCTAATAATAACACTGATATGCTGCCTAGCAGTTCTCAGAACTTGAGGCAATACTATTACGAAAATGGGTCACGGATACACCACACAGTACTTAGAAACACGAAGCAACCAAGAATTCTTAAAAAAAGATAACGTACTGTACTTCTGAATGATATAATTGATTTAGTTTTAAAATATTTAAAAGTTCTTGTAAAAAATTATTTAAGTAAAATACTCCAAGATTTATGTGTTTATAATAGATTTCCTGAAAATATGTATTTACATAACTTTTTTGTGAAAATATGTGTGTTTATGTGAAATAAAATTCGGGTTTTAAACTTGAAACTTCATGTTCGGAATTTTTAACTTTGTTAATTGTGTTTTATCACACGTAAAAAGAATATTTAATTACATAGGAATCCGCTTCTTAGTCATAATAAATTGTTAGATCACGAATCCGAAATAAAGAAAAAAATTATACAAAATTATAAAAAATTAACTTAAAACGGTAATAAAAAAACAGTAAGATGTAATAGCAAATTAAATTTTATTGAAAAAAGTTCATCCTGTCCTCTATCGATTTTTGAAAAACCTGTACCTTTTGACCGCGCAATATTATGAAAAATATGCTTTCGTAGGTAGCCTGTATTCAATGTGACCTGTAATTGTTGTACTAGGGTGAAGACATGCTGCAAAATAATAGTTTGTGTAATAAATGGTAATGTATTACTATTAAAAAACCCAATTCCTGTGAAATTATGTATTTGTCCTATATCGAATTAAAACAAAAAGCTCCTCATTTCTTTTGCAATGTGTTTCTGTGGCTAACACGATTCTTTATGCTCTGAGGCCTCTTTCAAACGACGCTGTTATTTGCACTGAAGTACAATAAAGCATATAAAAATATTCGCTTGTGTGAACAGTTATGCATATATCACATGATCCGATACGGGCATTCCACGAGGCAGGGATCCGTGAATCGTCCGAGTTTATCGACAAGTTTGAATAGGCCCGGAACGGGAGTTTGCCCAAACGCCCACCTTGCCAGCCCCAGAAGCGGATTTTCAACAGTACAAATCTTCACACGCTCCGGGCTATCATCCGCGTGAATGACTCCAAGCTATTCATTCCTCGCCTACAGGCCTGGTTCACAATGATGGTTGCAAATCAGACGAATTAGAATTGTGTGCGTTGAAAGACTTGAAGGAAAGTAATCATATTTTTCTTGGAACTATTGGGAATAGCCATTCTGAATTATCTGATGGGAATATAAATTAGTTTGTTAAAATGTTAAATATATATTGTTAAGCCTCTGATGGAAGTTCTGGCTGATATATACATATATTATCAGGCAGTACATCTCACTTGAGGATATGCGTCAGAGGAAGAACAATAATTTGTATGCATCTGAAGTCTGACTAGTGTAATATGTAGCTAGTCGGCGATGTATGTAATGAAGGAGGAAAGGAACTGGCCACCATACCCCATTATCTCCTGGACTAGTTGCCTCATAATTGATGCCTTCTTGGCATCACTTCTGGGGTTCAGACTTGTCTTCGGATAGTTGACTAAACAACAACAACATATCGTCGTTGTTCCTGCAATAACTCCTATGGGACATATTTATTGATTTTGAGATTTTTGCTCTATTAAATACTCGTAACTTAAAATAGTGATACAGCAAATAATAAAATCTCCTATATGTAATTATAATTATTTCTTTCGAAGAAGAATTGACAATCCCCTATGTACGGCTGCCATAGGATGAGTAAATGTGTGTTTTCCTCCTACTGAAAAATTGTATATTTTGCATATAGACGATATATTGTTAATATTCAGTAATGTAAATAGAAAAACAGTATTGAAAATTCATTCCTATATACACATACACACTGTAGGCCTACTCGTATATGACTGTGAACGTTGCATCTCTGAAACAACGTAAATTTTATAACAAATTACAAGATGTCCAGATAACAATTTTATTTCATTAAATGTTTCCAAGACTAATTTGATCCCATTTTCTTTAGCAAGTGATTTACGACAATAAAAATCTTATGGTAAATTAAATGCAATAATTCATAATACTGGTTAGTGATGATTGCTAACGTCCTATACTAAAGGAATCCACAGATCATGCATTTTGTCAAGACACTCGCGATGTGCAGTACGGGAACAACGTATCTTTGGAGGAGGTAGGAGTAGAAGGGAAGATCGGGCGTTTGTCTACCGAGTTCAAGGCAAAGACTAACCCATTCCCCTATAATTCGTAAGTAGACTCATCCGATCTCGCGCACAGCTCTGTAGGAAGAGTGGGGGAGTGTCTGGACAAAATGCATGAGCTGTACTATTGGCTACCAGTTAAGGTAGGAAAAACATGTTTCTTCTTTGTGTAACAAACTTCGTAAAACAATTCTTAAGTTCACAATTCGTCGCTATTACATCCCTACAAGTAATATTCTGACGTAGTTATTTAGATTTGATTCAATCTATCACCCGCATATTATAATCGGATGGGAAAGAGCAACAAAATGTATACTTTTCGGTTGATATTGCTTCAAAAGCGGACAATTAAATGTTCCTTAAACAAGACAAATAAGTATCCAACAAATTTTCTTTTCTTTTTCCGATTTTAATGTTTTCATAATTGAAGAAAGACATGTTTATTCTACCAGAAGAAATTTGACATGTTCTACACCTGAACCTAAATGTTAGTCTACACAACTACTGAACTAAATCACAGCCTGATGTATCGGCTAAGGTTATACAACCCCAATTTGATAATAAACTCTCACCCAGGTAATTTTAATTTTATTGAACTTAAACATTTAAGCAAATTGTTTAATATTCATGTCCATTTTTGCTTTTTTTTTCTTTTTTCCTTACTTTCAATAAACTTAGTTATTCAAACTTATACTCTTTAGTTGGCTTGTTTGTCTATTTTTACTTTCGTAATTATCTCGGTTTTGTAATTGCATAGATTTTATATTTTTATTGAAATTTTGTTATGTTCCATTTAATACCAAATAGTTCTTCATAGAATTCACTGCGATCTAAAGAAAGGAGATGCAATATCACCTTTACTTTTTAATTTTTCTCTAGAATATGCCATTAGGAAAGTCCAGGATAACAGAAAGAGTTTGGAATTAGAGTTACATCAGATGCTTGATTATGCGGATGACGTGAATATGTTAGGAGAAAATCCACAAACGATTAGGGAAAACACGAGAATTTTACTTGAAGCAAGTAAAAAGATAGGTTTGGAAGTAAATCCCGAAAAGACAAAGTATATGATTATGTCTCGTGACCAGAACTTAGTGCTAAATGGAAATATAAAAATTGGAAAATTATCCTTTGAAGAGGTAGAAAAATTCAAATATCTTCGACCAACAGTAATAAATTTAAATGACACTCGAAAGTAAATTAAACGCATAATAAATATGCTAAATGTCTGTTATTATTCAGTTGAGTAGCTTTTCTCATTGAGTCTGTATTTTTTTTAAGAAAACTGAAAGTTAGAATTTATAAAACAGTTATATTACCGGTTGTTCTGTATCATTGTGAAACTTGGACTCTCATTTCGAGAGAGAAACAGAGGTTAGGTATGTTCAAGAATAAGGTGCTTAGGAAAATATTGGGGCTAAGAGGGACGATGTTACAGGAGAATGGATAAAGTTACACAACCCTCCCACAAAGGAAAAACAGAGGATTTATTTGCTTTCCAATGCATAGATATTATTGTCCTTGTAGATCCTTTTTTATATATTACAATCACATGTTTTTACTATATTTTAATTCACTGAAAATTTTTGTTCTGCTTTTTCGTGTACTAACATGGGAAGGGTTTCGGTTCGAACGGGAATTTTTGGTTAAAAATTTGTACAGAGACTTACCTCACAATGGTGATGAAGACTGTAAAAACATTCATTTGTGTAACT
This sequence comes from Periplaneta americana, assembly GCF_040183065.1. Lineage (NCBI taxonomy): Eukaryota > Metazoa > Arthropoda > Insecta > Blattodea > Blattidae > Periplaneta > Periplaneta americana. Next base: position 158,340,813 of record NC_091121.1, read on the forward strand.
CTCCGTTTGGTTGGTATTGGTCAATACACTTCTTTAAAAATGTAGGCCTGCATGAGGATTATCCATAAAATGCATGATACAGCATGGAGCAGAGCAATAAGCACAACACGCAGAAGCAACACCTGAACAATCTTCTGAACCACACTCCAGTACTGAAAAATCAAATGCCACCTGAATTACATTTTTGAAGTCCGAGACTTGTACGTAATCAGGTGACTGCCAGGAATACTGAAGCATAGGGCGGTATACTGGAGTAGACAACTGGTTATGAATAACAGAGTGCATTTTCATTATAACCACTCGATTTCCAAGTTAAGTTCTGGATTCTCAGCAAGAGTCCTTATGCAATCTGTTATCCTACGAGCATAATATTGTCTAAGGAAATAGGTATCCAGAGGCTGGATATATTTAGTTTTATTTAGGTGGAATAATCATACATTCCATGTCCTAGCCTTGGAATGATCCATTTATTAAGGTCGTGTCCTTCTGCGCATTCAATGACTCGCACAACAGTGTACATTTTTGATTAGCTGTCATATTTTCGGACAGAACGTTGGAGAAAAATGTTTTTAAGGGAACTGGGTAGTGATATTTAGCGATTAAAAAATTTGAATACAAACGTTTAGTTGAATATTTCTAGGCCTCTAGTGCTCAGAAAGGAATAAAAATTTTCAGGCTTATGCAATCAATCATTCTGAATTCAGTGGTATAAAAGACAACTAATTAGTTTCGTATCCAAGTGCAAAAGAAAGGCCCTAACTGATAACCTGTTTTCCAACTTTGCTAGGTGTACCTCATTCTTCAGGTGCACATTACTTGCTACTATCTTCACTCATATACCTTGTATTTTTTTAAGTTATCCAGTATTGTGTATTGTAAATTCCAAAGCAAAATTTAGTTAAATATTTCACCCCAAGTGAAACAGAAAAAAATATTGAATTTTGTTAAGAATTTTTTACAATTGTTTCAATGCATATATTTTTTTTCTCGTGTTATGTGTGTGACATTCTTAAACCCGTAGGTCTACAATGTAGAACACATGCTGCAGAAAACACTGTAAAAATTTCATGTAAATTGATTCAGTAATTTTCAGAGAAAAATACACTTAAGTTTGAAAATGTCAACTTACGGAAAACTGCATAAAAAAAAGAATGTATGAATTACATGCACCGCCAAATTTAAAGAGGTCATTTAAAAGGCTTATCTGCAGAAATACCATCCACAATATTTATATTGTTTTAAAGACCATTTTTGTAATTTATTTTAAAACACAAATTAAAAAATCGGAATTTTGACCTCTAATCACTACCTGATTCCCTTAAATGGGCTTTAGACATTTTACCAGTCGCACTAGCTTCTAGGCTAGGCTAAGATTACGGGTAAGGTGTCCCATCTCCTTAACTTGTGCAGTGCTCTCCCCACCCCTCAACTTGTACAGTGGTATAACAGACAAACCACACATTACACAAACGAATGCTTTTGGGAGCTTTACAGAGATGTAAAGATGGGCCTGTATACAAATTTTGGATACGAAATTCCTGTTCGAGCCGAAACCCTTCCCTTGTAAGTAGTATGTTACATTTAATTAAAATTTAATTATTATTATGACGATATTAACAACTAACGTACAGTCTAAATAAGTTATTGTTTTACTTCTCCTAGCTTTAAGAGCTCTTTAAGAGACGATGTAACTGAATAATAGTACCAGCGACGTTATAAATAAGTAATGCAGTATAATCATCCCCATTTTTTAACTTTGAGGGACCCGAGGTCCGTAGAGAGGAATCAGAATTCATATCAGATTGCTTCAATTTACAATTTTACATCTTTATTGTCAATACAGCACTGCAGAGCTATACTTGCGCGATTCAACCTACATGAAGCCACCGAACGTAAAAATGATGTATATGAATGAGTGTCCTTATAAACCATCATCCGCAGTGTTAATGGAAGAGCGAACACGGGCGTCTCCCCGACGGGTAATTGTCAATTTCTCTGCATCATTTTCTGTGCTCATAACGAGGACAATACCCAGAATGCATTGCTATAGTTATCTTTTTTTGTGGTGCTTTTACGAACACAAGTCACAATAAATTCTTCTAACCCTTTCTTTTATACGAATCTGACTCTTGAATGTCATCAAGTACGTGTGAATGTATGTTCCACGAGAGAATACATGTACAATTTTTTGTGAACTACAAGTTGTTTCTTTATTTTATTTGCTAAGAGCAGAACAGAGTTACCCCTCTGTGACAGTAGCTTTAACGGTTGTGATCTTTCTCGATGGCATAGCATTTACCGTGCTTAATCTGGACACATTTTTGTTTCGGGTTCTAATCCGAACGAGTGTGATGAATAGATCACGGAAATTCATGCAGTCGCTTATTTTTACTGATTCGGCATATTGAAAAAAGGAAAATTGATCTTTGTCCATCATCATTTTGACGTTCTAAATGAAGGCAACTTTATTTTGCATAAATACACATTTCAAAGTTTTTTCCTCTTTAAACGTATATTTATTTTTATTTTGCATATTTAAATGTATACGTAAACGTCTTTCCCTAATTTTTTATGTTTATTATCCAATTTCACAATATTCTCTGCGATTAGGGTGACCAGACGCCCTCTTTTTTCCGGACATGTCCTCCTTTTTAGGCCTTTGTCCTGGGTCCGGGTGGATTTAAAAAAAATCAAGAAGTAGCCTCTTTTCGTAACTTGTATGCCGGGTATTTTGAAATTATCTGATTTGCCGCCTTTCTCAAGAAATTTTCCTGTAGATGGCAGCAGAAACGACGGAATGTACTCTTTGCAAACGAACATATCTTTCTTTGCTCCTATTTCTTATTGCCGTTGCTTTCATACATGTAGTTAACTGTAAAATCATTTTATATTATTAAGTTTTGACATAAGTAGACTATGCTGCAATAAAAAAAAATATATATAGGGTGTTTAAAAATACGGGGCATAATTTCAAGTATGTATTTCCCACATGTAGACAATCAAAATAGTTCATTACAACATGTGTCCGGAAATGCTATATTTCCGAGTTATGGCCTTCACAACATCGAAATTCACCGGAACCATACCTCATGTTTTAGAAGACACTCCACTGATCAATCGTCAACACATTCACTTCTTGCATGATGGCGCTCCTGCACACTTCAGTCGTACGGCTCGCCGGTACTTGGATCGAAGGTTTCCTGATCGATGGATAGGTAGAGGTGGCCCAATTGCTTGGCCTCAACGTTCACCTGATCTGAACCCTCTCGATTTCTACTTGTGGGGCCATTTAAAATCATTGGTTTCTTCGTCTCCGGTGCCTGATTTGGAATCCCTTCGGAATCGAATTGTGGCATGTTCTGAGGACATACGCAAAACTCCTGGAGTTTGGGATCGTGTTCGCAGATCAATGAGACATCGATGTGAGGTCTGTATTCAAGCAGGAGGTGGACATTTTGAACATCTTCTGTAATGACAACGATCTGCGAAAAGAAAAACGTTCCGGTGAATTTCAATGTTGTGAAGGCCATAACTCGGAAATGAAGCATTTCCGGACACATGTTGTAATGAACTATTTTGATTGTCTACATGTGGGAAATACATACCTGAAATTATGCCCCGTATTTTTCAAAACACCCTGTATATATATTAACATAAATTTAAGTATAATATAGGCCTAAGCCTGAAACTAAATAGATATTATCTGTCCTCTTTAATACTTAATTGAATCGGTTATTTCAAAAACGTAACATGTACTGTTCTGCGCAAAATACTTCAGTAGCATTTATTACATTAACCAAACTGAAAGTTTATTTCTTATTCATTTCTATAGATGAAATATGACTTATTTTATGACAACAATATGTTATAGGAAAGAGTAAAGAAAATTCTGGTTAAAAAAGTAACATGCGCGAAAATGCCACATGTAGAAATAATCGATTCAATTATAGTTCCCTTGACTTTAATTTATGTAGCTAACTGTAAAATCGTTAAGTTTATTATAATTATTTTGTAACAAAATAGATATTAATATACTTGTAAGTAGTATGATATAAGCCTAAATCTATACTGTAAATATGTTTAAATGTTATGTTTTACTTAACGACGCTCGCAACTGCAGAGGTTATATCAGCGTCGCCGGATGTGCCGGAATTTTGTCCCGCAGGAGTTCTTTTACATGACAGTAAATCTACTGAGATGAGCCTGTCGCATTTAAGCACACCTGGCCCGGGATCGAACCCGCAACCTTGGGCATAGAAGGCCAGCGCTATACTAACTCGCCAACCAGGTCGACATACTGTAAATATTTAAAGTACATGTATAATAAGCCTAAATCTAAATACATATTTTCTGTCCTCTTTTTTCGAACAATGTCCTCCTTTTTGAAGCTTTGTGTCCTCTTTTTTATCGATGTGAATCTGGTCACGCTATCTGTGATAAAAATGAGAATTTCTCTGTGACTGTTACTTTTACTACGTCATACTACTTTTGGCCAATAAAACGGTGCGAAAGGATGTGTTTCAACCAATCATGGCTGTTTATCGCTACAATTTATCACTTCCCTAGCATTTATTTGTTTTGATCACTACCCTAGCCACTTGTTTGTTTTCCAACATTTCAAACTACAAATTCTTTACGATACTATAAAACATTCTTTGCGATCGTCATTTGTTTCCCGCATAGATAGTCAACTGAAAGTGACGGCTCCATTCAAACATTTTGGTGAAGCTAATATCAATGAAATATAATTTTAACAAGTCAATTAATACCTATTTTATTGTATTAGAGCACTTTATTTCTTCTAATTTGTATATACTTTCTTTTAGTCGTGTAATAGCGAATTAAATCCCACTCGAGTTTTGATTTTGTCTAGATCATCATCATCATCATCATCATCATCATCATTATCTATTTCTATAGGGTGAATCGTAAATTCTGTCATTAATTTGAAGGTGTTATTCTTTGAGATATTACAAACTAAAAATTTTAATACAATTTTGCTCGTTTTTGCTTGCTTTTCGAGAAAAATGTTTTATGTGAAACATTTCACAGCGTGTTTTGGGAAAGCCATTCATTTAATTCCCAATATGCTCAGTCAATTTAAGAGAGGTGTGTATTATGATAATAAATGATTGAAATAATTTTAGTTTTGTCCTTTACACATGTAGAAATTTGATCCGAACAAATGGAACTTTGCGTTCTGCAAAGGAATTTTAAAATGTTACAGTTTTTCGGATCGAATTTTTACACATGTAAAGAACAAAACTAAAATTCTTTCGATCATTTATTATCATGTTACAATGTTCTCTTAAACTGACTGAGCATATTGGGAATTAAATCAATGGCTTTTCCTACACACGCAATGAAATGTTTAATATGAAACAACTTTTATGTCTAAAAGGAAGCAAAAACGAGCAAAATAATTGTATTAAGTTTTTTCATTTGAAATATCTCAAAGACTAACCCTCTGAAATTAGTGACATTACTTACGGTTCGCTCTGAATATTCAAGGATTGCGCTCCTTTGCCTGTAGTCACGTCGTCACTGCACATTCCAAATTGGCTGTACAGGGTGTTAAAAAATAACGTTTGCAACGTTTCAGGGATGATGGAGGAGGTAAAAACGAACATCTGTTTTAAGTGACAAAAGTTCAGCAGAGGGGCGGTTTACCGCTAGATGGCCTGAAGGATAGATGACTTGACTTCCGTCACAACACACACTGGTTAGTTCTGTTTAGCTGGCTAACTTTCGGTGCTGGACCCCGGACTCATTTCACCGGCATTATCACCTTCATTTCATTCAGACGCTAAATAACCTAGATGTTGATAGAGCGTCGTAAAATAACCCAATAAAATAAAAAAATAAAAAAGTTCTGTTTGTGCACGACCACCTTGTAGGGCCTTATCTGTTGCCTAACAGTCTCCGTGGTGGTAATTATTTTGTTTTTCTACGCGACGTCCTACCAGAACGTTTAGAAAATATCCCATTGAACATCAGAGAACGAATATGGTTTCAGCATGACGGCGCCCCTCCACACTTTGATCGTCGTGTCAGGAACCACCTAAATGCTACATTCCCCGATCGTTGGATTGGCAGGGGTACCGTGGCCACCTCGGATACCGGACCTAAACCTTCTGGATTTATTTTTGTGATGAGACGTGAAAAGTTTTGTGTATGAGAGACCGATCGATACGGCAGTAGACTTAGTTGCTCGAGTTGTTGAAGCTGCACATGTTATTAGTGACAGTGTTGGCCTTTTTGAGCGTTGCAGACACTCCATAGTACGAAGGTACCAGTTGTGCAATGCTTTCAATGGACGGCAGTTTGAACACCACCTCTAAAACGACAATTGGTCTTGTTCTTTATGGATTATACTAACACAATAAACGGCGCATCTGCCAAAGTTTTGTCACTTACAATAGTAATATGCGTTACAAGAGCTGTATGTTGAAGTTTTCATGTTCCAGGAAAAGTTTGAAAAAGCGAAACGTAGTTGAGCTTTTTTTAATTTCCGAGATTTGAAAGAAAACATACCGCTCGTGTATCGTACATTATTTTGTGCGAAGAGCGTTTATTACATACCTGAAAGACGAATTTCTAATTAGTTGCAATGAAATCTCCATCTTGGTTTCTGTTTAATGACGCCAACTTCGGAACACCAAAATATCTTTCTTCAACATTGTTGCTATAAAATGTTTTCTGTGTTTACTATACTCCAGCAGGCCGTGATATACGTCTCTTTTTTTTCCTCCCAGTCTATAAATGCGAACTTAAAACAAACGGTAAGGTTATGTAATGATTTATTTTTCATTTTAATATTTTAACAATATTATTTATATAACACATTGCAGTAATAACATCGGCATCTGGAATCTCGTTGATTTTTTCACGGCTTCCTTAATGTTACTTGTATCAGGAATGCAATAAGTTTCGTGGAGTAGTAGACTTAACTTAATTTTTGCAAATATTTAAAAACAATAATTAACATTGCAATTTAGGTGAAATTGCAGTGGTAAGTTTCCAATTTATAATTATTACTATGTTAAACGTCTCTAAAAATAATATGTTAAAAGCCTAAAGCAGTAAAATGAATGTCGCGCTTAAGCGGTAAGAAGAGGGAAATTGTTATGTGTGTTACGTTGAGAATACTGAATGTGGTATTTCACACTTACCGCGTATTGGTTCTGTGCGGAAAACAAGCAAATACGCACAATCTCGCACAAACGTTATTTTTAACACCCTGTATAGCCCCCATGTCAAAGTGCTCGGCATGGTGTATGAGAGTCGTTAAGAAAATAAAGGAGACTAACAACGGGGGACACACACATGTCGGTTCTTTTGGTGGGGGGAAACGTAATTTCATTTCCTTGTCAACATTTATTTAAACCAGGTATTATAGCCTGTAGGTAGAAACAATATAATTGCCAACATTTTATTTACATAAACACAATTCTATTAGGGAAAAGTGGAAGTAATTTCGAGCGAGATTGACGCAAATTGTCATTTTCCTTCATGAAACTCCACCTGCTGAGATTCAGATGAGAAATAAATAACACTTTTCTGTTGTTTGAAGTTAGCTCAAGCCTCACAATTCCTTTATTTTGTGGAAGGGGGAACGTCACCAAACACACAAACCTGCGGTCTGACTTTTCAAATGTGATGCTGTGCATGGAAAAGAGAATTGCTTAGTTACGAGCTCTTTTTTTTCTCCCGTTTCGATGTGCTTTGAGAATGATTTTATTAGATTTCTTACTCGCAAATGGAAAGCAGATAGAGAAATAGTGGTTTTTATTCCGGGATAAAAGCGCTTTGCGAAATGAAATCTACATATGAATGTAAAACTGCACTATATCATAAATATCAGATACAATGTTACAATAATGATTGGTAGGTTTTTTCGTCTCAATTTTTTTACTAAATTTTCTGTTTCAATTTACATCTGGCATCCTAAATAAGGTGATAAAATATAATATATAAAATATAAAAGCGTAAATAATATCAATCAGAAATAAAATTTTCAACAAATGCATAGTTGAAAACCTAGTTCTTAGGAAGTAAAAGTTTTCATTTCCGCTGTGCCACTGTTCATATCATAGACTTACTAAATAACCGCTAGACCGCTCACTGGCGATAGTGTTATGCTCCCAAATTGAATTGCCGACGAGCGGCTTTTTTTTGGTAGAGCTGAATAAGTATGGTTCTTTCGTGTGCTGCTTTTAATTGCACCAGTACACACGGATGTAAAGATAAAGAAGGAAGGAATGTTATATTTCACTGGTTAGTTAATCCTTAATTTCTACAACTATTTTTTCTCCATATTATGTTACAGAAGACAAACTATTGTACTTGCCATGTGACTCTTTATGCTTCAAGTTTCCTCTGAGTAAAGATGCCCTTAACCGAAAGTGGATAGGTGCAATCCGCAGAGAGAATTTCTACCCTCCACTGAATCATTCAGTGTGTACAACTCATTTCGAAGATAGTAGTTACCTTTCAAACAACGTTATTATACATTGTCATTGTCCTTCACTCACTCCATATCAATCATTTTTTTCAAACAGCTGTTGTTTCAGTGCATACATGATTAATAAAATTATTCACCGAACTTAAAGATACAGAAATTTCATAAATTATGAAAATATATATATTTTTAAATATAAGTGATTGAAAGTAATTCTTGTCTTAGTTACGGATTAATGAAACATTTTCTTATGCTATTGCCGCTGCTACTGCTATTATTACTACTACTATTCCTGCTACTGCTACTACTTTTTTGATTTCATACAACGTTGTAAGCAGACGAATTGATACAAGGATATCATTTTATTTTTACTAATATTTCTAATATTAACCTTGCTATACCTTTGGATTAACAGTTGAGAACTGGAAACACTGCTTGCTACCCCCTTCCATGACTGGAGTTCGGTGATACCGGCGTAAAATACAAACAAATCAGTTTACTAAGTATAGGAGGGAAGAAAAGCAGTTCATCCACTTACGTAAACTAGAAAATATCGCGATTTTAAGTTTGATAATTTTTATTAGGTTTATGTTTCATCAAAATGCAGTATAGTATTAGCAGTAAGTACTTTTACTCACGAACTGAGCTATCCATGCGGACGTATTCATTATGAAGTGTATATTATACTGTCTACAGCACATTAGCGTACAATATAGAGAATGAAGTTAAATTGAAAAATAATCATAATACGATATTTAAATACATTTTTGTAAATGGTGGCCGTTCATTTAGATACAGGCTTTAGTTTTTTTGTGCATATTATCGCACTATAGACTATTGTACCTAATTTCAATTACCAGTTTCGTCATTCGTACTAATAATTCTGTACCTACTCTACAAAAAAGTACCTTACATACTGTAAATTCAATCTTCTGTCCAATCCGAAAAGATAAAATTACTCAGACATGCTATCTACTGTCCGTCCAAGTGGTTTTGTCGCGGGGTCGTAGAAAGAGCGAAAATCACGTGACAGTTAATTACTTAAAGAGGCCCTTTTATTTAAGTTATTTTAAACATTTGTATAATATTACGTAAACGTCCAATTCCTAACAGAAATTAATGTTTTCAGAAAAGAGCTAAGACAGCCCAACCACTAGCGTTTACAGAGGGACGAGCAGAAGCGGGTGGGGGAAACCGGGATGCAATGTAGGCAAACGGACGACAGGATCTGTGCGAAAATATGATCCAATATTGAAAGCTCTTTCGTCACTGGAAAACGTCAACATATTTCTGGAACGTACTATACTCACTAACTCAGTAATGTTACTATGACCGTAAGGCGACTTTGACTGCATTGGAAGTTTTCTAGTAGAGGGGATGGGAGTGAAGTAGATTGAAAAACTCAGATACAATAAAAATTGAAGTAAAAATAAAATGATGTCCCAGTACAAGGGAAGGCGCTTATTCCATTTTTGCCGTGTTTCGCGGCGGTACCGCTAAGAGCGCTGTACAAGGCAACTTGACCACTGTATAATCTCTCTTCTAGCTCATTGCTTCAAATGAAAACTAAATGTGAATTTGCATAGACATCCCACTATATTTGTGAACATTTTGAGAATCTTAAAGTCTGTGTGATGTATCTTGTCTCACTGTGAAAAGAGAGAGAAAGGAGATATGTCTTACCTCGTCTGTATTGTTATGGCGATGGAGGAGTGGAGCAATGCCGTCCATCCATCCAGTGGCGGAAGGGACTAGTTGATACATTCTGTAGCACAAAATAAAATAACAAAGTATCTCTCTTCGTACTGTGTAGTTCCGTCACTGAGCTTGTCTTTCAAGAAATTGAGTTCCGGTATCCTGTACAATAACAAGGTTTTGAAAGGAATCCTGAAAATTTACAACCCTCCTATAATCTCCACCCTCATTTGAATGGTCTTGGTTTTATTGCTACTGAGACAAGATAAACCTTACCAGGCATAATATGCGTAGCCTACAGCTTAAATAGAGTGCGCTGTCAGTTAATCGCATGATTAAAACAGTGAACAAACTCATTTGCTGCAAATTTACATTAGATCAATTTAAATATAGAATAATTTCTCCTATTCTTATCTGCATAACAAGGTACGTTGTTTGATTCTTCCTATCTTAATTGTAATATTATCAAGCGACTGTTTTCAAATACGAAAAGGTTTCATTAAAATATTTGTTGATTCACCCCTCCGGTATGATGCCCACGATATAAAACTTCGATAAATATGTGTGAAATAGTAATATGCGTTACAAGAGCGGTATGCTGAAGTTTTCATGTTCGAGGAAAAGTTTGAAAAAAGCGAAACGTAGTTGAGCTTTTTTAATTTCCGAGAATTGAAAGAAAACATACCGCTCGTGTATCGTACAATATTTTGTGCGAAGATCGTTTATTACATACCTGAAAGAAGAATTTCTAATTAGTTGCAATGAAATCTCCATCTTGGTTTCTGTTCAATGATGGTAATTTTGGAAAACAAAAATATCTATCTTGAACATTGTTGCTTTAAAATGTTTTCTGTGTTTACTATACTCCAGCAGGCCGTGATATACGTCTGTCTTTTTTTCCCCCCAGCTGGTTGAGTGGAAGAGAAGGCCTTACGGCCTTAACTCTGCCAGCTAAAATAAATCATTATTATTATTATTATTATTATTATTATTATTATTATAAATGCGAACTTAAAACAAACGGCTTCCTTAATGTTACATGCATCACGAAATGCAGTAACTTTAGTGGAGTTGTAGAGTTTACTTAATTTTTGCAAATATTTAAAAACAATAATTAACAGTGCAATTTAGGTGAAATTGCAGTGGTAAGTTTCCAATTTATAATTATTACTATATTGAACGTCTCTAAAAATAATATGTTAAAAGCCTAAAGCAGTAAAATGAATATGTCACTTAAGCGGTAAGAAGAGGGAAAATGTTATGTGTGTTCGGTTGGGAATACTGAATGTGGAATTTTAGACTTACCGCGGGTTGGTTTTGTGCGGAAACCAAACAAATACGCACGATCTCGCACAAAAAAATTTAACTTGTTCCTTAATGATTAAATTCGTGTTTAATGTTGCTAAGACTCCACTGTTATGGTGATTGTGTAAACAGAATGTTTTCTGAGTAACGTAATTACGTCTATACCGCGAGTTGAAATATGTCTTCTTCTATTAACATAAGAATACAGGTTTCCCAACTAAGCTTGCACCTAGAATCAATAAAAATTTACCCCTACGACTACTCTTCTTCATACGTACTATCTGTACGGAATTAGGTCACCCTTATGACACCCCCAGTGCGTTGGAATGTCTCGGAAGTAACCACAAATGTTCCACCCACAGCACATCAGTGACTTACGAGAGCATTCCCCCCAGAAGAAATTGACTTTTCGGCTCCTTCCACACTTTCTATATTTTCGCTCGAATGTTGGCTGTGGCCGTCATTATGTTCATTTCAGTTTGATGTCATACTTGTGACTCGGAGCTCACAGTTGTCGATAAGCCATTTCCCGGATCGTGACAAGTAAAGCAACGATTCACTACAATAATGCGGCATGCTGCAGAATTATACCACGAAGTAATTTATTTATTTGTTTATTTTATAACTTATTTACTTATTTATTTGTTTATTTTCTTACTCCATTCATTCATTCATTCATTCATTCATTCATTCATTCATTCATTCATTCATTCATTCATTCATTCATTCATTCATTCATTCACTCATACTGGTGGAGTTATTTATGCACAAAATATATTATTTATATTTAAAAGTAGATAGTCCAATTTTTTTCAACAAACTAAATTAAATCAGTTAAAGTACAATTGCTTTCACGTACCAAATTGCACTACTGTTTATGCACAAAATGTATTATTTATATTTTAAAAGTAAATATACCACTTTGATTACACATTTTTCAATACACTAAATTAAATCAGTTAAAGTACAGTAGCTTTTATGTAATCAAATTGCACTAATGTTTATGCACAAAAGTATTATTTACATTTTAAAAGTAAATATTGCAATGTGTTTATAAATTTTTTTCAATGAACTATTTTTTTTATTAAGTATTAACCTTTAAGAGACCCTATATTTATATTGAGATTTATTTTATATGTTGTTATAAAAAGTATGATGTTCTTCTGTCCATGGGCTAAGCATTTTGTTCTTTCTTCTTCATAATTATTTTTGCAGAATTTAACATCAGTTGAAACCCTGATAATGTGGGCTGTTGTGTAGTTGTGACATAGTTCAGGTAACCCATAATGAGCCAAGTAATGTAACTTCTATTACGGTGTGGAGGAATATCTAAGAAGGGTACCATTCGTTTTCATTCGGGTTGTCTATTTTCATTGCATCTTGAATGGTACTGTATATCCATGTCCACAAATTTGGTACACAAATAGTCAGTCTATGATGTGAGGTGTCTATGTTTCCACACATTGGACATAGTGGAGAATTACTAATATTATGAGTATATTTTTTTGCTTCTGTTGGTATAATGTCATTTATACATTTGTAAGCACTGCTTTTCCATTCCGTTGGTATCGTTGATATTTTAAAGGTTTTCCAAATTCTATGCCAATTGAAATTAGGAAATTTCATCGTTATTGAAACAGGATTATTTTGTAGTGTCGATAAATACAGGGACATCATTTTATTTTTACTAACATTTTTAATATTAACCTGTCTATACCTTTACAGAACCGGAAACACCGTTTGCTCCCCCCTCCAAGACTGGAGTTCGATGATACTGGCGTAAAACACAAATCACTCTACTAGGTATAGGATGGAAGAAAAGTAGTTCATCCATTTACGTGAACTAGGAAATATCGCGATTTTGAGTTTGATCATTTTCATTAGGTTTTTCTTTAATCAAAGTACAGTACTGTATTAAGAATAAGTGTTTTTACTCACGAAATGAGTTATCCATGCGAACGTATTCATTATGCAGTGTATATTTTACTGTCTACAGCACATTAGCGTACAATATAGAGAAAGAGGTTAAATTGAAAAATAATCATAATATGAATATTTAAACACAATTTTGAAAATGGTGGCCGTTCATTTCGATACAGGCTTCAGTTCTTTTGTGCATATTATCGCACTATAGACTATTGCATCTAATTCCAATTGCCAGTTTCGTCCTTCGTACTAGTAACTCATGTTGAAATAATTCTGTACCTAATCTACGTACTGTGAATTCAATCTTCACTTCTGCCCGACCAGAAAATATAAAATTACTCAGACATGCTATCTACTTTCCGTCCATGTGGTTATGCCGCAGGATTGTAGAAAGGGAGGGAATCACGTGACAGTTAATTACTTAACGAGGCCCTTTTATTTAAGTTAAATTAAACAGCTGTATAATATTACGTAAACGTCCAATTCCTAAGAGAAATTAATGTTTTCAGAAAAGAGCTAAGACAGCCCAGCTATTTCAGAGAGGCGAGCAGAAGCAGGTGGGGGAAATCGGGATGCGACGTAGCCAAACGGATAGTACCTGTGCGAAAATATGATTCAATATTGAAAGCTCTTTCGTCACTGGAAAACGCGAACATATTTCTGGAACGTACTATACTCAGTAACTCAGTACTGCTTACTATCTGCGGTCTTGGTTCTATGTGGAGTTGGAACTTCCTTAGTAGAAGGGGTGGGAGTGAAGTACATTAAAAACTCAGGTACAATAAAAATTGAAGTAAAAATAAAATTATGTCCCTGTATAAGTAAATATCCTTGGTTGTGATGTGTTTTGCATTATGTATCATGTAAGTTGGAAGGTTTTCAATTATTGTCCTAATTCGTCTGAATATAAAATGTTATGATAAACTATTGGGTATTGTGACTGATGTCCGGAATATACTTTTTATGAGCAGGGCCTGACATTTTTGTTGAACACAGTATAGACCCAGTTCTTCTATTGGTTTCCATAATTGTGTTTTAGCTATTTTATACAAATGCCCGGACCACAAGTAGCAATTAATGCACAGTTCAATACGTTGAGACATCTCTACAGGCAAGGGCAACACTTGACTGAGATACCATAACTTAGAAAGGACAAATAAGTTGATGTGCCAGACTTTCTGAAATAAATTTAAATTTCGATGTGTTGAGCTAGAGTATATCGTATGTGCGTCAACAATGGTGTCCAATTTAGTTCCAGCATTTGTTGCATATCTGCGTGGATAATCATCCCAAGTATCTTGACACGATCGTTTATGGGTATCTCCGCGAAAGATCTGTCGACAGGCCAATTCCCCAGTGGTAATAACGTGGATTTATAGTAAAACCCATAGGACTTTCTCTTGCAATGCCCAGGTCACAAATATACATTACTAGGGGCTTGTGCAGCAAATACTGCTGCAAACTAAGTTCGTTAGACGTTCAAATAAACATTTTTCAGATTTATTTTCAATGAAGAATACTTGTCTTTTTTTTATAGTTATTTGCTTCCATAATTATGAAACATACTCCCTCTGAATGGATTTTTTAGGCCAAATGCTTTTTCTTGAACCTATCCAACTTGAGTTTTTGAGTTTCAACGCGAAAACGCAAGTATCAATGTCAGGACGATAGCAGTAGCTATTTCAGGTCATTGTGGATTGTAGGCAAAAGTTAAAAAAATATCAGGTTTGCTAGCTTTCGAGCAATAGCATTTTCGTATAGCTGCTGCATGTAGAACTTGAAATGTAGAGCCTAAAATCATTTTATCCTACTAAGAGATCTTGCTGAAGTGATCTGGAGACTATAAAATTTTCTAGGCCTCTTATTTTATCAGTAAGTAATACCTTTTGATCTTTCCTTAGGAACTGTAATTTTTGCGCTCTCTCGAGCCAATACTGAAGACAATGACCCATATCAATATCTACACTACACGGCCATTAAGTATATGAGAAAGACCCAACCCCACTGGGTTAATAAGTACAAAAATATTTGATTTTTAATAACAATATTATTATCTTACTTAAGTTTTGTAGTTATATATAGCAGCCACTCAGTAAATTATAGAAATGAAGATCTAAATTAAGATATTCTCTACATTTACTTACATAATCACAAAACGTTTCACTTTCATGTCATGAATATAGCATCAGTATTATGTACAATAAATGAAAAATAGATGCATCGTGATATTAACTACAATAATATTTAATTTCTAATGATAATAATGTCATCAAACCACCTCAGGTTTCGTAGATTTGAATATCCAATACACAGCTGTACTCAGAAAATTATACACTGCAGAATCAGTTTTTAATAACAAATTGAATTGAGCTCTAAATATGTCGGCAATCCTGCAGGTCATGGCCTTCGTGTAATAGCCTATTGTTTATTGTAGTGTGTGTTTTGTTCTGAAATTCAATCAAGTCGGCCGTGATTGAATAAACTTAGTTCTCAAAACTGACAACAGATGGATTTTGTAAAATAGGAAAATTATGTAGGAAAATTGACATTTCACTGAAAACTACTACTTTTCCGAAAAACTTTGGATGCCAGGCATGAAAATGAGGGGTCTCTCATTAAAATCCGTTCAGCCGTTTTCCCGTAATTTCCATTACCAGTTCAAATTATATATATATATATATATATATATTAGATATGCAAACAGTGAAATTAAACGAAAAGTTAAAAAAAATAATGACATGTTACAAAATAAGAACAAAATGGGGTTAATGAAAAATTAAAATGGTACCACAATATAAAGAAGTCAAATACGAGTTTATTAGACTTCGCGAGGTTAATAATCCTAACATGGTACTATTTAGAATCTTGTTATTAAGTCTGTCAGACGTGTTTCGCCTGTAAGTGCGCCAAATTCTAGTACTCCTTAAATGAAAAGATGTCGCTACTTGTGCCAGCGTAAGGACGTGCAGAAATAGAACTGTCAAGCAGAAGATGTGACCTGCTCAACTGTTCTAATATCTGTCAAGTCGTCTTTACTTGTGTTGAGGATTAATATCACATGCTCGTCGCAACATGAAAGACATTTCACAACACTCGATATTTTCTAGGTCAATGATTCTCAACCTACAGGTTCCGACCCACTGTTGTAGGGGTATTCGGTCCCGCAAGAACCCAGCAAGAATTTCTGTATCTAATGCAAATTTACAATACAAACTCCTAAAATTTCGATTTTTGTTTCAATAATATTTGCAAATTTATTTCCTCACATTTCGAATATAACTTTTCTTAATAGCCTGGATTTTTCAACAATTAATACACTAATTATTCAGGCATTAATAATTATAATTATTAATTCCTTCCACTCTTGGAAATCATTAAGAGGTGAATATTCTGAAATTTCGGATGTGGAAATAATGTTGTTCATGCCTTTTCCCCAAATGATATTTGTGTGAAAAGAGAAGATTTTTTTATTCAAAGAATTTACTATTTAATTGAAATGAAAAGCAAGTACAAAAACGGATTAGATGCGCGCTCAGATTTATGACTTAAGTTAACTGCCATTGAGCTTAACATACTCCAACTTATTCAAAAACGACAATCCCAACGACGTGAATATAGAACGTTTTATTTTGAATTTCAGCATGTGATTAATTATAATATTTTATTCTTTAAATAACATACGGTATTTACTTTTTAAAGTGTACTAATTTAATTTGTTGTCCCGGTGAAGTTTAATATCATTAGAGATGGGTCCCGTACCATCTTTCTCTATTGTTTAATTAATGGTGAAAATTTATTTCACTTTACATTTCTTACACAACTTGTATTTTGGCCTGCTTATACTTCATTCATTCATTCATTCATTCATAGAGTTCTGCCCAAGGGCAGCTCTTTCACTGCAAACCCAGAATTATCCAATTGTTCCTATTTTCTGCCTTCCTCTTAGTCTTCGCATATGATCTATTTGATCTACATAATCTTAATGGCGTCTATCTCTGATATATTCTTCTGCGCCGAAATCTTCTCCCGTTCACCATTCCTTCCAGTGCATCATTAAGTAGACAGTTTCTTCTCATTCAGTGACACAACCAATTCCTTTTTCTCTTCCTGATCAGTTTCAGCATCAACGCGCTCTTTCCACCACGACGTCATTTCTTATTCTGCCTGTCCACTTCACACTCTCCATTCTTCTCCATATCCACATTTGAAATGCTTCTAGTCTCTTCTCTTCACTTCACTTCGTAGTAATGGCCTTGTTTCTGCCCATACAGTGCCACACTCCACACAAACATTACCCTCTTCCTTACTTCTTTTTTGTGAAGATCCGCAGAAGATACGATACTCCTTTTTCTATTAAACCCTTCCCTTGACCATTCGTATATCATATGCGGGAATTACACAACAGTGGAACCAACCTTCCCTATGCTGGCGAACAGTGTTAAATCAGGATCCTTATCAGATTGAAACCAGAATGCCCTATTGTACATTACACGATTATAGTTGGAAACAGTTTTTAATGAAAATAAGTGTCCTAAACACCTATTAATTAAAAATATAGTATAAATATTATATCGAAATTCACTTTGTTGCTGTCGCCATGTTTTCTTCTTCACTCTTTTCCTGCTTCCTCTGCTATTCTCACCTATAAGCACTTCTCCCTCCTTTTTCGCGAGTATTACACGCACAACAGGATCACTTCGATAAATCCGAATCAATACGGACGTTTGGGAATCAAATTGGTTGCAGTGCAGATGTTAAAGCGTGCCATTTAGAATAATCTATCTCGAAAATAAATTATCGAATAAACAGTAATGTTATTCGCGATATTACTCTCTCTCTCTCTCTGCCTTTGTTTTAAGCAGATATATAGATGGATTTATTGAGCAATACTCGTATTATACATAGAGATGTTATATTATCATGATTTTCTCTAAAATCAAATGACCGTACGTGCTTTGTACTTAAAACAAGTCCTACTTTGTAGGTTTCACTCCCCTCACCTATGATTATATCCAACCACTCCCTAAAATAACACACATTAAAATGAAAATGGCACAACAAAACACATTATATAATATATCCTAACCTAAAATAGACATAAAAGTGTATAATTGAGTAGTTACCATTATCCCTTCGTCAGTTCGTATCACAAACTTCAACAGCTGAAGTTCTAATCTGTCTCGCCTTCAAGAGGAACAATCCAGTCTTTTGTTCCCATTCTCTATTCCCCATGAGATCAAGATATGCAAGCGGACTCCTATTCTAATTTAGCATTGAGGGTGGTAGATATTTTCTCCGTACATGCTCCAATTCGAGACACTGTATTAAAATATGTCTATAGGAGTCCTTTTCTCTGCACAGTGGACAAAGGCGCTCTCCTTCTTCGTTGACAAATATATTACACCTCTCCTTTTTCGGTACATTTACACGACCCACGCCACACGGGCTTTACAGGACCGCGACCTGTCGGGAGAGGAATTAATCTATTGGATCACATACATACTTTTTTGACCACACAAGGACATGAAGGGCCTTCCCGGATGAGGGAAAAGCTCAATGGCAGGACCACCTCCGATACAACACAAACATTTAAGACATTACACAGCATTCACTCACACATATGAAAGGATTAGGAGAAGAATTACCGTCCATGGCCAGATTTAAAGAGGTACAATCCCGGCATTTGCTGGAAATAACTGAGGAAACCATGAAAAACCTGAGTTAGGATTGCCGGCCCCTGGGATCGAACCCCGGACCTCCCGAATGCAAGGCCAGCCCTCTACCACGCCGCTAGCCCGCTCGGTCGCGATATTACAACAGAATTAAATTGTTTTAAAAGGAAAAAAGTGTGTAATTCTAAATTATACATAATCTTTGTGACATCCATTTTTTGGACGTAACTTCATCTATGGTTAAAATTTTCTTCAAACCAGAAAGTTTCTACGTATTTGTACGTTTTAAAATTTAATTATTTGAATCCTCAAGATGGCACGAAGAAATTGAAAGCACGAAAAGTTTAATAAGAATGTTTGTGACTTGACTACGTGTATCGTCTCGACTTATCTGCTGTCGTCATACAATATTTTCATCACTGCGCCTCGAGGAAGTGCGTCTCTTGACGTGCTGCCCGTCATATTCTCCTTCATCTTGTAAGGGTGTCACATATCTTACCAGATACATGAGCAGCTTGCAGATTGAGAGACACAGACAGATTGGCGGGATGAAAACTTACGATATAAACTTCAAAGCCGGAAAGAGCGGTGACATGAATTGGGAAAGCTTTCATCGGTACTCTTTACATTGCTGCAAATATAACCCATAACTAACATTTCTAATATGATGTAAATTCGTCATCAGGTGAAGACGAGAAGGAAGACTATTTTAAAGTTGATGTCTGACATTTCCTGAGTGCGTGATTGCAAAACATGCGCTATAAACATATTCTACTGCAAAATTTAATACCTTGCCTTTGCTGAAACATCCAGATGCTTTACTTTACCCCTTTCCGGTGTGAGATTCTTTCTGGTATATGTTTTAGGTACCTACCTGTCGAGCTGGCTAACTTTTTAATAAATTAAATATGATGGAGTAAATATATTTTTCTATAAACTTTCTTGAAATAAATTATTTGTCTATTACTATTCCTTAATCTCTTAATTTAAATTACAGAAAATATTATTCATTTATTACTAATTAAAATGTGTCTCAGTGAAACTTACAGCAGAGTCCGTATAGGCCAGTTTCTATCTGATGCTTTTCCAATTCACTACGGGCTAAAGCAAGGAGATGCACTATCGCCTTTACTTTTTAACTTCGCTCTAGAATATGCCATTAGGAAAATTCAGGATAACAGAGTGAGTTTGGAATTGAAAGGGTTACATCAGCTTTTTGTTTATGCGGATGACGTAAATATGTTAGGAGAAAATCCACAAACGATTAGGGGAAAATACGGAAATTTTACTTGAAGCAAGTAAAGCAATAGGTTTGGAAGTAAATTCCGAAAAGATAAAGTTTGTGATTGTCTCGTGGCCAGAATATTGTAAGAAATGGAAATATAAAAATTGGAGATTTATCCTTCGAAGAGGTTGAAAAATTCAAATATCTTGGAGCAACAGTAACAAATATAAATGACACTCGGGAGGAAATTAAACGCAGAAATATGGGAAATATCTGTTATTATTCGGTTGAGAAGGTTTTGTCATCTAGTCTGCTGTCAAAAAATCTGAAAGTTAGAATTTATAAAACAGTTATATTACCGGTTGTTCTGTATGGTTGTAAAACTTGGACTCTCACTTTGAGAGAGGAAGAGAAATTAAGGGTTAATATTTAATATTTGAGGAGAAAAATTCGCTCCGGCGCCGGGGATTGAACCCGGGTCCTTGGTTCTACGTACCAAGCGCTCTCACCACTGAGCTACGCCGAATTCAATCCACAGTACCGGATCGAGTGCGCTCCTAATATAGGTATATGTGACTGGGATTTTGAAAAAAATAATTCCCTAATATCTTACAAAAGAATTTTTCACATCACTGATATTATTATTATTATTAGAGCCCGGAATTTTATGTGCTAAAAGTTAATATTGGTCCTCTGTATAGTTTATAAAATAGAAGCCATGCCTTCATTTCTTTGACACGTCATTCTTGACATTCAGTATTATTTTTCCTTTTGGTACCATTAAAGGTCTCTAAATTCTCTTAACTACCTCTTACAAATTAGCACACGGTTTGTAAGATTCATTACCCAGTCCTTGTGACTCTGTTGTCTAGTATTACATATCGGATTCCTGTGAACTAGGCTTAAAATCCTCCTCACGGGCACCACATCTATTCATCTACACTCAGTGTCATTCTTAACTTTTAGCACCTAAAATTCCGGGCTCTAATTCTTATAGACAATAAGTTATAAAATTTTGTCGAAGTTATACATACTATTTTCTTTTTAACTTCAATTTTGTTTGATTTATGTTTAAATACACGAACAGCATGATGACATATTATGGCGATCTTATATCTCGAAGATAAGTTACATGAACTATCTAACAGAGTGGTCGTCAGCACTCACTGAAATGGGTAGAGTGCATGGAGGGTAAGAAATTCTGCTCCGTCGTGCACAAGGGATAGAGAGACAACATACCCGCAAGCAGCCACGATTGCACGCTAGGGCTGTGTCTTGTCCGCGGGTAAGAGACGCTAGCCCGAGACTTCAGTGTTTTGATGACCGCTGATCTAACATTACCAGTCGACTTTCGTTTCTGGAAATGAGACATTTAGCTACAAACATTAGAAGACTTTATTGGTATTTAGTTTTCATGGAACAGTGAGGGATTATTTACTCCCACCCTGTAACGACTCACTTGGTAAGTCCACTTAAAAGATTGTTATAAAACAGAAATGGAACTACACTTCATCCAACGACGAAGAGCTTTGGCTATTTCTTTCTGACCTAGTTGCTGTAACAATTCAGAAGTTAAGGCACCCAACGCAATGAAAAGTGTGATGGCTCATAAGAAGGGTAATGAAAGGAGTTTTAATTGACTCAGTATGCAGCCTTAGAGCTTACTTTCACTCCAATACTTAGCTCGTGCAGGAGGTATTACTTATAGTTCATTTAAACTAAAGAATTCGGAATAATTGCGCTAGTTATTATTCCTGTGCTTTTCAACAACTATGCTTTCTTATTAAGAATTTTGGCAATTTTCCGCCACGTGAATATAATGCGATCATGAATGTACACAGGAATTTACTGAAGGAAAGTAATAAAAATAAATGGTTCATAAACATACATACTGCAGCTGTCGAAAAACGAATATAGAAAGTTGGGGTGAGATAGGAGATCCATGTTTAGAAACATACGCCGTAAGGTAGTAAAATTTCTTAAATATAATAATTAATACAATATAATGACTCAACTCACATTTTAAAGGGACTGTATCCTTCCGGGCCTACTCTGCCATCTATGAGAGATATGTAGAACGCTTTTATTCTACCCGTGATTACAAAGTGAAGAATCATGTGAGTCGTTCGTTTACGATTCAAAAGAATACTTTAAATCATAGACTGCTGAGAGTTCTGAACAAACTGTGAATGAATCATTACAAATGATACGTAATGTCTAATTGAATCGTTGAAAAAGAATCATGTTGCCCAGCTTCAGTTTGAAATCCTTGTAATATTATGGTCTTCCCATTTTCGATACTTTCGATAGTCTCCAAAACTACCGATAGTATTGGAAACAATTTAACTATCGATAGTTTCGATATTTGAAGTCATAACTGTCGATAGTATCGATATTACTGTAGACTATCGCCCATCACTGTTGTGTTCACGACCATATATCTATATTTTTATATACGTTAGTTTCATTAACAGGAGAAACAATATGAAGATAATGATACTCTTAAAAATAACGTCATAGGTATTAGGAAGTATCTTTTTCCTTTCTGAGATAAAAACTGCTGGCCCTTCTGATTACATTGGAAACGAACAAATTAATATTTATATCCTAAATGGGATTCAAATCCATGTACATTTTTACTATATGGTACTATACAAGTTCTTTAATTATTGCGTTTGAAAAGTGTAAGGTTTTTAACTATTTATATTTATGTAAGCTTCGATTTCTTTTGTTGGCATTTATGCGCAATTTGCAGATTTGTTTCGGTTTTAAATTTATACCCTAACATTTGTTCGTATTTGTGCGAAAGAGACTAATGTCGATAAAGGGATAACCGGTAGTGATGTTTTTTTTTACAAAAATAATGGTAGGACGTTTGTTTTATCTGGGTATTGTTTCAGGTCTCAACATGGGGTATCAAACACAGCTTGACCAATCGATGTTTGACGTGTAATATCATGTGCTTTGTACTTATCTGTCTGTGTGACTGTGTCAATACCAAGTGATTTACTTTTCACACGAGCAGATTGGATAAAATAAATACCGTTTTCGTTGCACTTGAAATATGGAGATAAGTTTAATGGAAAGAATCGCTTGAAAAATTACATTTAAAATCCGACTCGTCAGAGAACTTGAAACTGTAATAATATTTCCTCCGGCTATGAATGGAAATATAAATTTAGTTACGTAATTAGCCTGACTTTGCATTGCAGATATCTCTCCCTGTTCTATACTTGCACTGCTTATAACAAGGCCTTTTATTAAAAGGGTTTTTAGTACTGAATAGCTACTACAGTTGAAAATGATGAGAAACTGCAGCAAAGTCTGTGCTTCTGTTCGTCATAATGATAGTAGTTTCATTTTCATGCGTCGTCTGTATTTGATTGTGTATATAAGTACTCTATATTTTGTCTGTTCCATTTTGATTCATCGACGGTAAAAACTCGAAGAACATATTAGAGTTAAAAAAAATTTCCAGTAATAAATATGGAGATGTGATATACCTAGTTATTTAGTTTTTTTATTATTGTTCGAAACTACATTGAATAAGAGTTGCAGATGTTTTTTCTCTTCTACAACTCTGCATATTTCTTTGGCTTCAAGAGGGTCGTCATCTATGTTCCAGTATAAATGTATTTTATGTTTCAAGGGTATTACGTTGATAATAATTAAGCGCTGAGGGCAACAGATTTGCTAAACCTTCCTTATATATTTCATATCCAAAGTGTGAAACTACTATAATGTGTAAGAAAGACATAAGTGACTACAATAGCCTCGGTAGCTCTTACTCTGATATAATTTACTCATTCTCAACAAAGAAAATATTCATAATCACTATGGCGGGTCCTCGACATCAACCCCTTTGATTTGATTACCTGGTTGGGTTTTTTCGAGGTTTCCCCAACCAAAAGGCAAATGCCGGGTAATATTTTGGCGAATCCTCGGACCTCACCTCATCTCACTACATCTCGCCAAAATATTGTAAAAAATTGCACAAAATTGTAAAAATTGTAGAAAATTACTAAATTGTAAAGCTGTAAAAATTTGTAAAAATTGTAATTGCAATATCGTAAAATTTTGACTTGTTCCACATCTTAAAGCTTCATTGCTCATGTAAGATCTATGGAATAATATAAATGAATGAATGAAAGGAATGAACTATCATTTCTTGTTAAGGGACAAAGGAAGTTTTCACTTCATATAGTCCTATTAACTTTCCTGTCCCTTAAAAAGGTAAAATAGTGACAGACGTTATCCAGTATTGCTCCTTTCGACTCTTTTTTTTTTTGGTCCTGAAAGAGTCAACATGCAACGTTATATATCACTACACCTCATGAATTGTAACAAATACACCTCTAATTTTTTCTCCCTATTTTTGTGGTTCTATCATGCTATACAGAGTGATTCACGACGAAGATTTACCGTAACTTACGGAGCTTATTTCTGAAGACATTCTGAGAAAAAAAGTCATATAAACATTTGTCCTAATCTTAATATTTTTAGGGTTACACTAATTTGATATTGTTTGTAAAATACCACTATTATTCTTTAGCTTTAAGGGTAAAAGAATATTATAGATAAAAAGTGAACTATTCAGGAGTATCAGATATTTAATTAGCTAGTATTCTAAACCTAAAAATGTGTTGTGAATTCCATAGTTGCTTCGTACAGATTTTTCTTTTATTTTTAACATCAAAATTACATTTCATTTCGCATTTATCACGATAATTGTTACAAATAACGTAACTCTTGTAAATTATTTAAGACTGTACATTAGGATGCATAATTAAACTGTAAAGCAGGCCTGCACAAGGTTTCCGCTATCCGAGACGGCTCACAGCTCATGAGCGGAATGCAGATATTAGCTGCGCTCAGTATAGGGTGGACTGGAGAAAGGGTGATCTCGTACAAAATATACACAAAAGAGAAGTACTAGTACGAGTGTTTATGAAATGAATTCCCGTTCAGTGTTTGCAAAACTATCTTGGACTTACTAATTAATACAGAAATATTTATTTTACAGAAATAATATAAATTTTATACCTACTTAAATGTACAATATCATTTTGTTATATTTTTATTTATCAGTACACATGAAAACTAGGTTTTAGCTGTTGGCCGCTGAAAGGAACAGTAGCCTACTGATCGTAATGATCGTTACAGATGTTCGAGCCTGGCTTTATTAAAGTTGATTATCGAAAACAGTTGCTCACAAATATAAATGTTGAGCCAAACATAGCAATCATTTTCACAGCCAGCCTGTGTAGTCGTGGATATTATTGCTAATGTTTAGTCTTGTAAAACTCAACCAGACTAGTAGTATTATTCAAACGATCTTTAGCCCTTAGGCCACATTGAAGATCAATAAGTTCGAGCTGTAAATCGTTAAATGTTATGTTTTATTTAACGACGCTAGCAAATACCGAGATTATATGAGCACACTTAAATGCAATCGACCTGGCCCGGAATCGAACCCGCAACCTCGGGCATAGAAGGCCAGCGCTATACCAACTGCGCCAACCAGGCCCACCTGTAACTTATATGGCATTGTTTCAACTGGTGTTGAAGAATTTATTATGATAACTTTAAACTTCTTTCCAATTAAGACAAGATTTTTAGTATGTTATTTTACGACGCTTTATCAACAGCTTATGTTGTTTAGCGTCTGAATGAGAAGAAGGTGATAATGCCGGTGAAATGAGTCCGGGGTCCAACACCGAAAGTTACTCAGAGTTTGCTCATAATGAGTTGAGGGAAAACCACGGAAAAACCTCAACCAGGTAACTTGACCCGGGAATCGAACCCGGGCCACCTGGTTTCGCGGCTAGACGCACTAACTTTTACTCCACAGGTGTGGACCTTAAGATAAGATCTTGGAACCTAGAATTAAATTCATTTTGAATTTCAATTAATATTTGCGCATAATCGTTTAACATGGCTTCATCACGAGCAGTTTCTATCGTTCGAAAGTAAGCCATATTACCTTTCCGAAACTGACTTACGAAAAGTGTAAGTTTACGACTGAAATCCCCTAATTTATTCAACATATCAACACTGAGCTGGCCGTTTTCCCTGAAGAGAGATATTAAACTTGTTGAAGATTAATATCTTTAGTATCTTTATGTCTGGACTCGTAATGACGCATTATGTTATGTTTCTTTCTACCTTTCAAAATGTTGTGGCAGATAAAGCACTGAGTATTTACTCCAGCAGCTATGATAAAATAAGCATTTTCCCATGCAATTTTTGAAAAAGAATTTGCCTGATCATCACTTTTCCGTCTTTTAGATTCCTCCATACCGTACTGTAGCAGTAGGTAAGCAACGTGAAATAGTTACTGAGAATACGCACTGCACTCCACTAGATAGCTGAGTGGTCGTTTCACTCTCCTCTATCTATAGCAGGTCTATGTCATTCTGACGTATCTTCCTCTCCGATTCGGCGAGCGGTAAACAGAGCTCTCCCGCTCGGAAGGAGCGCGCGCGCTCGTTGAACGCTGTTTGTGCAGGTATGCTGTAAAGCATGAAGTTCCTAAAGTCGTATGATTTGTACGTGAGAATGATGTCATTTTTAGTTAAAAATTGAAAAATAAAATCTGTACAAAACAACACATTTTTAACTTCAGAACACTAGCCAATTAAAGAAATGACACTTCTGAATAGTTCATTCTGTATTTGTAATATTTTTTTACCCTTAAAACTAAAGAAAAGAGATATTTTACTAACAATCTCAAATTAATGTAACTTTGAAAATATTGAGATTAGGACAAATGTTTATATGACATTTTTTTGCTCTGAATATCTTCGGAAATAAGTCCGTAAGGGACGGTAAATCCTAGCGAATCACCCTGTATAAACTATCGTTGTTATTTCCTAACTAAAACTTGCATCTACAAAAGTAGTGTACGATTTTATATTACGGCTCTGAAACCTGAAGTGACACAATAACTAAACAAATCTTGGGAGATCACGAAATGAAGACTCTTAGAGGAAAACCAGATTAGACGGCGTCCATGATCAAGATATAGGAAAACTTGTAAAATAAAACCAATAAATGATTGAGTCCAAGAACGAAGGTGAGAATGAGATAAACATTTGAGTCCAATGAACTACAATAAAATCGTCAACAGGACGTGAAATTCTCTAATTGGTACAAGATAAATGGAAAATAAAGGCTTATGGACTTATTAAAGGAAAAAGTCTTCGCGCTTGGTGTCAGTCTTGAAGAATTACTGTTTGTGACGGAAGTTTCCCATTGTATTTTTTTATTGTTTTCTTATTGTTCACTTTAACACTTGATTAAAACTATAAAACTTTCTAGAGTTAAAACGTTGAAAGTGTTACATTTTTTAAAAAAGGTAACGTACCTTTATGACGGACAGACCCCGTTTCAACACCGTTGTGGTGTCATTTTCAATGCCTTTCGAACTACTGTTGTTCCGGCTGGTCTTAATTTCCGGTGTTTGCTTTCGTCAGTGTTGGGGGATGGTTGTTTGTGTTTCGTGTATTATGAGATCGAATAATGTATATGTATTGAATTGCAATTGTGTATTAAGTATATGCTGTGGATATATTATTGTGTGTTTGTATATTTCGTATTAACTCCTTGGTGATATGGCAGACACATTGCTTCTGAACTTGGGATGTTTCTTGCTATGATACTATGTAAAATTCTAAACTTCTCCAAGTCAAACCATATTTAATTTTAACCACCTTCCACATCATTTGTTACTACTTTGACCTGCAACTCTTAAGATATTGTTTTTAAACTTTTAACTGTGAGAATATTCACATGTGCTGACTGATGACACCGTATGTTCTTTGTGTGATTCAAAATATGTAACGTATGTTAATTTCAAAGCAAATAAAATTACTTTTTTTTTAGTTATTTCTATGAAGCTTTATGTTTAATGGATGAGTCAAAAGGACAGTTGTTTTTTGCCAGGGAACGCGTAACTCTGAACGATTCGTGTCTCTCAGGGTGTATCTGTCACAGCTGTGTCCGCTGTTGTCCCTCTTGTTCCATATCCACGCTATATTTCATTCACAGTGATTTTATGTATCCATTATAACTACAATGTACTGAATTTAAATATTTCCCGTCTGCAGTAAAAATGTAATATTTTTCCAAGAATTTTAATCTTTTTAAAAGTATTGCACATTTGCTCTTCTCTATAAACATATAGTCGTTTCTTTTATGAAACCTTCTATGTGACAGTACAGAAAATATAATCTTTCAGGAGGAAGAAAAATTAATTAAAAATCAATGGGCATACATAAGAATATGAAATAATTCTGTAGAAAACGTTGTTGAATATGATGAATATAAATGGCATCATCGAGGATCAGTGTAGGGCTATTGATATTTAATTAATTTTTTCTTCGTCCTGAGAATTATTTTCTGTACTGTCACATAGGAGGTTTCATAAAAACGACGACGATATATTTTACTCCCTCCGTTCCAAAATATGGTGTAGTAACAAACAAAACGAGTTCAATTATTGCGCATGCACGCACGAAATGTTTCGCGGTGTGGTATTCTGTTCAGTAGTGAATAGTGCAGTTGTGAATGTTTCTAATCTTCTGTAATGCATCAAACTATAATATTTAAATAGTTCATTATGAACAGAAATCAAATGGGCACCTGCTGTGGTGTTCCTGTTGCAGAAAATGTAACACCAACCCAGTCAATTTTGAATAGAACATCTAAGGCATAACAGTCGTACAAAAACGGGTTATAATTTATTGCAGTTTTTATGTTAATTTGCTTCCCTCAAAAGAATGTTTGTTTTTTCTTTTATTAATTTGAAATCACACAGAATGAAATGTACCTAATTTTTATGTTTTTCCTATGTTAATTTATCAAACAAATAAGTATATAGAAGATGTATTAACCCTGCGTTACTCATGTTATAAATATTCTCACCATTGCTCAGGTGGGGGTTTCACAAACCCCATTTTAAATAACTAATATATTTTTCCGCAAGTTTCAGAAATCAGATAAACGCAATTAAATATACTATTCTTAGTTCACTTAAACAATTTCTTAAGTGAACTCTTCTGGATGTGATTGAAAAGTATTCAGATGCACAGAGTACACACTATCTCCATCTCTTAGATTTTCGTTGAAATATACGCACCGGGGTTTACCACACCCCACCTGAGTAATGCAGGGTTAAAGTTACATTATATTACTGAGAACGTTATCAAATGTATACCATATTTTAGAACAGAATAATATTTTCTATACCATATTTTGGAACAGAGGGACTATTTGTCACCATAAACTTTGTAATTTGGGGACAAATAGGAAAGATCCTAGATCTGACATGAAAATTGAGAACAAATAAATATGTTATGTATGTGCGTGAATCGGTTTCCACATATTGCGGATAGATAGGCGGAATGTGACCCATTTTCAAGTTAGACACCACTTCGACGGGCTACGCTTTGCATGATGTGTATCTGTGGACTAGTCCTATACTAGCGTGACTGTATGTGTAAGTGTTCGTGTAGTGTAGGGAATGAGTGAGGATGGTGATAAAGTGGAGGAAGGGAGAAGGGAAAACCCGGCGCCGGCACGTAGCCTACCCCTATCGAATAGCGTCAAGGAGGCCGCCAGGTTTAACGTCCTCATCCGATGGACGAATCCTTATCAACAGTGACATATCGATGGTGTTGAACAACCACCTCGTATGTCAAAATATTTAATTTTAAATTAGAATGAAAAAACATTTTGATATTTCGATAACGAACAAATATCTGACATAAGAGGGTATTTAAAAATCCTTCTGTAAAGCTTGTCTTTTAGTCTTGACATAAAATGCGCTTTCAGAAGATTCGGAAAGAGTTTTTAATAGGGATAAAGTGAAGTCTCATCTTACTAATTTTTTTGACATACGAAATTGCCATCGATATGCCTTCTCTTCACATGCACTGCGGAGAGATTTGGGATTTAGCTCAGGCATATTGGTGCATAATCTAGTGATTAGACGTTGTGCACCGCCACCTCTCCTAGTTCCGAGGTAGAAATTTTAGAAATCTTACACGATAATCTCTGACCCGCCGGGAATCGAATCCAGGCCGTCTAGTCTGAGGACAGACACGCTACCACAGATCTAACTCGACGGACATAATTATACGTCATTTGGGAACTGCTTTCTAGGTAGATTCAGTCGAAAATAGAAGAATAGAAAAGCGAGACTTGGGATGGAGGTAATCTAAAGGGTACACTGCAGCAACAGTCAAACCTCAGTTATATGTTAGACCCGTTGAAGTTTGAAGAGAATGGAGATGCATATCGATGGCTAAGAAGTGACATCTCCTATCTGTGAATTTGCAGGTGATTAAGAAACCAGTTTTAAAAATTAAATTCTCTCAAAATAGACAAACAAATTATGTGTGTATGTTTCTGCTTTGCAAGATATTCTGCTCGAGGACGAAATACGTATTAGTTAACTGTCCAGTTTTGTAAACATAATACTAATAATAATAATGATGATGATGATGATGATAATAATAATAATAATAATAACGTAGTTATTCTAAATAATAACATAGTTGAAATAAATTAGACTGGCGTAGCTCAGTCGACTGAGATACTTGCCTGCCGATCCGGAGTTGCACTCGGGCGCGGGTTCGATCCCCGCTTAGGCTGATTATCTGGTTGGGTAAGGCGAATGTCAAGTAATCTATGGCGAATCCCCGGTCTCATCTCGCCAAATACCAACTCGCTATCACAACTCCCATCGATACTAAATAACCTTGTAGTTGATATACCGGCGTTAAATAATCAAGTAAAAACAATAAAAAATAAATTAATTAAAAATAAATGATAATTTTGGTAGATACGAAGGATCAGTTCTTAGCCATCGATATGTCGGTACGTCAACAACATAAAAGGGGAATGCTGTGGTAGAAGCAAATTGTTTTAACTGTAGAAATAAATTATTAAATAATGGAGAGTAATTTTGAACATACAAAATAAATAAATGTGATGGAAAATTATTTGTATTAGATGATATATAAATGTGGCAAGAATAGAGGAAAAGCACAAAATGGCAAATTCAGTCCATTACTTACGAGTAGTTAACGTAAGTGCAGAAAAAAATCCATTGATGACACACTATTGCAACCTTAAAAAATAATATGTTTGGCATTAAATGAAAATATCACCGCCGAACTTGGATCCGTGATCATTCGTTGTTGGTGGTAGCGCTATGCACTGTGGACTCTCCACTGGTCTCGTGGTAACTCATGGGACCGAGGATGAGAGACCGTGGTGAGACTTACGCGGAATTTAAAGGAATCATGAAGACTGTAAGTGAATTCGGAGGCGACGCGTAACGCGGGGATCAATAGGGTATACACCATTACATTTTGGGTATTCCATGGGCCCACCCGATCGGCCTGCGTGCGAGTACAGTCCCAGTCCGTGCCCTTCCCTAAAGAGGGATTCATAGATAGATATGATTCCAACTGTACCTCAGTGAATATGTGGCTAATTATCATAAACTCTGTGAGAACATTCAGTGTCATGAATAGGCTTCGTATTCCAGCTACCTATAAACTGGAATTAAGTTGCCTGATTCTAAGTATGTGACGTCACAGCGCAGGTACAGGTACGTCCGTATACAAAATAGTTACGCATCTTCTGCCCTCTTTCTCTAGAAAGTAAAAATTGGGACGCAGTCATAGTGAGTAGTCTTATCGATCACTGCTCTTACTAGTCGTATTATTTAAATAACTACATCTTTGTGCTGATTGAAGGTTCATTGCAGATGTAAAATGCCTTAGGTAAGACGCTCAAGCGTGTAATATTGCAGGGCATAGTTGAGGATATTTGAACGTATATTTTCACTCTAAATATAGACAACATTACATAAATTGTGTAAAATAAACGTAAAAGTGACAAAAACAGTGCACTGAAAGACAAGGCAATACCAAAAGGCGCAGAAAGTGTGTTGAACGTAATCCGAAAGAACCAGTGCCATGAAAATCTGAAAATTATGAAGATATTAACTCCATGTTTAGCATTGATTTGTGTAGCCTACCATGATGTGCAGTGTCAATATTCCAATTAATAAATTTAATAATCTACATTTTAGGGAATTTCTAGAAAAGTAGAAAATTAGTGGGTTTTCAATGATGAGCGACATGTGCAATATCCTAATGAAACACGAAAAAATGTCAGATAATAAGAATATCATGTACTACAATATATAATACACCATTAAAAGTGCTATTGAAAGAATTTCCTGCAATATAAAATCATTTCAAGTGACATCTGCAAATGTTAAAGTTCCGTAACTTACGAATGCACGTTATTATTCACTGCGAAGATCACGACGAAAATGAACATCACGTCACAAGCATGTGTTTACTAGTATAGCTTCAGAATGTCGGGAATTGACTGTATTTCACGAACACGTAGTGACGACTTGTTTGTTTATATCCTTATCCGTTGCATTACCTGTGTTCGGCATACTATATACCCAAAGTGTCTTTAACTTCAGTCTTTAAGTAGCTGGAATACGAAGCCTAGTCATGAACCTAAATTAAGAATTATATTCTGTCGGTGAAAACTATACGAGTATAGTTTAATGATTTAAATATGATTATCCTCTATTTGCTTCCTAACTTAAATCGTACACAGTAACTAAGGAGCAGTGATATGGACTTACCCATATGTAAATATAAGCAGAAAGTTTGCTATCACATGAACAGAAGAAGCAACATCTCACAGTGTTACATATACTCCAATTCTCATTTCCGGTCATGGAATTCTGGTAAAAAATCTTCACCGTATCACCCTCTACATTCCACCAAATTTTGAACAAGTCATTCAGTTATATCTTCCATAGTAATTCACAACCAGTATCAGAGATTCATGCCTAATGTTGCTGCTATTTTATAATGTGTCCTTTAGATAACAATTTAACTTTAACTGAAAGAATGCAGTTGCTTAATCGGGAGAGACCCTCCGGTTAGTGCACATTCCGAGTTCGTACAGCACATTTCTCGCGTAATCATGGAATTAATTTTAATAGGGATTTATTCTCTGTTCGTACAACTGGGAGTGTTCTACGCTTCTCTGCACTAGAGGCACCTACGAGCCTCGCTTATGGGGACGAGGAGAATAATGGAAGGTTAAGAGCCTGGCCATGTAAAAAGAAAAGCCTCTTATGTAGACTAGTTATTGGTATTGTTGATACGGCAGACGTTCATTTAACGTACAGTGAAGCAGGTTACAGATTCCATACAGCTGGACCGCCTTACTGACAACTGTTTTCCAACATGCCTTATCTTAATTACCAGACATTTTTCTCTACAGATAGGAGCTTGGGGGAAGCTGTGAGATTTATGGCGAAAAGGGAGGGTTGGGTGCTGAAGGATCGATTCACAGGATCGACCATAAATTTCTTATCTCAAAAACTCATCTTAAGACCCCCCTCTTCTCTGTCATTTTACCGCGTTAACTGAGATATACTACATCGTCTCTGTGAATAATAGTACCGTATCCTGAGCTTACAGGAATGTCGTACAGGCTCACTTTATGGAGTTCTTTAGCTAGATATTAGCTCACTGCAAGAAGATCTAAAAATAAAAAAGTGAAAGTAGAGTTGAGGAAATCTCTATCATATTGTTATTATTATTATTATTATTATTATTATTATTATTATTATTATTATTATTATTATTATCATGTATTTAAACAGAATGTACTATAAAGAGAATAAATAAACAACTGCTTTTGACCCATAAAAATTAACAATTAACCCTTCCAGTACTCGCGTGGCATACATTTGTAATCAACTGGTGTATATTACGTCATCACATCTCCTCTTTCACTGCTAATGGCGTGAAATATTCAGTACCTTCCTGTTACAGTTTAGCCCTGATGCCTGTAATGTTTGGATGTAATTGTAGCTTTTTTCTATGTAGCAATGTATACAGGGACATCATTTTATTTTTACTAACATTTTTAATATTAACTTGACTATACCTCTGGATCAACGCCGTTTGCTACCCCCTTCCACGACTGGAGTTCGATGATACTGGCGTAATATACAAACAAATCATTTTACTAGGTATAGGAGGGAAGAAAAATAGTTCATCCATATACGTAAAGTAAGAAATATCGCGCTTTTGAGTTTGATAATTTTCATTAGGTTTTTGTTTAATCAAAATACAGTACAGTATTAAAAATGAGTGTTTTTACTCATGAACTCAGCTGTCCATGTGGACGTATTCATTATGCAGGGTATATTATACTGTCTACAACACATTAGCGTACAATATAGAGAATGAAGTTAAATTGAAAAATAATCATAATATGGATACTTAAACACATTTTTTAAAATGGTGGACGTTCATTTCGATACAGGTTTCAGTTCTAATGTGCATATTATCGCACTATAGACTATTCTACCTAATCCCAATTACCAGTTTCGTCCTTCGTACTAGTAACTCATGTTGAAATAATTCTGTACCTGCGCTGTAAAAGAGTACCTTACGTACTGTAAATTCAATCTTCACTTCTGTCCGATCCGGAAAGATAAAATTACTCAGACATACTATCTACTGTCCGTCCAAGTGGTTACGTCGCAGCGTCGTAGAAAGGGAGGAAATCACGTGACAATTAATTACTTAACGAGGCCCTTTTATTTAAATTATTTTAAACAGTTGTATCACATTACGTAGACGTCCAATTCCTAACAGAAATTAATGTTCTCAGATAAGAGCTAAGTCAGCCCAGCCACTAGCTGGCGAATAAAAGCTGGTAGGGGAAACCGGGATACGACGTAGGCAAGTGGACGACAGTACCTGTGCGAAAATGATTCAATATTGAAAGCTCTTTCGTCACTGGAAAATGCGAACATATTTTTGGAACGTACTGTTTACTGTGATCGTAAGGCTAATATGACTGTATATGCGGTCTTGGATCTGTGTGGAGGACGGTTGAACTTCATTAGTAGAAGGGGTGGGAGTGAAGTACTCGTACATTAAAAAACTCAGGTACAATAAACATTTAAGTAAGAATAAAATGATTTTGTGTGTGTGTGTGCGCGTGCGTGCGTGCGTGCTTTTGTGTGTGTGTTTTTGTGTGTGTTTTTTTTTTTTTTTTTTGGAGTAGATTACAAATCGATGGCTGAGAACCAGACTGTTCTAAGTCTAACTTTTTATAAGAAAGATATCTGTGTTTCAATGTGTTCCAGTTCTTGTTTGCATATATGAATCGAACAAAATTGTAAATATTCCTCCCCATAAGGTTGCTATGAAGCTATCCCAAATTGTTTCATGAAGCTTTGAATGCCAGGAGCTTGAAATAATTCACCTAAAAGAAAATAGTAAAATGGACTTGGAACAGTCTGGTTCTGAGCCATCGAAACATTATTCTTGCGAGTGCTGACGCAAGTGTTTTTAACAGGAGAGAATGCAAGAGCATTTTTCGATTTCCTTATTTGTAATTTGATTTATTCCTGTAAGCCGCTCATAAGACATTTTTATACGTATTTTCTATTATTGCAGTCGTTATTTTATCCTGCAGTGTAATTGATCACGTTCTTAATACAGAACAATGACTTCTTCTCATATGAAACAGACATGTACTTGAACCCATTAGTGACTTAAATTGTAGGAGTATGAGATAATCATTCTAGAGTGTAGTTTATAATAACCAACAAAAAAGTTTTTATTATTATAACAATAGATTTTTAATTACATTCTTTGCATTATAATACTATTAATTATATTATATTAATAGCACTACTTTAAATATTAAATTTAAAATAGAGATACACTGTCATTTCGCAAACAGTTTAACAGAATCAGTAAAGTAATGTTACTGTAATGTTGTAAAATTTATATTCATACGTTATTAAAAACAACAGATGAATTGCAAATGTAATCCGCGCGAATATTGAAGGGTTAACTGGTAAAGGTCTACTGTATAGGCTAAGAAATTAATACACAAGAAAGAAAGAATTGCAAAACAAAAGAACATATCCACTTTAACAAATCGGAAAAATAATACCGGTAGAAAACATTTTGGACTATCTTACAATAAATCTATATAAAATAAATTAACTATTTTTTTAAGAAAGAAAATATATTCATAGCACATATAACCCAGATAACTAACTTAACAACAATTTAAATAATAGACTCCAAAAATCTAACAAATTAAATAATAATGGCATTTATAGTTTGGAATGTTATACTTGCAAACAAAATACATAGGTCAAACTAAAAGGAATTTCAAAATTAGATACAATGAACATATCGCTGACTTCAAACACAAGAGAAGAAAATCCACATATGCCACTCATCTAATTGAAACAGGACATGAATTAGGTCGTCTCCCGGAAACTTTAAAAATTTTGAAATCTGGATTAGATAACAAATTAATAAATTCGGCCGAAGAATATTATATTACCAAACAATTCCTAAAAAATAATCGTGTTCTCAACGAAAATCTAGTTCACTTCACTTCACTTCACATCCGGTTTACTGACACTGTTGCCAACCTAGTAGAGCTTCTGTGTCAAGAAGACTTTAGTATTAATTTCTTTGAGTCACGTAGTATATGCAATCCTGAGGTATTGATTAGTTACCATTTCATCCTAGTTCTAATGATAAATCTAAATAAACATTTAGTTATGGAGTGGGATTGTTGGTTAATTAGATCATGTATGCTCCAAGGTCCTTCCGTAGGTAGTATGTAATGTATTTCAGATAATAATTTTTTACTATTGGCTTGTAGAAATGAGCATCCGAAAAAAATATGGTTCAAGGTCCCAACCTCTCCACATTCACATAAGTTGTTGGCGCGTCTTTTAATATTGAAAAGATATTGTGGAGTTGCAAAAGTTCCCATAACCACACGGTAATGCATGACAATTGCTTTTCTAGGCAATTTTGCATAGGTTGTTGTAAATTTTTTAATGATTCGGATTTTATCCTCCTCCTTTTTATAATGGATCTCTTCCTGACATTCTTCCGTAGGATTAGATAAAAAATGGTGTCCCAAATCTTGTGGAGTAATCAGAAAATTGGTTGCGGCATTTGGGAATGATGTGGCTAATTGTGCTAGTTGATCGACTTTCTCATTGCCTCTGATGCCTTTGTGACCGGGTATCCAAAGGAACTGCAAACTCATTTGTGATTGTTTCATTTTATTAATAAGTGATTATATATATATATATATATATATATATATATATATATATATATATATATATATATATATTGTTTGGTATCTGAATAAGGTTTAAGTAAAGCCTGTAATGTGGATTTGCTGTCCGTGCATATGATTGATTGCGAATATTTATGTTTTTGAATATCCTTAAGAGCAGTATAAACAGCCAGGATCTCCGCGTTGAAGATTGAGGTGTTATTGTGCAGTCGGATGCCCTTGAGGTAATAGTTACTGGAATTATAATAGGCTGCTCCAGCAAGCTCCTGCTTCTTTGATCCATCGGTGAAATATATGTGTTTGTTTTCGGGACTTGGACAGAACGTTTTAAGATATTCCTCCCATTTCTGGGGGATACAAGCAGTTGTTTGTGTTGTAAAAGATGTATCAACTATTGATTCGTCTATTTCTTGCTGGTGTATAAGGTAACAGGGAAAGATAGGGGTTTTGTAGATGTTAGGTTGTAGTAAGAAGGATGAAACAAATTTTAAAAGCAGTATATTTTGAGTAATGTCGTTTGGCGGTCGAGCCTGTGATATTTCGGATAGAAGCTTGAGTTTATGGAAAAGCGGAGTAGATGCGTGTGAAAACAGTCTAGTAATGAATTTAGTTGCCAAACGGAATTCTCGGTATTTTTTATCGAAGAACGGAAAAGTTTGTTCCATCTGTGCATATGACGGGTAGCCATTGATGTTGAATATATTTTTGTAGAGTTGGTAAAAAAGTTGTTTCCTCTAGGTAGTAAAATATGTATAGCCATCATTTTGCAGTAAAGATCCATATTCCAATCTAGTCATTATTAAGGGGTATATTAACTTGAATAGGATGTTATGTTCAATGCCCCACGATTTATTTGAAATACATTGGAATAATCTTTGAATATTTTTTATTTTATATATGAGATGCTCCAGATGTTGGCGACCCGAGAGGCGGTAGTCCAGAATTACCCCTAGAAACCTGGGTGTCTTTTGAGATGTAATATAGGCATTTTGTATGCGTATGTTACGTTTGTAGTGTGTGCAACCTTTCTTGAATATTAGAAATTGTGTTTTTGCAGTATTAATCTTGAGTTCTTTAGTACGGAGATATGTAATAATCAGATTGCATTGGTCTTCGAATAGTCGCATTCCTTCTGATATATGCCTGTAATGATATGACATATATAAAACAATATCATCCGCGTATTGAAGGACCCGTATGGAAGTGTTGTTTGGTAAATTCAATGTTCCAACATATAAAGTATAAAGTAAGGGACTAATTGAAGACCCTTGTGGAATTCCCAGTGATGAATAACGTTGATGGTGATTATTATATTTAGATGCCATTGAGACCAATCTGTTACTCATAAGGTTATAAATACATTTGATAAGAGGTGGTGGGATATCATATGCAGGCAGTTGCTCCAGAAGTAAGTTCAATTGAACCGAGTCATATGCCTTTGATATGTCCAGGAATAGAGTGAACATCACCTTGTTGGATAAAAGTGCTAGGTATGCATCGGCTATTAGTTGATATATATTATATGACGTACTATATCCCTTTCGGAAGCCATATTGATTGCAGGGCCATAAATGAAATCTTTCTAAATGAAAAGTAATTCTGTTGGTGAGGTTTTTTCAAATAATTTGCGAATTGTGTTGGATAAAACTATAGGTCTATAATCAGAAATTGCAGTTCCTTTCTTGAGGGGTTTAATTATAGGTTGGATATAGAATAACTTCCATTTATCCGGGACTTCACCAGTTGTAAGAATCTCATTGAAACTATTTGCGAGGAGCAGTAAATACTTGTTTGGTAGCTTCTTGAGTAGCAAATATGGGATATTGTCCGGGCCAGGTGCAGTGTTTCTTCGAGAAACTAGGACGTGCGAGATTTCTTGAGAGGTAACAGATTTTAAGAGCAGATGATCATTAATAGTACTAGGAATGTCTATAATAAGTGGAGGAGCTGTAACCGTATCCGGGGAAAGATCTTGTAAGAATGTATCTTGTAATTCATGATCAATTAAAATCGGGATGAAATTTGTTTGCTTGCCTGTCTTATACCAGTCAATTTCTCCCATATGGTCGTAGTTGGAGTTTGTGATGTAATGGTTGAAGTGTACTTTTTCCAGCCAAGACGTTTGTAGTAACAGAGCACCTTCTTGGTGAAGGCTTCTTGTTTCCTGGCTCCTAAGTAATTAGAAAAATTGGGATTTAATCTGTATTTCCTGCAGGCCAATCTTCGTTTGGCGATTGCTCTATTACAGGCTTCATTCCACCAAGAGGGTTTCGAGGTCGTTTTGTTTTTTGTGGCTTGTTTAGAGCTAGGGCATTTCTGACATTCTTCTATGAAAAAGGTGTGTATGTCTTCAAAATCCTTAATTGTATCATGAAGGCTCTGTAGTTTGTTTAATATCTCGTCCGCTCTGTTGCTATTGATATGTCTGGGATGTGCTAGCTTGGGTTGATTGAAGGAATTGGGTTGATTTAAGTGTAATTCAATGTCGAGAGGATAGTGGTCGCTATTCATGGTATCCAAATTTTTATTAATATTAATATGCTGTAATAAGTCCTCGGATGACAAAATTAAGTCAGGTTGCGAGTCATCCTGTCCCCATCTGCCTTTTCTAGTTAAAATATGTTCAGATGCGAATTGCCAATCATGTAGTAGAGCGCATTCTATTATAGGATGATGAATTTTTTTATTGGGTTATTTTACGACGCTGTATCAACATCTAGGTTATTTAGCGTCTGAATGATATGGAGGTGATAATGCCGGTGAAATGAGTCCGGGTTCCAGCACCGAAAGTTACCCAGCATTTGCTCGTATTGGGTTGAAGGAAAACCCCGGAAAAAACCTCAACCAGATAACTTGCCCCGACCGGGATTCCAACCCGGGCCACCTGGTTTCGCAGCCATACGCGCTGACCGTTACTCCACAGGTGTGGACTAGGATGATGAATGTTCTGCCATCTTTGGTATATGTGAAAGTTGAGTATATTAAAATCCTCACATATTAGTATGGAAAGCGATGAAGCGTTTGCTAAAATGTGATTCCATTGCTGTAATGAAATTGTTTCTCTGGGTTTGCAATATACCCCCATGATACTTATATTGTTGATAGTTATAGAGATGATTTGTATTTTATTATTAATATTAAACATTTCATATTTCTGAGTAAGATAAACAGATTTGTGTATGTACAGTGCTACTCCACCTCCCGTATCTTCCCGGTTGGCGGAGATTAAATGGTAGGATTTGATGTTCTGTTGTCGATATTTTTGAAACAAAGTCTCTGTAATAATGATTATATGATAAAATTTTTTGAATACCAAGTATGATATGTCATTAATCTTGTTGTTTAGACTTCTGGCGTTCCAGTATAGGATATGGAGTCGATCCATGCAAAAGTAGTTTTCAACTCTTCCAAAAGGGGTCTGATATAATCAGGTGCTTCCTGAATAATATTATTAATAACAGCAATGAAGGGAGTTTTATTTAGCTTAGTAGGTATTTGTATTTGAGTTTGACCCTCAATTGAGGTATTTGGCGATTCCTGTGAATTGTATTCTATCTCGTCGCTGTGGTATGAAGTTGTTCTAGAAGTACTTTGAGAAGTCTTAAGTAATGTGGGATTAGTCACATATGTTAGATTTTTAGAACTAGGATGTTCAAAGTTGTCTTTGAGTGCCCTTTTGTATTCAGCAACATTGTAGCCTGTAGTATTGTGAGTCAGTTTTCATTTCCCTCTCTTGTCTGATGTATGGGGGTTGGGGGTTCTGTTAACATTACACGGGTTGTGAGATGATGGTTTACTATTTGGTGTGATTGGTGCTGGCGTCTGTAGGGGCGGGAAGCTAACTGCTGTGCTAACCTGGGTGTTACTGTTCTTTCTAAGAATAGTGGCATAAGTAGTTTGCCCTTTAAGAATTTGTTTCGCCTGATATTTAGATACTGGGAGGCTTTGTATGGCATCGGCAATATTTTTTTCTAGGTTATACTTCGGGCATTTATCCAGCTCTGTACTACAATGGGCCTGCTTGCAGTTTACACAACAAGGTTTCTCTGCTTGACATTCATCTGTTATGAGCGCCTCCGCACTTCATGCAACGAAGAACGTTGCGACAAAATTTGGACTTGTGGTTTAATAGCCCACAATTATTACATTGTATAATATGCTCCTTATACACTTGCACTTCACGTCTCTGATAATATAAGACCACGTATTGTGGGAGTTTCTGTGGTCGGAATATGAGTTTAACTTTAGAGGAAGGTTTATAACACGATTCTCAATTCTCGTTCGTGGATTTATAATTCAGGCGGTAGGCATTTGTAACCGTAAATCCTTCAGATACCGAAATATAATTTATAATGTCCGTAATTGAAATGTCTGGGTCAACTCCACCAATGACCCCATGCACCATATTGTAATTGGGTATGAATGATTTCGTTTGAAACAGCTCGTCGAAATCAGAATCAAGGAATTTGTTAGCCTGATCGGCTGTAGTGAAGTGTATTTCAAGTTGATTAAATCCTGACTTGAAAATTTGCAAAACGTCATAATTATTGGTGTATAGCCATTTACCGAACTTCATCGGATGTAATTTATTAATATTAGCGGTCTTGCTTCTAATAGTGACAAAAAAGGGTCCAGATCTGAGAATATATATCGATAAGATATCTGTGGTTTCATTATATCAGACCTATCCTGGTTTTCGTTAGTTCTGAGTGTTGAATGGGGGTTGGTACTGGTCAGTAATTGTTGTTGATTTGAAAAAGATGTACTGGGCGGATCTTCCTCCATGACTTACGGATTGATATCCATGTGTAAGTTTTAAGAGACCCCCGAAGGGGCTCTTGGTTATCGAACAACTAATATATGATATGAAAACGCGAATACAAAGCTTAATAATAACAGTGAAACACTGACACTGAATCTGAATCTAGGCACCTCTATACTACAAAATAATTCACGAAAAAAGAGGACCACTTGTACACGTCTAAATGGTAACGTATCTTAAGTAGGACTGAAAATCTAGTTCATATCCGAAACCCCTTATACAACCTCCAAATACAGTCCTAATCACAACCACAATAGTCTTCCGCGTGAGAAATAGTTCAATGTAAATAACCACAGGTCGCTCGCGCGACATTGGATGGCAGGATACATCGCAGCTATGTTAGCCACAATTCCTTGTAAGTACGTTCGTACAATTGTTCCAGTTTTTTCAATCGATACTTCTTATATTCCGATATTTCACATCTTGTTACAGATAAACCCAATCCTTCAAATTGTTTTAATGTAAATACAGAAAGTCAATACATATAACCTAGTGCAGTATATATGAACATAAATGTGAGTATTCAGAATAATAATTTATAATTTTTCATTTGAATACATTTTTCCATTTGAATACAGTAATAACAGTTGCTCATAATAATATATTACAGAATGGATTCCACCATTGAATGGATTGACGAATCATTGAGATCAATGCTCGAACTACGAACAATCAACTAATAGAAGTATATTGGCCTATTATGAAGTTTAAGATGAATCATATCTTTTCATTATGTTGTTTTAATGATCACAATTTTATAATTAAGAAATATAAGATCAATACAACATTTTAGTTACAATTTTATCACATATAATTTTAATATCTGTATTAATTTAAATTTCAGATTGTCATTTAACATAGAGTTAATCATGTTTAAATAGTTGTTTATTAATATACGCAAAATTGTAAATATCAATTATCTGGTACGCATCTCACAGCAAAGATATGGTAAAAATTGTATAAGATATTGTTATTCAAATGCCTGATAATGCCCAAAGGGCGAAAACGTTTGCATTTCAATTGTTTAATTTGCAATGATCATTTACATTTTTAAGTATTATTGATTTTAAACTGCGATAGGTCAATTAGAGTCAAGTCTAAATAAAATTATTAGATTATATTACATGTGTCCTGAAATTAATATCTTCCGAGATATTGGAACTTATTCGTAGTAGATGCTCGATATGACTTCCATTCTTCATATCACATCCCTCTGCTCGATGTCTTAGGGAACAACGCAATCTTTCAAACACTCCTGGTAGGCCTCTGTTGTGCTTACAGGAGTAGAAGACATGATCTTGTAGCGTTTGAACATCTTCAATGGATGTTGCATACACTAAGGCCTTAAGTGTCCCCATAACCAAACGTCCAAGTGATTAAGATCTGGAGAACGAGCAGGCCATGGTACAGGACCTCCCCGGCCAATCCATCAATGATTAAATATGCGTGTTAGATATCGTCTGACTCATGGAAATGGACTGATGCTCTGTTATGCACAGACCATATTTTTGTAGTCTCTGCTGGTATGACACTCCCTCCAGCAAGACGGACAATTTGTTTTGCTAAGAAACGGCGATACTGAGAACCATTTAATCCAGGCATGTCAATTGATGCCCACAGGAGCAAGCGCGCGCTTTAGAGCCCAGGAGAGCCTGAGCACTTTACAGCGGAAAGGAAAGAGACAGATGAAAGAGGTGGTATCCTATATGCCGCTTGGTCGAGCTATATTC
This sequence comes from Periplaneta americana, assembly GCF_040183065.1. Lineage (NCBI taxonomy): Eukaryota > Metazoa > Arthropoda > Insecta > Blattodea > Blattidae > Periplaneta > Periplaneta americana. The sequence continues at coordinate 158,384,845 of NC_091121.1, forward strand.
AGGGATGGCCAGCACTGATTCAATAGATAAAGTGAAGAGAACTTATTAAAACTGTATCCATGTTAATTTTTAGATTTGCCTGAGAAGTATAAGTGCATTATAAGAATGTAAGTTTTAATTTTAATGCTCATTTTTCACAAGTTTGATTTTTTTATTCAAAAGAAATGTTTTCTCAACTTTTCGTATAGAAAAGTGAAATTTTCAGGTATAGACCTATTTATTTAGTAGCCTTAAAGAATGTTTTCGTAAATCTAATATACCGTATATACGTATTACTGAAGATAGTGTATTGAAAATTTTGAAAATATTCGCATGGAAATTGTTTGTAAGGAAATGAATTAACAAAGCAACTACTGTTACATCATAAGCAAAAGATACGTGCCCATGTGTTGTAAAAATGTCAGCTCTATAGCTTCAGCATATTTCGAGAAAATAATTTAATATTCTGATGATATGAAGTTGCTCACAAATATCACCTTAAAAGCATAATGCGATAAGAGTTTTGTTATGTAATATTAGTTACACTTAAAACAGATACAGTACCTAGGTAACTTTTCTTTGTACTGTAATATTGTTTTGATTAGTTTATTGATTACTTTTGTAAGGCTAAAGATACCATCAATATAAATTCCAACTTATCATGTCATACTCAATCTCTTTCTTTGGAATATCACTTTGTTTATGAATGATGTGTTTCATCCACTTAATACAGTAAAATATGTTACTACTATGGAATTTAAGTGAATATTTCTTCTTAACTCTCTATTATGTTATTAAGGTTTAAAACACAAGTGCAAAATTAAGAAATCAGTGTTAGCATTTTTGTTTTAAACACAATATACTTAGCGCTTACTGCCCACGCACGACGTCAAGGTCAGAAAAATGTGCTTGCTTAGTCATCACCAGGGAACGGATTTATATGGACTAAAAATATATGAAATATGTAAATATATATGTAGTTATTTTTACCAAAATATGGAATTAAATATGGATTTTTACCAAAATATGGAATTAAATATGGACTTAAAATTATAAAAAAATGACTATGTACGTTAAATATTGGTACATTTTAATCAAACTAAACAAAAAATATAATGGACGTACCTTATCTTCCAATGTAGTTTCAACAAAACACAATTTTTATTGTCTGTTACCATAACAATAGGTTACAAACATTTCTTTCAAGTGCTGAAAAGTGAATCTTCTTCTATTGTCTCTGAGGATAGATTTATACTGACTAAAAGAGCGTTCGACGTCACAAGAAGTAACTGGTACATAATTCAATTTCACAATGTCTGCTGGGGATAAGTCCAAGTTAATCTTCACTGTTGATTCACCACTCATCACAGCAACAACCTTTTGTAGTTCTTCATATCCAGGGTTTTTTGAAAGTACAGTGTCCACCTTAGCTCTTACTGCATCTGCAACTTTACCTCTACCACGATTCAGTTGTTCCACAGTACTATTTATAATTTCAAAACTTTCAGATAGTGAAAGGTGCCTATTTTGGAGACTTTTGAGCGTTTTCATGATGCATGAAAATGTATGCTGAATGTGAGCTAAGTCATTCTTCACACTTATGTCACAGGTAACTGTTTTCGCAGTATCAATTGAGACTGCATCTTCAGAGTCCAATGCAAGGAGAACATTGTTAATAGAGTCTATATGTTCGGCATAATATTCAACTGCTTCTAGCCATGTACCCCATCTAGTTAAAATTGGCTTTGGTGGCAATGGAATTTCAGGGTACATTTCTTTTAACACGTTAACTCTACTGGGAGCTTTGAGAAATACTTTTTTCACTGATGAAATCAACAAATCTACTTTAGGGAAATTGTCTCTGACCACTTCTGCCACACGATGAAATGCATGCGCCACACAAGTAAAATGAGTCAATTTAGGATATACAACAGATAATGCTTGTCCAGCTTTGACCATATAAGGGGCAGCATCGCTAATAAAGAATAACACATTATCGTACATAATACCCTTTGGCCACAGGATACCCATAGCTTCGTTGAACAGTTTAACTATAGTTTTGTTATTGCACTTTTCTAGAACATCACAATGTAAAAGAATTCGTTCAGAATATTGTTCACTTAACAAACCGATAACTACATTACCAACAAGTCTACCTTCTTTGTCGGGAGTCTCATCAATGGAAACCCAAATTGAACTATCTTTAATTTCATCTCTTATCTTCTGTATTGTCTCATCGTAGATGGATGGAGCATACGTCTTCCTAAGTGTTGACTCATCCGGGATTGTATGTTGAGTATATTTTTCAAGGAATTCCCTGAAGACCTTATTCTTTAGTTTGTAGAGAGGAATATCAGCAGAGATGAGAGAACGGCACAGGTCGATGTTAAACTCAGATCTTACATTCGATGTTGTTGGTTGTGTTAAAAACAATTGTCTCTGCTTGGAATTTAGTTGTTTGTTGGCCTGATGTTTACTAGTTGTAATGTGTTGTTGCACCAGGAACTTTTGTGTAGATGATACTGCACACTGACACAAATTACAAAATAATATTTTATTGTCAGTTGATAAACCATCTTCTTTAAATTCTGAAATGTAACTTGTTAGTTTTGATTTTAAATTGACTGAATGACGTACTTTTGGCATATTTACCGTCTTTATAGTATGATTTACAAAACTGAACCTATGTGTACTCTGACTGGCATTTAACTGTTGAGCTGCACAACTGAAGTCTGTTAAAAATTTTAAATTAAATTAATACAGTTTTGTAACTTACTTTCCCATTGTTGATAGGACTGCTAATTTTCAAATAACTCTGATGTTAAAGGGATTACTGAACATGTGTTTAAATCTCTATTGTTGAAATGTATTTTTAAAAGTTAATGGAATTTTGTTTTGTTTTATTGTTAAACCTAATATAATATGGACTGTTTTATATGAAATATGGAAAATATATGGAAATTAACGAAAATATGTACTAAACTCTAAAATATGGAAAAATATGGAAAATAAAAGTAGGATTTTTCAACCCTACACATTGTGAAACATAAAGATAATGCAAAATATAAATTATATTAGCTTTATAAGTAAATATGTATTTACATATAAATCCTTTCCCTGGTCATCACCAAAGCTCGGAACTTGGGGACTTGTGTGTCGTGTGCATGAGTTAGGTTACAGGTACAACGTACACAAAGCTCACGCTGCAAGTGCTCAGGGACAGTCGTGTGTACTAAGAAAGTGGTCACATCGAATGACAGGAAGAGGGACGAGGAAACCCTGTCGTGTCGAAGCCAATGACATTCAGATAATTAGAGGTAAACGGTCTCTTTGAGGAATTAGAAAATACGTGTTATTCGAATGGGTATTATATACGTTTGAAAATATATTTCTTAAATTTTAGGTACAGAATTTCGTGGAGGAATTCTGAGGAGATACATTATTTTCTTCGAATGGAGAATTTATATTTTGTAAGTTATGCTACACATAAACTAGAGACTGGAAACGGGCATTCATTGAAATACATTGCAGTCCCTTAAATCGGTGGAAAATTTGTCCATAGCCATGGATCAAGTCGTAGTGGAACCTTCCCTAGTAGTGACATAGAAATTGAAAACTATTTTCGAGGAAAATTTAGGATGCTTATCTTTCTCAGATACGAGATCAGCTAGCAACTGCTGAAAATCGAACAGAAAACAGTGACAGTGAAAACATTCAGTATTTTATTTCGGCGCAAGACTTTATAATAAAATTACAAACCATTTTCCAAATTTGAAATTTTTAAAAATTGAAGCTTTTAAAAAAGAAATTTGTAAAATTATCCATGATATATAGGCCCTAATATTAACAAATATATTTTTTTTACCTTTTATTTCTGTCGACTATATTCATGTTTTTATTGAATATCACTGGCTTCTGTCGGATTGTCAATTTATATTAAATGTCTATTTTTCCTCTCTTTTTCTCTTTCACCGTTACTCTTGCTCTTGTGTTGTATTTATTGGTTTGAATTAAGTTACTTACTGCATTTAGTAAACTGTCCTTGTAAATTTTATGTTATATTATTGACTAAGACTACACCGTACACGAGCCTGGCTCTTACGGTAGTGGCTAGAAACATTTTTATTTTATAAATTTAATTTGTACTCACTAGGTAGCTAGTTAAAATAAATAAAATAAAAAAAATTAAGTTTGCTCCCGTCACTTCATGTGACGTGGAAATAAGTTTCTTTCGTTTCAAATCATGTTTAACTAACAGACAAAGAAGTTATGGATTCGAAAATCTTCTAATGTATGTAGTCATACACTGTAATAAAATGTACAGAGCAGAACTGTAAATTTGATATATTTTGCACGTTTATTTATATATATGCTATAAAATTACGTGTTTCAACCTACCATAATATTATCAATATGTTGTTCCAGCCAGGAACCACCTTTATAGCAGACCTGACAGTACCTCTGTGCTGGAAGCGGAAGTTTGTTGACATTGAAGTCCGGTCGCTTAGCCACGTGCAAAGACACAAGTCCCCAAGTTCCGAGCTTTGGTCATCACTGATTTAATCTATGGAATAGAATGTGTGGCTCTATTAACTTGTCACCAACACACGAATTTTAAAATACGTTTTTCGTAAAAAAATATTAATCTTAATGTATTATTTTCCTCAAAAATGTGATATATCGAAGAAGGGTCACCTTTTATAACTTTTGTAAGAATGGCATTACTTCAACATTGCAATATTTATTGTTTCCGAAGGATTATACTACACTGAGTGTTTTTGAATTATCAGAACGACTAAGTTCACCAAAACGTCACAGAAATTCTGTTGCGTACAAATAACAAATTTTTAAATCGCTCTGCTGAAAAATAGGATATTTTGACGTGACACTTTTCTTGTGTACCGTAGATGTGATCACCGAAATATCAGAGCGAATACTTTAATTTATTCTTCCCTTCGATTTACAAGTAGAGAATCTTGTCTCTCATGCCACTTCTTCATGTTGACAGGCTTCTTGTTACAACTCCCTGCAGTTGCCAGATTGTCTTGTTTCCGCTACTTCTTTTTATTTTTCATAGCATGAAAGCCGCTGTCTGTCATTCTGGTGATGAGTGAATGTTGGTGCTAATGGTGATGGATGCAAATGTAACCTTCTCAATGCCACGGCGTCTGTATTTAAACGAGCTCATTGCGAAAGGTTTGTTTTAATTGCCTGTCATTTTGGCCTCAAAATACGACGAAAGCGAGACTTTAAATTGTCTCACTTGCAGTTAGTGGCTACGCTTTTGAATGAAATATTGAGAAGTACATCAGAGGCCTATGATAGGTAATGGTGGTAATAATAATAGTAGTAATAATAATAATAATAATAATAATAATAATGTCCAGTAAAGTTCATTTACACACAAGGAGAGGACACGCTCTGTATATCACCGAATGGAATAAGATTGTGTGAGATGAAAGTACAAGACGTACTGTTTAAAGTCATACCTGGTATGGGTGGCCAATGACCCCTCGTTTTGAAAATATTGGCTATTGTTTGTGACATACTTCCGTTAGGTGCTCAATAGGGAAGCATTAGACTGTGTAACAGCGTAGCCCATATGGTTGGATGCTGAGTTGTTATCCAGGCAATCTGAGTTGGAATCTTAACTGATCCTACAATTTTTTTCTTTTAATAATGATTAATATTGTGATCACAGTTATCTATTTACATATGTCATATTTCTCAATGTATTGAACGCTTCATCATGTTTTGAACAAATTACTAATTAACTAACATTGTATTGTAAAGGATAAACAATGAAATACTGCTCACGTAGGAAGATAAGATGTGTCACTGGTGTCTGTTCTATTTCTGTAGCAGCTATTCCATTTCATTTTCTATCCGATTCATTATGATGTCATAAGAACACACAAAACATACATACATGCACAGCAAATGAAAGAAGGTTGTCCACAGTCACACACATTTTTCCGCACTTCTGCTGCGAAACATATATCCTTCATATTCACAAACACTTCTTGTACGTTTATCAATTTTGATGCATACCACGCATATTTTAACATGGCTTTGAATATAGGAACTGCCAACTGAAAGTGAATTAAAATATTAATAATAATTAAATAATAATAATAATAATAATAATAATAATAATAATAATAATAATAATAATAGTAATAATAATAATAATAGTAATAATAATAATAATAATAATAATAATAATAATAATAATAATAATAATAATAATAATAATAATATCAATCTTTAAAAAATGAGAAGGCATTAGGATTCGAACTCGGGTTGCGTGGATGACAACTCAGTCTCCAACCACATGAGCTACTCCGTTACACAGTTTAACGCTTCCCTATTAGGCACCTGAGGAAGTATGTCACAAACAATAGCCAATATTTCCAAAACGAGGGGTCATTGGCCACCCATACCAGGTATGACTTTAAACAGTGTGTCTTGTACTTTCATGTCACAAAATCTGATTTAATTCGGTGGTATACAGAGCGTGTCCTCTTCTTGTCAGTAGTATTGTCCTCAAGCAAGATGCTGCAAATCTGTAACAATTAAGTTGCTGTCTTTAGTTTTACGTCCGTTCTGCAAAATAAAAATTTATGAAAAAGAAAGAGGAATGGATTAACACCATTTTGCGAAAAATACTGAACCATGAAAGGCGTCCCCCTCAAACGTGCAGAAATAAGTTGTATCATTTTTCTTCATCTCCTTTTCCATCTCTCTCTCTCTCTCTCTCTCTCTCTCTCTCTCTCTCTCACTGTTGGTCAATACAATTTTCAAATGGAATAATTAAGGACAAAATTCTAATTGTTACATAATAATAATAATAATAATAATAATAATAATAATAATAATAATAATAATAATACTTACTTACTTACAAATTGCTTTTAAGGAACCCGAAGGTTCATTGCCGCCCTCACATAAGCCCGCCAGCGGTCCCTATCCTGAGCAAGATTAATCCAGTCTCTATCATCATACCCCACCTCCCTCAAATCCATTTTAATATTATCCTCCCATCTACGTCTCGGCCTCCCTAAAGGTCTTTTTCCCTCCGGTCTCCCAACTAACACTCTATATGCATTTCTGGATTCGCCCATACGTGCTACATGCCCTGCCCATCTCAAACGTCTGGATTTAATGTTCCTAATTATGTCAGGTGAAGAATACAATGCGTGCAGTTCTGTGTTGTGTAACTTTCTCCATTCTCCTGTAACTTCATCCCGCTTAGCCCCAAATATTTTCCTAAGAACCTTATTCTCAAACACCCTGAACCTATGTTCCTCTCTCAGAGTGAGAGTCCAAGTTTCACAACCATACAGAACAACCGGTAATATAACTGTTTTATAAATTCTAACTTTCAGATTTTTGGACAGCAGACTGGATGATAAGAGCTTCTCAACCGAATAATAACACGCATTTCCCATATTTATTCTGCGTTTAATTTCCTCCCGAGTGTCATTTATATTTGTTACTGTTGCTCCAAGATATTTGAATTTTTCCACCTCTTCGAAGGATAAATCTCCAATTTTTATATTTCCATTTCGTACAATATTCTGGTCACGAGACATAATCATATACTTTGTCTTTTCGGGATTTACTTCCAAACCGATCGCTCTACTTGCTTCAAATAAAATTTCCGTGTTTTCCCTAATAATAATAATATTAATAATAATAATAATAATAATAATAATAATAATAATAATAATAATAATAATAATAAAGTTATATTAGTAATACTAATGTAATGAAAATTAATAATTAGCTACACGAAGAGATAATTTGTATAAACAAAAGCCGCCCTAAATAAGGGTTCGATAGATCGGCCTACTAATCAATTCATAAAGAATAATAAGTAAACAAAACAATTTTGGGACACTTGGAAAGAAAAAGAAAAAACAAAAACTTAAATGTTATTGTGATGAATAAGTTTATCAGTTAAATAATTAAGTTACCTAACAACAATAAATTAATATTTAATGTATGGTATAATACAGCTTGAAATTTATTTTTTCTTAATGAGAAGCCTGATTTGGTAGCAAAATAACTTAATTATTCAAGTCTTAATGTGACTAACCAGGAGTAAAGTCTTATTTTATTTACAAGGCTTACTTAATACTGGGTGTTCATTTCAAAGTGTGTCATGACGTCACTGTTGATGAGTCAGCGATTTGAAGCGAGTTTCAGCTTTTATATCAGAGAAGTTGCCTATTAATCAAGACGTTCAATCTGAACTTAAGAAAGTGTAGGGTATAACTTAAACGTCGTAGCAACAGATGACGGTCTGTACGATCTGTGTACTACCATAACCTCTTTTGAACTGTGTTTTGCGCGGGTAAGTCGTACCCAGGGTATTTGTTATCATCGGTTGCGTACGGCAACATTCCACAACACAAATGAAATCTCCGTGTCCATGTTGACCGTCGAAGTTAATGTCAACAAATGCTGTACGTAAGTAATCGTCTTAACCCTCTTCCCATATCCCGACAGTAAGAAAAAAACTCACCTCAGTACGTGTTTCCAAACAGTTCATATTCCTGCCACTACCGGCGTTACCGTACGTATCGGTAAGTACTCTTCAGAATGAACGCCGTACTTGCCAGGCAACTTCTCATGCACATAGGTAATACGCCTCTGCGGAAGTGTAGGAAGATTGAATTCTCTAGGCTCATCGGCTAGCCACATGCAGCGAGCCATGACACACTTTGAACTGAACACGCAGTATTGTTGATAACGCAGCATAAAATGTATGAATTTCGTTTCGTTCTGACGTTGTTGTTTAGTCATTTATTCGAAGATACGTTTGAACCTCATATGTCACAACAATAAAGCATCACTCATGAGGCAACTAAGTTAATGGGTTAGAGTGACAAGTTCCTTTCTCCCTCCATTGCATTCATCGCTGACTAATAACCAGACATCGGATTCTAGGGCAAATGCCTATTTTGTTTCTCTAGGAGAAAAGTAAAAATAATTATTAATATATGTGTTTCATGGAAATTGAAAGGTATTTAAAGAGTTTTATAGTGCCCTAAAATACCCTAAAACGGTTATTAGAGCCTAATTTGTTAATATTCGCCTAAAATGCCTAACTCACTGTAAAGTTTCGCATTTTACTCTTACTTTTTATAATTTGTACATGCATTCACTGCGAAATTTAAGGCATTTAAAAAGTGGAAAGTTTGCTTCACACCGGCCATGAAACCATTGATAAAGGAAACAAAATGTTTTGAATCTCACGACACTCGCAATAGATTTCACCGAATTTAACATGTTTGGAGGCATAAATGCCGACAAAGAACCAACCTTAGTTTTGAAGCAGGCAACAATCACAACATGTGCTGCTACCGATTCAGAGATATACTATACTATAAAAATGACTGTTTTCGGTCTGAAACCGATTAGCTGTACTGCCCTTCAGAGTGTCATAAAATCACAATTTTTGGAGAAAGAGTGTTTTTGAAATATTTATGAAAAGTCGTAAAACTGCGAATTAGTAGGGTAAACCGTTACAAAATATTTAAAAGAATGGCCCTCCTAGTGTTAACACTACCAGGAAATGCAACAATAAGTGGAACTTTGTATTTTTGTCCAATTGAATCTCAATAACAACGGTTCATTTGAATGCTCGTTAACAGTTGCTCTTTCCCTCACCTTATTTGTGTTGAGAAGTTTTGAGCGGTAGGACGTTTTCCTGTGAAGTTTAACGCGATAATGCCGGAAAATATAAGTGCAAAGTCTACATTGATCCGGCAATGGCTAACAGAATATTCAGAATTCACTTATGATGGAAAAATAATATTCTGCAAGATTTGTAGCAAACAGGTATATAACAGTAGTTGAAATATATAAATTCTATTAATTTTAATGAGTAGGCCTATAATATTTATACATTGACTGAGGTATAATTCTTTTTAAGACCACTACACTTTAACCTTTTAAATTCCGATAGTTAAAGTATTTGCAGGTCATTAAAATTTTTATTGTTCGAACCCACTAACTTTGTGATAGAAATACGGCAATACAACAATTAGGATATTATTTTAATTCAGTTTACTTTACATTTTTAGATTTCGCAAGAAAAGAAGTGCCAGCTAAAGCAGCATGTGCAAGGAGCGGCTCATAAGGCTAAAGCTCAGCAGAAAAATCAACTGCAACAAACTTTACTAACACAGCCTACTTCATCCAATCTCAGCAGCAATTTCTATGCTGATTTAACCAGAGCGTTTGTTGCTGCTAACATTCCCTGGAATGCAATTGAAAATCCGGTTTTAAGACAGTTTTTACAAAAATACTGCAAACAAAATATCCCATCTGAGTCGACCCTAAGAAAAAATTACTTAGACAGAATATACAATGAAACTTTAGCTTCCATTCGGGAGGATATAGGTGATTCTTACATATGGGTCTCTGTGGATGAAACCTCAGATCCTATGAATAGGTATATAGCAAATATGGTAGTAGGAAAACTTAGTCCTGATGGACCTTCGATTCCACACCTCGTATATGTTAAGGAACTTTCGAAAGTGAATAGCCAAGCCATTGCTTATTTTATAAATAAAGGCCTACAGTCTTTATACTCAGGTAATATAGACGATTCTAAAGTTCTGTTGTTTTGTACTGATGCTGCCTCATACATGGTTTCTGCAGCTCCACTTCTTAAAACATTTCATCCTAACCTCACGCATGTAACCTGTCTAGCACATGGCCTTCACAGGGTTTCTGAAACAATCCGGAATGAATTTCCTCTTGTCAATTCGTTTATTTCTAACACAAAAAATGTTTTTGTAAAGCCCCATCTAGGATTTCAATATTCAGAGAGAACTTTCCAGATATCCCACTCCCACCTCAGCTGGTTGTTACACGATGGGGAACCTGGATTCAGTCAGTGGTGTATTATTCTAAGTATTTTAAAGAAGTGGTCACAGTTATTGATAAATTACCTGAAACTGATTGTGCAGCGTGTGTGAAAGCAGTGAAAGATTGTCTGAATGACTCACGAGTGAAAAACGATATTGCCTACATAACATCAAACTTTTCTTTCATACCTGCAAGCATTGAACAATTAGAACGTGAAAAACAATCTCTTTGTAGCCAAATAGCAATAGTAAAGGAAGCTCAAGTGAACATACATTCTGCTTTGGGCGAAACTGGGAAAAAAGTTAAAAATAAGTGGGACAACGTATTAAATAAGAATGTAGGATTTTCATTGTTGGAAAAAGTATCAAGAGTGATATCGGGGGAAAGTGTAAATGTTCCAGTAAGTATTGATGTTTCTATTGTATCTAATATAAAATTTCCGCCTCTCACATCAGTTTCGGTTGAAAGAAGTTTTTCTGCTTTCAAAATGATTCTCAGTGACAAAAGGCAAAGGTTAACTGTGGAGAATTTAGAAAAAATTCTGGTGGTGTACTGTGCAGATAATTATAACAAAGTCTGAGCATGGAACTGAATTTCAATAACTTAAAATGAGTAATCTTGATATCAATAATCATTATTTCATTAGTTTCAATATATTAAATTTGTGCAGTTCTGTTTATAAATATAATATAGTAATCTTTTTTAATGTTTAAACATACTTTTTTGTGTGTATTTTAGTGAATAACTAAAAATTTCAGTGAAAGAAATAAGTATGATACCTTAATGTGCCTAAAATGCCTATTTTAATTAAAATAGAGCCTAATTTTACAAATTTTGAGCTTATTTTAGGCGCCTAAAACTGCAATTTTTATTGCCTAAAAATCCGATGTCTACTAATAACATAGGCTTATTACACTAATCAGACTTTTGATGCATAAAAACATTTTTCTTCCTCTGGCACATATCGTAAAGTGAGGTGTAATGCCTTATAGTATATATATATATATATATATATATATATATATATATATATATATATATATATATAGTCTATCAGCCAGAACCTCTATCAGAGTTCCGTTCTGACGTTATTCATTATGATGAAGGATGGGTGGAGCGGAGAAAAATTCTCTCTGGCACGGGACTCAAACCCGGGTTTTCAGCTTTACATGCTGACGATTTATCCACTAAGCTACACCGGATTCCAGTTGCGATGCCTGATTGAATCCTCTCAGTTTAAGTTCCACCTCTTAGTTTCTCTTTAGTGGCCAACCCTCATGCACTGTGTCACAGATGTGTGACAGTGGCACAATGTCCAACACACTATGTGCAGAGGTGCACTCATTACGAGTGAGTAAGTGGCCGGGATCCGACGGAATGAGCGCCGTCTTAAGTCACTAAGGGCCATATTCATAGACATTCTTAGCGCGGGCTTCCGGCGGATGATCAGCTAACTAACGTTTTTCGTATTCATAAACCAGTGTTAGCGATATGATATGATATGATATGATATGATATGATATGATATGATATGATATATGATATGATATGATATGATATGATATGATATGATATGATATGATATGATATGAATCCTGTACAAGTAATCACTCGATAGCCGGGGCTAGTTTAGCACGCTCGTACGCGGGCTAGAAAAATGTCTATGCATAGCACCCTAAGTGATTATTTACGCATATCTTATTATTATGATGTACCGAAGTACGTATAATATTTCCGTGCAGGAATTCTGCATTACTATATGATGAAGGATGGTTGGATTGGAGAAAAATTCTCTCCGGTATTGGGACTCGAACCCGGGTTTTCAGCTCTACGTGCTCACGCTTTATCCACTAAGCCAAACCGGAAAACTAAAACGTGGAACTTACTAAGAGGATTCAATCCGGCATCGGGACTGGAATCCGGTGTGACTTAGTGGATAAAGCGTCAGAACGTAGAGCTGAAAACCCGAGTTCGAGTCCCGTGCCGGAGAGAATTTTTCTCCGCTCCACCCGTACTTCATCATATGGTAATGCAGAATTCCTACACGGAAATATCATACGTACTTCGGTAAATCAAATAATATCATTATGAAGAAGAAAAAAATTTGTCACTCCCCAAATATGCCGGTATCTCCCTATTTGAAATTGACTCGTTTTGTTTTAGTCACTGCTGTATTGACGTGTGTAAGGCAAATTTATTTCTTCCTGAATGTGAATGTTCTTAACTTGTGAAGCGAATAACACCAGGATTTGTCTATCATAACAATGAAACACGTACCGAGAACATTTTTCTTCTCTTTACACAGAGATTTTATTATGCATGTCGCCACAATCTTGGTAGTTAGCTTAGCTTATCTTTTTGGAGGCTCAACCTGGAACGGATCCTTGCACAGGGACTACAATTGGTCGCTAGTAGGATCTGTACCATAAATACAATGATTATCCAATAGTTGGCCTGGATGGCATTCGTGAATCTGATTCTGACAGAGGAGTCATCCTGCTTCAGTCCTCACAGAGCCATTCCTCATCTTCAGATGGTATGATCGAGGTCCCAAGTTCCAAGTCCTTCCTACATCAGCATCGGAAATCCATGCTACCCCAAAGATTTCAATCCGGCCTATTTTTAAGTATTGCAGATCATAGATCAAAGAAGGGAGAAATGGAAATTGTTGTCGAAATTGTAGAGGGAAACAAGAATACTCCCATAAAAACCCTCTGCAACGTTTGCATTTGAAGAGTCCATTGCAAGAATGATGGATGTCATTTGGAATACATTTTGCAGGAGAAGCAATTGAAAGTTTGAAATGCTTAGCGCTCAAAGCTTAACTGTGATTTTCCGATCATTACTGGACAATGACTATCAGTGTTAATGCCATATAACTCTCTATGTACATTCTATATGTCTTAAGCTATGTATTGACAGTCTTGCTTCATTTTCGACAAGAAAGTGACATCCGTCATTCTTGCAGTGGACTATTCATTTATCAACCACAAATTCCATCATGATTTGGCTGGGAATCGAAATCTGACCGCTGGATTTGAAGACAAGCGCTAGCGATTGAATTACAGGCTTGGTTACACAAATTTTACACTCTGTTGACCTGAAGACAAAATACGAGTAAAAACAAAATTAACCTGTTCTTGTATCATAAGAGAAAAAGTTATAAAATTGCCAACACCGCTTATTAAGACATTCTCTCACTACATTTCACTCACTGAAAGCTCGAGTAAGGCAAATTTATGATTTTCTGAATCCGAAGGTTCCCTGTTTTTGAATTTAAGAATATCAGGGATTATACAGTAGTCACGTCTGTGATTCAAAGCTAGCGCTGAGGGCTTGCATCCAGGCTGTTCGGGTTCTATCCCAAACACGTTTTGATGGAATTTGTGGTGAACAAAACAGACGTTGCATTGGGGTTTTCTCGGGCCACTCCCGTTTTGCTCTATCATTCCAACCGTGTTTATTTATCACTTAACACCAATATGTATTCCACTATGTTTGTTTTTTTACTACTTTTTTATTGTGTACATTTTATTCAATGGTCGGTTTGTGGTTTAATTACAATGAATCCTACAAGCTTGTAATTTAATACAAATATCTATTCCAATGTGTTTGTTTTTATTTTTATTGTTTACATTTTATTGAATTATCGGCTTCTGATTTTATATGATTCGCATTTGATTCTAATAACGTTGATACGTATTTCACTGTGTTTATTTTTATTTTATTAGGTACATTTTTAATTAACTGCCTCTTTTGATCTCATAATATAAATCGTGTATGTATGTAATTACTTAAATCCGATTCAATTGTATATTTAACTATGTAAGCAAGTTTTAATTCTGGTTGGGTGTAAGAGTAGGCCCTATGGCCTTAAAACTGCCAGGTTAAATAAAGTTATTATTATTATTATTATTATTGTTATTATTATTATTATTATTATTATTATTATTATTATTATTATTATTATTATTATTATTATTTCGTTCAAGTTCCCCGATTAACTCTTCTTTGACGTTCAAGGTGCCACTGTTCCATGTTGAATCACTGCTAACCTCTACGGATATAGTGATTTCTATGACTGTATAGTGATTTATGCATATGTGACACATCTATCACAAACATTAACACGATCTGACAATAAAATAGTTGTGCCTCTAAAGTATCTGAGTGAAGCTGACGTTATAGCCTATTAAACGAATAATGCGGACACTACAACAATTTAGCAGTACGTACTGAGGAACATAATAAAAGATCCTCGAAGCTGGGCGGTACTTTCTGCCTATGCCTCATATGCCACGTTTATCGCGAAATCGGCTGTCGTTTCTATGGTAGTAACTTCAGTTTCGAAACCTGTATAGCAGGTAAAATGTTTATTAACAACTTAAAAAATGAATACAGGGTTGTTTCCGATCTCTGATAACGAATTTGAATGACGTCATGTGCGTCAGGAGTCAAACGACAACTGAACTGTGGCGCGAGGTGACAGACCGGTTGTGAGTGAGAGTGTACGGTGTGTCGCAGCAGAAATTCCCAAGAAAATCGAGTCTTTTTGGGAGAGGTACATTATGACCGTTTCCAAAGCTAAGTACAGTTAAGTGAAAATAAAAGAAGCCTGCAATAAATGAGGTTTCGTTATTTCCAAGAAAGGCATCTCCTGTGTACTTAATAGGATTGGTAAAGTTCGAATGGAATTAATTTGTATCATCTCGTGGTGTACTGCGACTTGTGACAGGGGATGGATTTACTTGCTTTTTCCATTCTGGAATTAATCCCATCCGAGCTTTGCCAGTCTTATTAGCAGACAGTATATGCGGGATGACTTAAGGAAAAGTGAAGTTGAATAATTTAAAGGGAAAAATTGTTCCGGGGCCGGGAAATTAATCAAATCTGCTTTACAGGGAGCTTCACCTGAAAGACTAGATTTGCATAATATATACGTTACTGTGTACGTTAACAGAAAACCACAATTCCAAGTCACACAGAGATTGTGTGCACTCGTTGTGGGTCTCTGGCGTTTCGTCAGCCCACGCGAGTTGTGTGGATATAAAGGGAAAAGTTGAGACGGTGTCGGGTGGAGTTCCTGGGTAGCTCAGTGGTAGAGCGCTGGTACGTTCAACCAGAGGTCCCGGGATCGATACCCGGCCCCGGAACAATTTTTTCCCTTGAAATTATTCAAATCTGCTTTACAGGGAGCTTCACCTGAAAGACTAGATTTGCAAAAGTGAAGTTGTTTCGTATCAGAGTATATGGCACGCGCCGCGTCGTCCGTCTTTTGTGTACCTGACGAGTACAGCAGCGTACAGAAGAAAGCCCGGTCCGTTCATAGTAACATTGCAACGCAATATATGCAGTTGTGTTATCCTGCTCAAGTATTTAGTACGCGTTGAATAGTGATGTGCTGATCCATTCATAATGACAAAACGTTCAATTCGCTCAGAGATACGAAATGCAATTAAGAAGTATGGGAACGACATTTTATGTATTAACGAAGACAATATCGTGTGTAATGTATGTGAAATTGAAATAAAAACCAGAACAACTCAGGCTATAGAGAAACATTGCAACAGTATATCGCACAGGAAATGCGTTGAAATGAAATCTGAGGAACCATCATCATAATCATCATTTAGTTGTGCGGGTCTAAACGACACGTGCAACATGGTGCTCAGTGCAAATATTCCTCTAAAGAAATTGAGTGATCCCCATATTAGAGATTTTGTTCAGAAATTCTCTCGATACAAAAACTGTTTAAGAGATAGGCGAAGACGATTCAGCTTCGACAATTTACGAGAATATATCGTCGTTTACTGCAACGCTGGTAATTGCATCAATGATGACGAGGGCTGAACCTTGCAAGATATGTACTACAGTATTACAGTATGTTATTTTTCTTTTTCTTCTGACTGTACGGAGATACAGTAACACGTTGACGTCATCTGTTTACGTTTAAAAGCTGTTGAGCCAATGGTCTGAATGGAAAAAACGTAACATATAGTAAATGTGCACCTACATTCAACGATAAGTCATCCCGCATCCACTTTTTACTTATAAGGTACACACAAGATGCCTTTCTTGGAAATAACGAAACCACGTGTTTTGCAGGCTCCTATGATTTTCACGTAACTGTACTTGGCACCGGAAAGAGTTGTTATGTAGCCTATCCCTCCCAAAAAGGCTCGATTTCCTTGGGCATTGCTACTGTGATACACCGTGCACTCTATGAAATCACTCACTATTGGTCTGTCACCTCTCGCCGCAATTTAGCTGTCGGCGTGATTCCCCTGACGCACATGGCGACATTCAAATTCGTTATCAGAGATCGGAAACAATCCTGTACAAATACACCCTACCTGTGTCACTAGAGATGTTCAAAATGTCGTCCTTCTTTTTCAGTACATTTTTGACATCTCCGAAAATTGTTCTGAAACAATTACTCGGCTAATCTCCTATTGCGAAATGTTCTAAATGACTTGTCGAATATTTTGTTTCAGTTTTGTGTTACGTAAAACTACAAAAACTAGCTGCAATATGCCATACACCATTCTTAAGCAATTAGAAAAAAAACACAGTAGCTTGCACTTCATTATGCACGGATGAGTAATCCCTCCAGTAGCTCACAAAAGACTGAGTTGAACTGCACGCATGAAATGCCCTTGATGTGGAAGCAATGTTTCTATACATTTCGTGGAATCATATACGAAGGAATTTGTAATAATAAATTCATATATGTACGAAAGTGAAGCTGGACTTCGCTATCGTGCATTCCTCCAGTCTTTTCTCTTCTGATTTTCAAGAACATGCAAATTTGGCTTCCATCATTACCTTGATAATGTTAAATAACTTACACTATTGGCTGTTTTGGAAAATAGAACTTATTAATTTTAGTTTCTTCTCTGATTATGTGCCATTGAAATGAGAATATCAGAAAATGTTGTATCAGAACTCATCTTACATTCCCAAAGTAGACTCGGATGGAAGGAGTTTACTGAATCTTTTTTGTTGCAGTGAGTAAAGTTAGAACGGAATTAAGTCAATAAAACACACTTGGTAATAAAGTATATTTAGTTCTTGTACAATAAACATATTTTCTGTTTATTATTTTTATTTCAAGGAGAGAGAATGTGAATCATTCGTAATACAAACGATTCGAAAATATGTATAATGAAATTTGTAGCTCAACCACATGATCATAATACAAGAAGAAATGAAATTCTTAATTTAGTTTAACCTAAATGTTTCACATCTGCTGCTTTACTACACAGTACAAATTATGGTCCACGTCTATATAATTCGATAATAAAATTTCATCCAGAATTGACTACTTTAAACAATGAAATTTTTCAAGTCCAGAATTAAAAAATTTATGTGACAGACTTCCGTGTATTATATTATGTACCACAAACTGTAAAACAAGTTTATTTCTATCCTAACTATATATTTTCTATCTTATCTTGGTTACTATATCAACATGACCTGTACTAATTATACTACTAATAATAAGTTAATATTAATCCACCAATATCAACATCGTCCCTTTTTTCACTCAGTTATTACTAGTATTATTATTACTACTAACTTTGTCATTATCATCTTTATGCTCGACCATCCCGAAATGTAGTAATTATACACCTGGTAGCAGCCCTTTAATAGACCTCATTGAAGTACACCTATTCATTAAAGTTCAGGTGTTCCACCCATCAGAAAATACCATTGTAGCAATATGAAAGCGCAAGTATCGATTATTCTCGGATATGTAATCGAAAGAAAACAATAAATCAATAAATCACCTGTATTTGAAATAAAGTCAGTTCTGTTACTATATAATTAGCGTTAATTGTAAATAATATTCAAATAAATTCAATTTGTCATCTCGTTTTTCAATGTCTAATTCAATTTCAAGGTTATATCAAGATTAATGTTTATTTTGCTGTCTAGATTATATCAAGGTCAATGTCGACATTTGTTTGTCGGAAAAATCAATACTTTCGAGTCTGCGCACATCTCACAATTTACGAGGTATTGCACAAGGTCAGTTCCGAACCTCAGATAAGAATAACATGAATACTTATGAATAATTTCAAGTTAGAAATAAGGTCGAGCATAAAAAGTCGTATGAAACTTGCCTATAATGGTAATTAAGACACTCGTATGAAAAGTATTAGTCCACATCTGTGGAGTAACGGTCAGCGCGTCTGGCCGCGAAACCAGGTGGCCCGGGTTCGATTCCGGTTCGGGGAAAGTTACCTGGTTGAGGTTTTTTCCGGGGTTTTCCCTCAACCAAATATGAGCAAATGCTGGGTAATTTTCGGTGCTGGACCCCGGACTCATTTCACCAGCATAATCACCTTCTTCTCATTCAGACTCTAAATAACCTAAGATGTTGATAAAGCGTCGTAAAATAACCTACTAAAAAAAGTATGAAACTCGCTTGCTCTCGTTTCATAAACAAACTCGCGTCTTTATTTATTTATTTATTATTTTGCTAATAATTGTAACATAATTTATAAAATATACTGAGAAACTTTAGCTCGCCCCTGAAAGAGTAGAACTCGTGCTCAGGGGCGGATTTCTAAATTGAAATTAATAATTATACAATACAATTATAATTAATAATTATACAAAACAATTTGCAATTATAGTATATAAATTTAAATTTACAATTTTTCAATTTTTATAAACTCCATACATAACTTTTTAAATTTAATGCTAGAACCATTAGAATTGACAAGATTAGGATATTTAAATATAAATTTGTTATATATTCTTGGGCCTAAATTACTACTATGATTAAATACTGTAACAGTGTTGCATTTTCGTTCAAACAATCTTAAAGAATTCATACCTTTTGTTTCATAACTATGAGAATACAATTCAAAATTATTTCGATTTTTATGTATGAATTTTATTAATAGTACAATATAATAAATTTGTCTTACGTTTAGTACATTAAAGTTCATAAACAAATTTTGAGATGGAAAATCAATAGGTTTATGAAGACATATTTTAATTATTTTCTTCTGTAATAAAGTGCATTAAAATTGGATGGAAATGAGCTACCCCACCCTATAATTCCTTACATAATTACCGATTGAAATAAAGTTAAATATATTGTACGTAATAAACTTATTTGCAAGTAATTCCTCAATAAAGCAAAACAATATACTATTTTACGTAATTTATTACAAAGGTAATTAATGTGTTGGTTCCGTTTTAAATGATTATCGAAAATTATGCCTAAATACTTAACTTCAGAGGACATTACTACCATTATAGGCTCGTTGCATAATGTACTATTGTGACCTTTTTTTCTTAAGTATTTTGTCTACAAAGTATGTATATTTATGTAACGGAACTGTCTCCGAACACGAGCTTTGCTCTTTCGGGGTACTGTAATGTAACGTTTTTATGTGTATGTTATTATTGAATAAATCTAATCTAATCTAATCTAATCTAATCTAATCCTAACCTCATCTCATCTCATCTCATCTCATCTCATCTCATCTCATCTCATCTCATCTCATCTAATTTAATATAATCTAACCTAATCTAAACTAATCTAATCTAATCTAATCTAATCTAATCTAATCTAATCTAATCTAATCTAATCTAATCTAATCTAATCTAATCTAATCTAATCTAATCTAATCTAATCTAATCTAAATTGTCTATTTGAAACCCTACATACGAGTGCGAGCACAGAAATAGCTAGCATGCCATAGAACTGCACGCTAAATTGTAGCATGAAAATTTTAAATATCCGGAACTCCTCATCGGTTCTCTGGGGCTGTGTGCGATACGGATATGAGATTAACGAGGAACTGGATCAATGTATATCATGCGCGATCTCTGATTTATGACTCATTGTCAGTTATAAGTATGAACGTGATACAAACTAAAATTTATGGAGATTATTTCTGACAATGTCGATTTGATTTATATGCAAATGATATGCACACCTTGGGGCTCATATGGTGCGAAGAAAGACTTCATAATTATGTTGTGTGTTGCTCTGTTTACGTTCTTTCCAATGCATTATCTATTTTTACACAGATTTTATATATCGAATAAGTTTTCCTTGGTCTTTTACTCTGTCATTTAGTTGCCATAATCAAATCAACACGTCACATTCACCACTTCTCCTTCTGCTTCTGCTTATACAGAACCACTACGCTGAGATACGCTGGTGGCTGAGATATGTGTTACGAATTTAATGTTTTATGTTTACACTAGCCGTACCCGTGCGCTCCGCTGCACCCGTTAGAAATAAATATAAAGTAATTACATAATTAAAATAGGACATTTGATCCAGGGAATATTCGTGTTTGATAGAAGGATAAATCGTTTAATATGTTACTTAATTTAAATTATATTTAAATAATTAAAATGGAATCATTTTGGTCCAGAGAGCACTCATTTGGTGCAATGACAATTCCTTTAACATGTTTCTTAATTTTTATTACATGCATCCATAATTCAATGAACATTGACATCATTTAGATTTAATGTGTATACTTTATTTTACTTGCTATATGTTTCCATTGAATTATGGTAATAACTTAATTTTAACTCTTGTTTTCTACGTATTCAGTAAATGGCGCTTGGCCCACTATGGTTCTGAACCTTTCAAATATCTTAAATAACTTAAATTATATTATATTATATTATATTATATTATATTATATTATATTATATTATATTATATTATATTATATTATATTATATTATATTAGCTATATAAAAAGTGTGTTGAAAACGGATGTACCCCGATAAGTAAGTTTTCAATCTGTTATGGGGGCTCTTGAATCTCAGGTGGAACAAATTTTATTTTACAACATGGCAACATAATCTGCTTGGCTCATTACCCAAATTTTTTGCATTGCATTTAATGCATATGTATTTTATGTATTTTAACTCGATTCAATTGAGCATAGTTAAAATTTAGATTACAAAATAATGAAATGCTAAGCTAACATATTACTGCATACTAAATCAATACACTCTCGTTGTTCGTTAATTCTCTGAGATAAACATTATTTTAAGAAATACAGGAAACGAATACACAGAATAGCCTATCAAGTTTTCTGTGCATAAGAAGCTATTTTAATCTTACCTGTCCTCAATTCACTCAGACGTTCCTGTAATAACATTATAGCATTATGTCCATACAGAGAAACTACACTTTCCAATGGTGAAATAATAATTAATTATACAAATCGGTTAATTTAGCTTCCGATATTGCTTCATACAAACACAGAAACATTCTCTGTAGGCTATGATTCATAGCTTTCGATTGTTGTTGACCAAGGCCCCTTATAGATGAAGTCATTTGTTTATTTCATTACACGGCCTTAGATGGCAGTTATTTTAATTTTAAAACTCATTTATCTCATTAAATATCAGTCCTATCAAAATTTTTCAAGGAATAAAACGTATCGGAAATGATTTTTAAAGAAATGTTTGTTATACATTTTTCATAAAAATCAATAATAAGCGAGATATTTCGATTTATTTAATTCAGGCCCCCTTATAACCCCCCTTTTAAATAATGTATTTTGAATGCCATATAGCCTATAATCTAAGTTACAATGAACTTAATTTATATTCCAATTTTCATCGAAATCCGTTCAGCCATTATCGCGTGAAAAGGTAACAAACATACAGACAGACAGATATACAAACAAAAATTAAAAAAAAGCGATTTTCGATTTCAAGGTGGTTAATTATATATGTTAGGACCAATTATTTTTGGAAAATCAAAAATTACCAGAAAAATTTCGGCCACAGATTTATTATTAGTATAGATAATTTCACTCAGAATTAAACATCACTTATTTTTACTTCAACTTTTCCTGCTCACAGTTTGCAAAATTAATTTATTGGTCTTTTTTTGCTTCATTCTTTCAATACTTCGCTTTTCTTTTTAATAGGGCCTATCTATATTTCAATACTCACATATTTTATATTTATTTTGTTTACTTTTTAATTTTTTTACTCTCTGCATTTTTCTTTATTCTTTTTTTTCGTTGCGTTGATTCCTCTCTCTCTCTCTCTCTCTCTCTCTCGCAATTTATTCTTTCTTTATTCATTACTGTTTCAATTAATTAATTAATTCTTTTATTTATTTTATCCTCTAATTACTTTCCTTTTATTATCCTAATTTGATTTTTTTTATTAACTTTCGTTTTGACGTATAGCATCTACACCGTCTTTCAAAGTCTATGAAAGATTTTAGAAATTCATCACAAATAAACTAACCAAGGGGCAATTGTAATTCTTATACCGATAGAACGAGAAACTCCTCAAGTTTAGTTAGGAGAAAGTCTGTATTGCATAGTTGCTGTGGTTTGCCGCTAGGAGGAGGAGTAGTAGTAGTGAATTAGTTTTGTTAGGAAAAAGCTTGTATCACATAGTTGCAACGTCGCTGGGAAGAGTGCGTTAGTAGTGAATTTGTTGCTAAGAGATAGTTTAGTAAGTCAAGCATATCCTCCTGGGTCCTGTAGTACAGTATACTATACTTCATGCCTACATTTAATTTCAAATTATCCACTAGATGGAATCATTATCGATTACTTCTTTTCTGTGCTTGTCAAGCTCCTGACATCTCTTGGAACGTTCAGGAAGCACAAGAGGATCGATTCAATTATTGCAATGCGTGTTTCATCTATTTATAAATGAAAATGGCAACCAGCAACTCAACGTCAAGGCACCGTAGGACATGTTTTCGAAGTAAATACACAGTAAACGTTATACAGGGTGATTCACGTGGATTTACCGTCACTTACGGAGCTTATTTCCGAAGACATTCTGAGCAAAAAATGTCATATAAACATTTGTCCTAATCTCAATATTTTCAGAATTACACTAATTTGAAGTTGTTTGTAAAATACCATTATTCTTGAGTTTTAAGAGTAAAAGAATATTACAGACAAAGAATGAACTATTCAGGAGTATTATTTCTTTAATTAGCTAATATTCCGAAGCTAAAAATCATACAGTTGCTTCATACAGATCTTTTTTTTCCATTTTAACTACAAAATACATTTTCTTACGCATTTATTACAACAATTGTTACAAATCACGCCACTCTTGTAAATTCTTTAATACTGTACATTAGGATGCATAATTAAACTGTAAAGAATCAAGTTCCTAAACTCGTATGACTTGTAACAATTTTTGTGATAAGTGCGTAAGAATGATTTAATTTTAGTTAAACATTGAAAAACAAAATCTGTACAAAGCAATTAATAACACATTTTTATCTTCATAACACTATCCAATTAAAGAAATGACACTTCTGAATAGTTCATTCTCTATTTGTAATATTTTTTACCCTTAATACGAAAGAAAAAACTATTTTACTAACAACTTCAAATTAGTGTAACTCTGAAAATATTTTGATTAGGACACATGTTTATATGATATTTTTGCTCAGAATGTCTTCGCAAATAAGCTCCGTAAGTGAAGGTTAATCCTGGTGAATCACCCTGTATATTAAACGTAACAAATTATTATATAAAATGTGCAGAGACCCCAAATGTGTAATATACCTGCATTTGTTTTTTTTTTTTTGATAGGATATTTTACGACGCTTTATCAATATCTCAGGTTATTTTGCATTTCAATGAGATGAAGGTGATAATGCCGGTGAAATGAGTCAGGAGTCCAGCACCAAAGTTACCCAGCATTTGCTCATATTGGGTTGAGGGGAAAACCCTGGAAAAAACCTCAACAAGGTAACTTGCTCCGGCCGGGAATCGAACCCGGGCCACCTGGTTTTTGTATTGTATTGTATTGTATTTATTAACATTCCATGGTATTCATACATGCTTATAGCTAGAATATGGAACAAGTCAAAAAACTTAATACTATTATAAAATCTTAATTTATAGTTACAGTCTAGATGAAATATATACAGACGAGATTTACAATATAGTCTACTAGTACAACACAAAGTTTTAGTATCAATTTCATGAAGTGTTATTGAATGTCATGAATTCACCTACAGAATAGAAGGCGTGAGAAATTAGGTACTTCTTTAATTTGGCCCTAAATAATTTTATGTTTTGAGTTTCATTTTTTATATCGATAGGGAGGCTATTAAAAATTTTTACTGCCATATAACGCACTCCTTTTTTATAGCAAGATAGACTTGCCGATGGAGTATGAAAGTAATTTTTTGACGTGTATTTATGCTATGAACTGTTGAATTAGTTACAAAGTTTTCACGATTACATACGAGGAAGACTATTAATGAAAAGATATACTGACAAGCCATGGCCAGACGCGCTAACCGTTACTCCACAGGCGTGGACCCTACATTTGTGCCTTAACTGTAACATGCAGAATTTTTTCAGCATTTTTTCCCATTTCAGTGACTTTTTTGAAGTGTAGAATTATATTAAACTTTAAACATAAAACAATAAATGTCTCAGGACTCAGGAGGCTACCTCTAAAATCAAACCATGGACCGTTTGATTCGTAAGCACACACGCTATACATGTACCCACTGTGATGGACATTTAATTATTTCTCGTTGAATGATTATTTATTTTTTTCGCAATTACTATTTATTTTTAAGCCCGTGTGACAAAGACATGAAGTCTAATTTTAAATGCATATAACAAAAATGTGTACTTTCATTTTATTCGCACGTAACTGTAAAAGATTGCGAGTGCATGACACAAACTTGGAGATGTTATTCCGCATCTAACTGTTTTAAATCATCCTGTAAGTGTGAATCCCCTTACATCGTAAAATATTGCACATATTGTGGATGCTATAATATCTCCAACAGAGGCAGAAAAACAAACACGTGCTGCTGTACTGGCCACAGCCTGACGCATTAAAAGCTCTTCTAATTTATTGGCTAATATTTCCTCGTTATTAGGACTTTTTATACATAAATTTCACCCTCGCTCATGCCGTGTAATTTTGTGAGCTGCTGTTTTCATTCTATAAGTGTGAAACAAGTTCCTGTTACTTCTTTCTGCTTACTTTGTAACTTCGCTCCTCTGGAAACTTTTTTTCATGGGAGAATATTTATGAATTTGCGAGGGAAGTATATATAGAAGTACGTATGTCTAAAATTTTAAACTTTTCTTCTTAGATAAAGTTAACTTTAAGAACGTGACTTTAGCAGATGAGATCGTATTTTCTTTTATTGATGAGGAATAATATTATTTTAAAACTGTGGTTATATTAAAAATGAATTGCATACATTTAAACAAATGAATTTATATAGCATAAAGATTGTCCATGTTCTTCGGATGATTTGACCCACATTTTGCTTTTTCATTCGACTTTCTTTAGACCAGGCCTGCAGAACTCGCAAGTAGGGGAACTATGACGTCAGCCTCACTTCACTTCTATTGGGGATTTTATTTATTTTATTCGGTTATTTTACGACGCTTTATCAACAGCTTAGGTTATTTAGCGTCTGAATGAGATGAAGGTGATAATGCCGGTGAAATGAGTCCGGGGTCCAGCACCGAAAGTTACCCAGCATTTGCTCATATTGGGTTGAGGGAAAACCCCGGAAAAAACCTCAACCAGGCAACTTGCCCCGACCGGGAATCGAACCCGGGCCACCTGGTTTCACGGCTAGACGCTCTAACCGCTGTGGACCTTCTATTGGGGATGATCGACTTCCGCCGCGAGAATGAATGTTGATGCAGCCGAGCGTAACTAGAACGCCGTGACCGCACAGGTAGATAAGGTGGGTGGGGTGAGAGAGGGGAGGAAAGAAGTCGCTCTCAGGAGCTACAGTTCTGTAGGTCTGCTCTAGACGGATACTCAGTCAAACTTCCTTAATGTCAGATTAGTAAAAAGCCGGATTCTATTCAAGGTGACAAAAGATATCGTTTGATAATGAAAACACACTGGCTTAAGTCCGAATGACAACTTGCGAGAAAAATGACAAAAACTAATATGATAAATTTGACATTACTAGTATATACATGTTTTTTTTTTTTTTTCAAACGGACCTAAATCAATACTTAGGAGAGTCCGTTAAGGGCACTATACTGAAATTATCATCTTACATGTGTTTAAAGCTAAATTCACAATTTTTTTCACTAGTGTTTCTGGTTAATAATAACACATGTATAAAATTTCATCCCTCAATGATAAGTGGGTTGCGTTTTATTAATATTTTAATAAAATATTATACCGCTTTATATAAAAAGTCCCTTACGCCACAGTTTACATTATTTTTAACTCATACTAACTCACATGATTCTTCATATACACCGGAACAAACATTACTAATGAGGTTTTATGTAAATTAATCGGTAAATTACTAGGAATATTTTATGATTATTAATATTTTTATGCTCGACCATGCCGAAATGTAGTAATTATACACCTAGTAGCAGACCTTTAATGCATGTCATTAAAGTACACCTACTCATTAAAGGTCAGGTCTTTCAGCCAATGACGACTCAGGTTACAACTGTTCAGCCAATGACAGGTCAGCTTTCTGCCGTTATAAAACCGCAAGTATCGATTATTCTCGGATATGCAATCGAAAGAGAATTAGCGAAAAGTCACGGAGGCTGGAAATCCAGTACTGTCGCAGAAGGTTATGTTCTGTTACTATAATAATTAGCGTTAATTGTAAATAATATTCAAATAAATTCAATTTGTCATCTCGTTTTTCAATGTCGAATTCAATAATCAAGGTTATAATATTATAATATTATCAAGTTTAACGGGACTACGTCAAGGTCAATGACATTATTGTTCCTCGGAAAAAATCAATACTTTCGCGTCTGCGCACATCTCACAATTCACGACCTAGAACAAGGTCACTTCCGATCTTGTCAGTTACAAATAAAATGTATACATCTGAATACCGGTAATTTCAAGTTAGAAATATGGTCGAGCATAAAAAGTCGTATGAAACTCGCCTATAATGGTAATTAAGAAGCTCGTATGAAAATTATGAAACTCGCTTGCGCTCGTTTCATAAATATCCATACTCGATTCTTAATTACTATCATTATAGGCTCGTTGCATAATGTACTATTATTCTTTTATAATAGAAACATTATACTACTTTAGTGATTAATTTTACAGCGAAACTCTATAGTAAGTTTTGATCCATGTATATAAGGATCCATATAAATGAATATCAGTTAAGAATAATGTAAATTGTGGTGCAAAGGACTTTTTATATAAAGCGATTCAATACTTTAATAAAATGCAAACCACTTATCATATGCGGATGAAATTTTTTAAATTTGCCATTATTAACCAAATGTACTAGTGGTTAAAATTTGGTGAATCTAGTTTCATAAGTATGGTAATTATTGGTTTCACTATTGTGAACCCTAAAAATATGGAACTTGGAAATTTCAGTATAGTGTCCTCTTAAATAAATTTACACATTTATATATGGGGTTGAAAAGGATACATTAAAACGTGAATGATACATGTAAAAAGAAGAAAAAGGATTTAGGACACTCCGAAATCCACCTCTTCAATTTCAAATTTTATGCCAGAGAAATTTTCATATATTTTGAGAAAGATTTTGCGTTAAAATCAGTCTTTTGTCGGACGATTACGGAGTTCATTGACGAAAATGATGGTAGTCAGACCGCACTGCTGATGATTAGGGGAGAGTTGGGTAATATCGGACATCGGGTAATATTGGATAGTAAGTTTCTTTCATCTACAACCAGATGATAGTACCTGAATGACATGGTTACGTTTCTGTGATGTCGCATACAGTTACGTAACCACGTCATTCAGGTACTACCATCTTTGGTAGATGAAAGAAACGCACTGTCCGATATTACCCGATGTCCGATACTACCCAACTCTCCCCTAATCTCTTCATATATCCGATATATGCTTCTCCATTCTCACAGTTCTTCATGTTCTATAAATGAGAATATTTATTTACTTTCGTCAATTTGCGTTAAATCTGCATCTTAAATTGTTGCACGTATTACAGACGGCTACTTTCATCTATAGTGATATGTAAAGCGGGGATGTTCAAATTCAATAGTACTTACAGAATTGCGGGTGTTTTGTTAAGTGCGATGTCATGGAGGAAGTTGCACGCAGGGGGCAAATTGATTAAATTATTAAGCTCCGAAGCGACACCAATTTGTATGCAGGCAGTGCCTTGCACTCAGGTCCGTCTGTATTTCCACATTTGCATTGCAGTTAATCCCACGGAGATATTCACACTTTTCTACTTCCATTCCTGCCATTTTACAATAAAAACGATTCTGTCATGTAGAAGCTTCTAATTTATTGTTAATAGGACGATCGAATTCGTGAAACTGGGATATATGATTATTTTCCAACCGTACTGATATGATTTCCTTCACCGTTCGAACTACAATACTGTGTGGGCATGCTCACTGTTGTATAAAAATTCTTATTATAAGTTACGTTCTCGTAAAACGTTTACGACATTGCAGATTCATCTGACCATGAAATGAAATATTCTATGCGGTACTGCATGAGGAATTCATCTTGTTCGTGGTTAGTAGGTCTACTCAAAAGAGGCTTCCGATAAAAAAAAAATTTCTATTTTGTCAGATTACACTGAACAACAAATTTTTACTTTTTTCCTTGCTCCGAAATAAAAATACGTGAAAAAATGTCAAAAGATGGAAATCGACTTTTCCCCCCCTGACCCTTCATGTGATTCAACCATTGAGAACGGAAAGGCAACGCATAGTAGTAAAGTCGCACACAAATACACACACAGACATACGCACATATAAATACATGTCACTGTGGAGCACATAAGAAATGGAGGTAAATCCCCATTTCTTGACTTCAACACTAGGAGAAGGTGTTAGGATCAGCAGTACTGTTCCGACTGCATTTCCCTAAGGGAAAGACACGGTTCTAATTTTATACGAGACTGGATGGATCTCAGAATAGCTCTGGCAGTTATGACAAGATGAAAAATCCTACCTTCACTCGAGCTTCAGCAAGGGCTCTCTCCATCTATACTCTGGCGCTCTGTAAACTCGGTACTTTGTATGCATAGTAGTGGCGGATCTACTTTTATCTACATTGATTTAAGTCGAATACCTAAACGAAATTAATTTTATTACCTTTACTACTCCTTCTCTTGTGAACCAGGTCACTCGTCCTCTGATCATGCGCAGTGCCTCCTTCCTGGGACTTGTATTTGTGCGATAAAACTTCTTTCTAAGACTGTACAGGTCCCGCGCCGTGGCATAGTGGTTTAAGGCATCCCGCCTAGGACTCGCGTTACGGAATGCGCTCTGGTTCGAGTACTCATGGAGGAAGAAATTTTCTCACGATATTTCGACCAGTGTATGGGACCGGTGTCCACCCAGCATCGTGATGCACTTGGGGAGCTACAATAGGTAGCGAATTCCGGTTGCGAAAGCCAGCTATAACGGCTGAGGGGATCATCGTGCTAACCACACGATACCTCCATTCTGGTTGGATGATCGCCCACCTCTGCTTCGGCATGTGAGCGTGAAGCCAGCAGCCGGCTGGTCGGTCTAGGCCCTTCACGGGCTGTAGCGCCACGGATTGAAGACTGTAAATCAAATGCTAGTATTCTTGTCTATTTTACACACCCACTTGCAGAATTTAACCTGTGTATTACCCTAGGGAACAAAACTCCATTTGCACAAAAAATTACTTATCCCCATTTACCCGAACACTATCGAAATTTTATATGAAAATGTGTTATATTGGCAGATTAATATAGTAAAATAATGAAGGTTAAAGTGGTAAATAGGTAAGCAATTTGCAAATATGAGACGAATACAAAAACAAATGAAGAGACTGATAAAATTTGCATGTGAATATTGGTGGTATCAATACCAATAACAGCATATATGTGTGAAAGCGGATAATACTTATGATTTAGGGATGTAGTAAATAATAAGTTAGTTGTAGTGGTGCCGAATACAGAAAAGTGAAGGGCTACCACTACTGTCCGTCCGCGTGGTTATGTCGCAGGGTCGTCCAAACTGAGGAAATCACGTGCCAGTTTCTTGCTTAATGGGACCTTTTCTTAGAATTATTTTAAACAGTGGCAAAAAAAACCGGACGGACTCTTGTAGCTGAGTTCAGAGCCTTGTTCACAGTCACAGCACGATAGACTGGTAACTAAGGGTGGTATTCATAGACATTTCGCAGCACGCGCTACGAGCGTACTAAGCTAGCCCCGGCTATCCACTGGTTACTAGTACAGAATTCAAATCATATCCTATCGCTAACACTGGTTTATGAATACGAAAAACGCTGATCATCCACCGAAAGCCCGCGCTAAAAATGTCAATGAATACGGCCCTATGACTTTCGTGGTTCGAATCCTGCCTAGGAAGGAAACTTTTTTTTGTTCCTTATTCAAATTTATTCACAATACTTTTCTATTGCAGCGATATTTTGGTACTTAATTAAGCTATTATTCCCAGAACATGAATTTTACCAGCTTATTTTCTAATGGCTTTCGAAATGGGCTACGTCAGCAGTCGAAACTACAACAATTTCAATAGATTACTCGCTATCTTGTGAATGCGGGCGTGGCATGCGCAGTGGCTCATTTCGGAGACTTTGATTATTCAGTCGGTCCGGTTTTTTTGCCACTGCTGTAGAATATTACGTAGGCTTCCAATTTCATACAGCGAATATGTTCAGGAAAAAGCCTAACAACACAGTCACTAACTTTACCGTGGGGGCAGCAGAAACCGAGATATGACATCGGAAAAGTACTTGCAGACGGGCTCATGACAATAAATGTACGAGGCTCTCAGCGCACAAACGGCCGAATCCACAAAATTGTAATTCCACTTTACCTCTTTGTAACAGTGCGCGAAATGCGATACACAAACGAAACTTGTACTGAAATCTCATGGAAAAACTGGTAATGATGATTAGGCCGATTTAAACTTTGAAGAGAACAATATGAGGAGCTCTTTAAAGCAACGAAGTCAATGTGCAAATTTTGTGTGTTGGGCCATTTGTACGCTGAGCGCCTCATATCATGAATCATATAGTTTGGTAGTAAGTGAAAGTAAGGAACCTATAATTGTATTACCATCACCATTATCAATCATCATCATCATTAGGGACCGGATTTTTATGTAATATCAAGGTGTGAAATATGTACATATTTATGTAAGAAAAATAAGCTGAATATATACCAAAATATGTAAAATCATGAAAATATTTAATATCAATATCTGGCAGGTATAGGATAGGTAAGACTCTCCAGTTAGGATTTCATAGAGCACCCAATTTTTTTACCGCACACTTGACACATTACTATTTTTCCATCTGTAGTGAAAGCTTCGTCCATCGCAATCCATGATTTTATTTTTATCGTTAGGGTTGAAGATACAGGGGCCATTTTAGTTAGTTAAAAGCAATAGATAAACTCGATTGCTCTTTATACTGTAAGTACTAAAACTAGAGAACTGAGTGAAATGTTTCGCTTTACTGGATTAGGAGAAAATAATAGATGTGAGACATATGCATTTTAGCTGTTCCCTGTAAGAAACAAAGTACCTACTAAAACCTCAAACTATAGGCATTTAAAAACTGTTGTTTGAAAAGTGACATTCCTGTCTCATTCAGAAGGGTAGGATTATTCCAGTCGAGAAGCATACTTTCTAATTCCTCAGAAAATCCCATTTCCGTATAGGTCTACTAAATTTAAAGCAAAGATGTCAAGCAATAACATGAAGAGTTATTTACTTTAATCTTTCAACATCTTTCCACGTCCATTTTCGGCTTTACAAAATTTTCTATAGCTCCTTTAGTAGAGCAGCGTACCCCGGAGTGAGACAAGTGGCCAACATACTTGGAGCTCACATATTCAGTTTCTTTCAGCCCCGAACACTTTGCAAGGACGCGTTTTGCGTACCTTTTAAATTTCTCCTCCCACCTCTCTTCCTTCAATTCAATTCACCTCAATTGAATTCAATTCAATTTAATCTTTCCAGTTTGTTCCTTTACTCCAACTTCTTTTCAAAATTCGGCCACTTTATTGCGGCTCATGTCAGACTTGACACGGGTTTTCCCTGAAAGAATTAGGAAGAGGGTAGGTAAGGTTGCAAATTGCATGGCTTGTTAAGACGTATACAGAACAATTATAGTTCGAGACAAGTCATGTCATCCTCGTCCCACTCCACCGCACGAAGGCAGTGAGTGATTTTTACAGTACTATAGATTAACCAAAACTACTTCCGACTTGACAGTTTACAGAGAAGGGGGAGCAGTGTTGTCATGTTTCCCATCTTTCGTGTAAGCGAGCGCGCTGCCGATAGAGTGCAGTAATGAACGGCTCACATGAACGTATACATTTCTAACCAATTTGTTGAACACTAGGCATTAAAACTGGTGTACATTATTACTTTTATTAGTCTATTATTATTATTATTGTTATTATTATCATTATCATTATTATTATTATTATTATTATTATTATTATTATTATTAGTAGTAGTAGTAGTAGTAGTAGTAGTAGTAGTAGAAGTAGTAGTAGTAGTAGTATTCTTCAATGTAATACCGTTAGAAAAGCCTCGAAAGGATTGTAAACTGTAAAAACAGGTTTAAATTTAATACGAAGCCTTTACTTTTATGAGTGTCGGTACTCTTCAGTGTAATGTTGTTAGAAAGACGTTGAAAAAGTATTAAACTAAAAAATATTTATGATTAAAACCTCCACGGCCTTTTTCTTTTCTAATATCGATAACAGTGCCCTTATTAATTTTAACACAAGCAGCACTTCTAATTACGACTTGCGCCAAAGGTAAAAGAGGCTTGACTCTTTAACGAGGCACCTTGTACAATATTCTTTGTTCTCCGCCTGTCTTTCCTTCCTTCCGACATTGCACAAGTCACCTGTTTAGAAACTCTCGCAGAAACTAGAAAACGCACACTAGCCACACACTCCACCAATGACAACGAATATAATACGTGTAATATAATTTAAACACAATAATTATCGATTCACTAAAATAACAATACAACTAAATAATATTTTTAATTCACACAAAGCACGCGCTAACCAGCCAACTCAGTCATTCCGGGCACTGTATTCACCGCTAGGCCGTGGTATTCACGTGCAGCTTGTAAACATAGACACGGCAACACCGTCCCGTTACCATGGTTACGCGTCTCTCTTGATTGGTTGATTTGAATGGTTGCCATGGTAACATGCTAAAGGCGCCATTTGTCAGGTCGGAAGTTGTTTTGGACAGACCATAGGTAATTGTATGAGAAAGGTTGTCTTTTGTTCACTCATATTTACAGTGGGCGGTATAGAGTGAGTAACTCTACTACTTTTTGGAACTAAGGACGTTATATTTCGTCCCGAAATATATCCCCTCTTGGGTAGGTAAAAAGTTTTTTTTTAATCTGTGTATTTAAAATTGTAAACTTCCCCAGCAGAAGATTTCTTTTCCTTTTAGAGAAGTAGAAAGGAACAAAACCCCTAAATATGTAGATGTATGTAATATCAAGCCAAAATATGTAATGTGGGGTAAATATGTAAAATATGTAGTATCAAATTTTAACACATTAATGGTAATTACAAGATTCGCAAAGATCTGTTATTTATATGAGATTAGGTTGAAAGGAATGTAATATGTAATTACATAAAAATCCGGTCCCTAGTCATCATCATCAATTTTCAAAAATTGGAAATATTCGTCCTTGCAGTTCCCTTACCTTGAGGACCATTAATCAACACTAGGTATTAAAAATTAGCCGGATTCACTGGTTGTGATGATCATGACGAAATATCACCAATGTAGATAACGTCGGAAGATAAAATAAGGGAAGTGATATTTTGGAAAAAGAAGTCTCTATTCCTAGCCGAGAATTGAACACGCTTCCACTGGATTTGTAACCAAATGCTGTTATTTATGCCGCAACAGAGAATACAAATTCATATTCTCCACGAAAAATAATTCATTCGGCCATGTATTTCAATAAGAATATGATGGGATTATAACATATTTCATACGGCGAAGCTTTTGAAATGGCCCGTACAGAAACACCAATTTTCCGAATGTCATTGGAATGGCAGTACCAAAGAGAGAAATATTTTAAAAGCCTTGATTTGACCTAAATTCCACACAAAGTGTTACTTTCATGGTTCGTAATTATTATAATGTAATTTATTTGAGCAACGAGATTGAAGTCCTTCCAGTTTTTAATTTCGACCATGATCAAAGGAAATAACTAAACGAATATCACGGACTTAACTAGAGAAACTTTTAACTTCCGTCCATAAGATTAATACTGAAAAGTAGAGAACAGAAGCGTTTGAAGTACTTATTGACTTTATTTAAAGCCTGCCTGTTTTCAGCTGGACGCTGCAGCAGCCTTCATTAAGAGGAGACAATTAAGAGTGTTTGCAGAGAAGTAATTGATGTTTCTAAAGCACTTGTTCGGTAATGTACGGCTTTTTTCTGTTAACGAAGTAAACTTTAACCTATTTATATCAACTGGCATTCCATTTCATTCAATTGCCTTTTGAGTTTCAGAATTTAGGTTCCGAGGCATTTGAGGATGTGATGAGAAAGGAGTTAGAAAGGGTTCCAATTAAGCAAATGTTAACTCCTCCTCTTCTACTTTTGTGCTAGCTTTAGAGAAATTGATAGTGGACCACTAAACTTTGTATAGCAATCCAAATAAAAGCTACGGGTACAAAACTTTGAACTGAATGAAGTTTCTGGCATAGTCTGAGCAATGCTGACTTAGTAGTTAACAGATCTTGAGTAAACTGGGGAAGTTAACTACCAGAAGCGAGCTTAGCGATTCTTCCTTTTATAAATTCCTGTTGAAAATCTAAGATAGAGGCAGGGAGGTACAATTCCCTAGCTTTTATGGGGGGCAGTTTTTTCAATCAATTTTTCCCATGCATTTCAGTTCCAATGTCTACTTTCTCAACAAATTAGATTTTTATACATCTTGATTACACAACTTTTAACACTGTATCACTTCGGAATATGTATGATAAGAACTTTCTTGTGTTAAATTTTAACCTACCTTGTTAACATGTTTCGACCTATTTTGGGCCATCTTCAGAATTGGTTGTTGTTGGTCTTGGCGCCTCTTGTTTCCTGTGAGGGTGCGTTTGTAGTGTAGAGTCAAAGAGTGTATGTGTTTTGAAATTGAGTTGTGTGTTGAGAATATCGTTGGGGTGTTTTTTCGTGTGTCTGTATATTTCATGTTGTTCTAGTGTTTTGAGTTTCTGGCTTTTTGGTTGGATGTGCAGTATTTCTATGTCTGTGTTGATGTCTCTGTAGGTGTGGTTGGCATTTGTGATGTGTTCTGCATATGTGGAGGTGTTTTGTAATTTTGTTATGGCTGTGATGTATTCTTTGTAACGTGTTTGAAATGATCTGCCTGTCTGTCCTATGTAGAAGTTGTTGCAGGTGTTACATTTGACTTTGTATACGCCTGTATTGCTGTATTTGTTTGTTTGTGTGTTGAGATGTTTTTTTAGAGTGTTATTTGTTCTGTATGAGATGTTGTAATTTAGTTTCTTGAATGAGGTTGCAATTTTATGTGTGTTTTTGTTTTCGTATGTTAGTGTGATGTATTTTTTGTGTTCTTGTGTTTGTGTTGTATTCTCCTGTTTTCTGTGGTTTTGTTTGTTTTGTCTTACGTATTATGTTGTCTATTATGTTGGGGTTGTAGCCGTTTTCTTGTGTTTAGTTCTTCGTTGTACAAAACACATACACTCTTTGACTCTACACTACGAACGCACCCTCACAGGAAACAAGAGGCGCCAAGACCAACAACGACCAGTTCTGAAGATGACCCAAAATAAGTCGAAACATGTTAACAAGGTACGTTAAAATTTAACATAAGAAAGTTCTTATCATACATATTCCGAAATTAGGTTTCCCAGAAACTGCATTCTTATTTTAAGTTTCCTCAAATTTTGGTTTTTCCCAGAACAATAGCTTTATTCATTCATCCATTCATTCATAGTTTACTGCTCAAGGGCAGGCCTTTCACTGCAAACCCATCATTCTTCAATCTTTCCTATTTTCTGCCTTACTCTTTGTCTCCTCATATGATCCATTTATTTTAATGTCTATCATCTGATATCTTCTTCTGCCCCGAATTCTTCTCCCGTTCATCATTCCTTCCAGTGTATCCTTCAGAAGACAGTTTCTTCTCAACCAGTGACCCAGCCAATTCCTCTTCCTCTTCCTGATCACCTTCAGCATTATTATTTCTTCACACACTCTTTCCAACACAGCTTCATTTCTTATTCCGTCTGTCCATTTCGCATGCTCAATCTTTCTTCATATCCACATGCTTCTAGTCTCTTCTTTTCACTTCGTCGTAATGTCCATGTTTATATCTCATACAATGCTACACTCCAAACAAAGCCTTTCACTAGTCTCTTCTTTAGTTCTTTCTCCAGAGGTCCGCAGAAATTCTTCATTTTCTATTAAAAGCTTCCTTGGCCATTACTATTCTCCTTTTGACTTCTTGGTAGCAGCTCATGTTACTGCTTATAGTACACCGCAAGTAATTTGAAGCTGTCCACTTGCTCTACTGCCTCGATTCAATATTTGCAGGAGAATCTTCGCTGAGTGTGGATAGTCCTGAACTCATTACATTTCTTGGCATTATTTTTCTTCGGTATTGGAAGCAACACTGTCTCTGTAAAATGCTTTATTAATACACAATAAATAATAGTAACAAAGAATTTAGAAATATTGTAAGCAATTACTAGTAAATAATTTTAAATAGTGTGATCATTATATTTGTTTATACTTTAGCACAATGTTGCGTAAGCTTTTCTCATATTTTTTGTTGACGATTTCTCAATATGTTAACTTTCTAACCAAATTCTAGTTGTTGGAGCGTAGTGTCCATTTCTGCTTCTTCTTTATGGAGTTCTTTAAAATTCTATAGGAACCTGGGCTGTAACGTCCTACAACAATTTGAAATCTGTAATGCCAGTCTTCAGAGAAGTTACTGGTTCGACTAAAACTTTGTAGTATGGAATCATAGTGATTCTCTGAAGGTGGAGGAACCATGGAGGTACTGCCCGCCATATTCGTCGAAAAGGAGTTCTTCGAACATATACTCTTTAAAAATAATTGACCACAGCAAGAAATTCATCTGGAACTTCATCAAAGAATGTGCAAAATTATCTTACAACACATTGTCAATAACTAGACTCGGATTTTTAGGTTCGAATAGGATAGTTTGCAACAATTTTATGTAAAAATTCCTAAATGTATGCAATACGAGAAACTCTCAAGCGATGATATTGCCTATTAACTACATGTATTAAAGAACGTATGTTTCATCCTACGCTAAACGAGCCTAAAAACTGAGGTGTAATCGTAACCTCCAATTTGAATCAGTATAATGCTTCGACCACCTACATAATATTACCTCGAGAAAAGACTCTGTACTTAATTTTACAAGAAGTTGAGTGGACCTTTTAAAACCGTTCTGGGAGTTTTGACAAGGATGAAAATTTCTTCTTTTCATTGAGTTTACAGTTCACAGTCACTTACTTTGGAATTGAAATAAATCTTATATTCTCTGATGGGAATGGACCTACTATTCACTGAATTTATATTCGTAAAAATGTACCATTAAACAACAGAAGAAGTCCTACTGGAGAAAAATTGTTGAAGTAAAAGTGTACCTCGACCTAGCGGAAGAAAGAGAATATTATACATTATTGTTCAGTTCCTGGCCTCAGACTTTATTGACAGAGTCAGCTTACTTTGCAGTATAATAGTGGTTCTGGAAAATCTATCAGTGTCGGTTTCTATTGCTTGCACTATCAAGGATTCACACGTACGAAGGCTAACGCCGCATCAGCCACAATGAGTCCTGAAACGTTTCAGGGAGTAGCTGATGAATAACTAATACTAATCCACTTCCCTTTGGAATAGAAAGAGACAAAGGCATTTGAAAATGCTCGAGTAAATAATTGCACTAGTACTGCTTTTAGTGTGCCATGATTAATTCCATCTCTTCATTTAACAGCTTCCTCTATTTAAAACGAATTTTACAACTTGGAATTCGAAGCAGCAATGGGATTAAAACTTATTTGAATACTTACAAGTGAAGTATCATTAAATTCATAAAACTGAGAATAACGTATGAGTATATATTTTTAAGGGGACACTATGGTGAAATAATTCTGAAAAATTAATAAAATGCACGCTTTTATGACTGTAATTATATTCGAGACCTTTTAAATGATGTAATCATAAAATCAAATGTGGCCAAATACACGGTACACAAGTAAGTTGAGGGAATTTTTTTTGTTTGTTTATTTTTCATGCTGTTTTCTCGACTTTAATGAGCATTGATACTGAGTTTTGAAACTTTTAAAGTTTTTTTTATTAATTTCTTTTAAATTCGGCGAGTTTGTTATGTCTGTACATTTAAATAACAATACCAAATTTCATCAAGTTTCATTCTTTAGTTCCATAGATTTTAA
Organism: Periplaneta americana; assembly: GCF_040183065.1. NCBI lineage: Eukaryota > Metazoa > Arthropoda > Insecta > Blattodea > Blattidae > Periplaneta > Periplaneta americana. The sequence continues at coordinate 158,424,164 of NC_091121.1, forward strand.
TTTTCAATTATTTAAATTATATTAAATTAAGCTTAAATTGAAAACATCCCAGACGCCTTAGAATTTTTTTTTGCTTTTAAAAATTTTCTGTGAAGGACCTACATTTCATGATAAAGAAAATTGCGCATGGATATTTTAATTTCAGAATTGGTTCATAAGATGAATAATTTCTTACAAATCATAATTTTTAGCTTCATAAATTTTCTTTAAGTTTTAAAAGTTAAAAATTCATATCATGAAAAGTTTTAAATAAAGAGCTGATTCCATATATAGCTTTGCGTATTAGAGTATGCTAAGTATTCTTGCAAGGTTTCATGCAAACCTGAGCAAATGGAAGCCGCTAGGAACTTTATCAGAGATCAAAAACTTATTTTGAGGAAACTTAATTTTTAGTGGGTCTGGTAAGTTTAAAAGTGCTGCGCACAGCATTTTAAAAATGGTCGTCAGACCTTTAATAGAACTAGGTGGGGGCTAAATATAGGATAGAATGTTAAACAAGTATATAAGGTAATTATTTATGTAAAAAAAATTATTCTTACCATTTTGGCCGAAAATTCAATCCTAGTGTCTCTTAACGTTTTAAGCAGTATTGAATAAAAAAAAGCTCCTTTCACAACACTTATTGTCAAATTGATCTGGAATTTCTCACAGAGGTCAATTAAATCTTGATAAATAAAATTTAATTAGCATTTGTACGAAATAGTAATATTAAGTTCCTTTAGAGATAATTCATAATGTACTTAAATTAAATATGCTTTACTCGTAAATAATTAATGAAGTTTCAAATTTTATTGTTACTGTCTATTTAGACTGAGCTCAAAAAAGATAATTAAATTTTATTTCTATGACTATTTTCAAGTTTTTGGGCAAATATGAAATAAAAATTTTGAAAGCTTTGAGACAGAGAGTCTTTTTAGTGACGTCAATATAAAATATACTTTAAAATACAGGGTGTCCGGGAAAGACTTGACGAAAAAGAAGTAATTATATATATATGAAACTGTTATAGTTATTACCTCAATGTTTTCACAGTTAGAAACAGAAACTCTATAAGTTTTGTTACCTAGCAGCATGTTACACGCGTGCGCATACCATTACGCTAGGAGAAAACGATAGAAATTGTTCTGCGCAGCGTATATAGTCAGCCTTGCTCTCACGTCAGAGCTGGGAATGCAAGTTGTGCGTGTACCAAGTGAACAGCCGAACAATGTTTACCACAGCAGAAAAAGCAGAATGAGTTTTATGGCTGGCTGAATTTAAGTCAGTCAAGCGTGTACAACGTCGTTTCCAAACGGACAAGAGCTCACAGTAACAGGTAACACATACTTGGATATGCTGCAAAATTACGCTGTCCCACAACTACCACCAGAAACAGTGTTTCAACAGGATGGAGCAACCCCACACTATGCTAACCATGTGCGCGTTTTCCTCGATGACATGTTCCCTGACCGTTGAATTGGAAGAGGCGGACCTACAACATGGCCACCACGGCCGCCGGACATGACCCCACTGGATTCTTTCTGTGGGGTTTGTGAAGGACGTGAGTTACATGCCCGAATCTACGAAGCAATAGGACTAGTCACACCTTGCTTTCGTGTGTGTGGCAGGAGATTGAGTATCGCCTGGACATAGCTCTGGCCACAAATGGTGCACATATAGAGGTACATTAAAACTTATTGTGTTTCTCTTTGTAAGTGTGAAAACATCACGATAATAAATACAATAGTTTAAGAGATATAGATATTTGTTTTTCGTCGGATTTTTCTCGGACACCCTGTATAATTTAAAATCTATTACCCCTAATGGTACCACATCTTGTACAGTTATAGTATTGTAGGCTTGTTTATGGTATATTACTATGATGTACCGAGGTGCATATGATATTTCCGTGCAGGAATTATGCATTATCATATGATGAAGGATGGATGAAGAGGAGAAAAATTCTCTCCGGCACCGGGACTCGAATCCGGGTTTTCAGCTGTACGTGCTGACGACACTTGAATCAATTTTCTTCTGACACAGACAAGATACAGTTATACTCATTTTTAAATAGTTTTTTTCTTGGTCCATTGTTGTTTTTATTGTTTGTTAATGATATTGTGAATTGTGTAGAACATTCTAAAATTTTATTATTTGCGGATGATATTAAATTGTATAAAGAAATCAAAACTATATCAGATTGTAAGCTACTTCAAACAGATATTACAAAATTACATATATGGAGTATTAATAATAAATTGTTATTTAATATAAATAAGTGTATACATATTACCTTTTCTAGATTGGAAAATACAATTAAATTTTCATATAAAATAGAGGCAAAAGTTTTACCAGCAGAAAATGAACATAAAGATTTAGGTATATTATTTAGCAGCAATTTTACATTTTACAGTCATATTAATAATATTATAAATTTGTCCTATAAAAGTTTAGGTTTTGTTATGAGAAATTCTTGTAAATTCAAAGTTAAAACTATAATAATTTTGTATAATTCCATTGTTCGATCTAAATTAGAATACGCTGCTGTTATCTGGAACCCAGTTACTAACAAATATATTCTGTTACTAGAAAAAATACAAAATAAATTTCTAAAATGGTTATATTACAGACTTTATAATGATTATCCTACCTATGAGAGTTATGCTACAATGCTTCAACATTTCCATTTTACTAGTTTGAAAATTCGACGAAATTGTCAATCTTTAAACTTTCTTTATAAAATTATTAACAATAAGTTGGACTGTGTTGGTTAATTTTATTATATAACATTATATGCACCTAAGCTTAAAACGAAATTTCGAAATTTGTTTTACATACCAAGGACAAATACTGAATCCCACAAAAATTCCCCAGTTTTCCACATGTTACAGTTATACAATAAATTACATCCTCATCCTAATGTTGATATTTTCAATATGAATTTCTCTAGATACAGAATTATTTGTTATCATATTTTACAGAATATTGTTGTTAGTTAATGTGAAGCTACTTTCACACCTTATTTCAATTTCTCTTTTTTTTTCTTCCCCTTTTCTCTGTTATGTTTCAGTTTTTAATAAGTGTATGTTTCCTTTTCCTTGTTTATGTTTTATAAATTAATTTATTAGTCGTGAACATTGTAATTGGGCTTTGCCTGTTATGTTCATCAACAAATGAATAAATAAATAAAAAAAATAAATAAACAATTTCTCAGCAAGACAAGTTTTTGGAATGAAAGATACTACCGTAGAAACAGCTGCCGATTTTGCAGTAACTGTACGAGGCCAATAACAGAAAATGCCGCTAAGCTTGCCGTGTGCGGGAAACATTATATTTATGGTGGACCTGCATTTAGAATGTTCATGTTTCTTCGAGATTTCATCCTTGACCCAGTTTTTGTTAATTTACCAAGATATTAGTTAGACACGTGCCAAGACTTCCGTAGAGTGTGGTGAATACGACGTCGAACTTCTGTCTAGGTGAACTTTACACTGAACGGAAACTTTCATGTCCTACATAGGATTCGAAACCATATTCGTGATTTGAATGCAGCATTACAGCAGAGATCTCTGTGCTATGTTTTTATACAGAAGAAACTATCCGCTGAAATTTCAAAAGGTGTGACCACCTTCACTTCGTATCGGGGTTACTGCATAGGATGTTTCAGGACTTAGTAGACAAAAACAAATTTAACTAAAGGAATATATCAACGAAAAATAGTGAACTACACTAAAAATAATTTCATCTAAAACGTTATACTATGTAGATCTTCCAAATTTTCTCGTTTTTTTCAATGTGCTTTATAATTCGATTCACTGAGGAAAAATATCGCAACGATACATTAAATATTACGTATTATTGTCCACGTTTCTGTTGTACTGGAATCTAATAGCTTTTTGCACTTCCCCAATGGGAAACATGAAATTTTAATTTGCAGTGTTTCATATTTTGTAAACTTCCGGCAAATATCGTCTAAACTGGATACAAAGCCTTGTTTATACAGGAAAACATTTTATTTTTAGTTAAATTTTTATTGTACCTGTGTTTTTGAATGTACTTCACTCCCACCCCCTCTACTAGTAAACTTCCAATGCAGTCAAAGTCGCCTTATGGTCATAGTAAACATTACTGAGTTTGTGAGCATAATATGTTTTCCAGTGACGAAAGAGCTTTCAATACTGAATCATTTTTCGCACAGGTACTGTCGTCCGTTTGTCTACGTCGCAACCAGGTTTCCCCCACCCGCTTCTGCTCGTCCCTCTGTAAAGGCTAATGGGTGTGCTGTCTTAGCTCCTTTCTGAAAACATTAATTTCTGTTAGAAATTGTATGTCTACGTAATATTATACAACTGTTTAAAGTAACTTAAATAAAAGAGTCTCGTTAAGTAATTAACTGTCACGCGATTTTGTCTCTTTCTACGACCCTGCGATAAAACCACTTGCCAAACAAAACAGCAGTTACGTAGGTATACGAAAAAATATTAACTCAAATCGTAAATGCTTGTGATGATATGAATATTAAGTTTCAACCGTCAATCATTGTGTCTGATTTCGAAGTAGCTATACACAAAGTAGTTAGTCAGGTGGGGCCATTTTCATCAATAGTAGGTTGTATATTTCATTTGACGCAGGTCTAGTGGAGGAAAATTCAGGCGTCAGGGCTATCTACCGATTATAAAGAAAATAACACTGATATAAGTAAATGGTTACACTGGGTGTTTGGTTTAGCTTTTCTCTCTCCCGACGAAGTTGGGGATGCTTCTGTTGAAGGTTTAATGAACATTAAACCCGAGAGAGAAAATGTTACTCGTTTTGCTGATTATTTGACAACGAACTTCTTAGATTAAGAATATAGGTTTCTGCCCAAAATTTGGGCTTCAAGTACTACTGGGTGTTCATTTCAAAGTGTGTCATGACGTCACTGTTGTGAGTCAGCGATTTGAAGCGAGTTTCAGCTTTTATATCAGAGAAGTTGCCTATTAATCAAGGCGTTCAATCTGAACTTGAGAACGTGTACGGTATAACTTGAACGTCGTAGCAACAGATGGCGGTCTGTACGGTCTGTGTGCTACCATAACCTCTTTCGAACTGTGTTTTGCGCGGGCAAGGTATTTGTTATCATCCGCTGCATATCGCAACATTCTACAACACAAATCAAATGCTTCGTGTCCATGTTGACCGTCGAAGTTAATGTCAACAAATACGTAAGTAATCGTCTTAACCCTCTCGCCATATCCCGACAGTAAGAAAAAAACTCACCTCAGTACGTGTTTCCAAAAAGTTCACATTCCTGCCACTACCAGCGTTGCCGCACGTATCGGTACGTACTTCCAGAGTCCGTGGGTAGTACTTCAGAATGAACGCCGTACTTGCTAGGCAACTTCTCTCGCATTTAGGTAAACGCCTCTGCGGGAGTGTAGGAAGATTGAATTCTCTAGGCTCACCGGCTAGCCACATGACGACATACAGCGAGCCATGACACACTTTGAACTGAACACGCAGTATAAGTTCTGAAAGAACAACCAATGCTTATGAGGCATTCACAGGGATTTCGGCCTTAATTTTCACAGTGCACATCCACATATATATATATATATATATATATATATATATATATATATATATATATATATATAATATTTGTTGACGCTGTCATACAAACTCAGACTACCACCTAATTAAAATGAATGATACAGATAGGCCTCACCGATCTAACAATAAACGTGAAAAACATGTGCAGTATATACAGGAATTGATTTTAAAGTAGAGAAATGGAACTATGACACGTTTGAATTTTTTTTAAAGTACAGAAATGGAACTATGACACGTTTGAATTTTTTAAAAACCTTTCTTATTATTATCATAAGGAATGAAAATAGTTTCCGTGTCTTTTTAAATACCTTGAGAAGTGCCCCATTATGGGCATGAGAATATGACAAAACTTTTTTAACCATACCTACGAATGGTGTAGCTTGGTAGTTATAGAGAGATCTAAGTCTCTAAAAATGGGAAAGAAAATGCTGTAGTGCCAACTTAACTTTTGTTTTCCTCCGCGCGCAGTTGACTTAACTCAAAAATTGATCAACACGCGCAGTTGACCTATTTCGAAAAGTGACCGCGCGTGCAGTTGACCACTTCAGAGAAGGTAAAATTTTGGGTCTGCGCGCAGTCGGGATCCCCCGGTTGATGTAAGCATAAGTAAAATTCCTGTATGACGCAATGTGCGGTAGGTGGGAAATGCGTGTTATTATTCGGTTGAGAAGCTTTTGTCATCTAGTCTTCTGTCAAAAAATCTGAAAGTTAGAATTTATAAAACAGTTATATTACCGGTTGTTCTGTATGGTTATGAAACTTGGACTCTCACTTTGAGAGAGGAACAGAGATTAAGGATGTTTGAGAATAAGGTTCTTAGGAAAATATTTGGGGCTAAGAGGGATGAAGTTACAGGAGAATGGACAAAGTTACACAACGCAGAGCTGCACGCATTGTATTCTTCACCTGACATATTTAGGAATATAAAATCCAGACGTTTGAGATGGGCAGGACATGTAGCACGTATGGGCGAATCCAGAAATGCATATAGAGTGTTAGTTGGGAGGCCGGAGGGAAAAAGACCTTTGGTTAGGCCGAGACGTAGATGGGAAAATAATATTATAATGGATTTGAGGGAGGTAGGATATGATGATAGAGACTGGATTAATCTTGCTCAGGATAGGGACCAATGGCGGGCTTATGTGAGGGCGGCAATGAACCTCCGGGTTCCTTAAAAGCCAGTAAGTAAGTAAGTAAGTAAGTAAGTAAGTAAGTAAGTATGTATGTCCGATAGGTTCTCCAATATAGACTACGACTACATTGTAAAAAAAAGTCCGTTCAAAAGGAGAAAAGGGCAAAAATGGATCAAAAGTAGAAAATTTCTTTAAAAAAATGACCAATAGATAATAAAAGACCGGAAAATGCAAACAAATGCAAAATAAAAGTAGGCTATCTTGGTTCGTGTTGGAACGGAACGAGTTTATATTACATCCTGCATTGTCTGTGATGTCTCAGAAAAAAAAAAAAAGAAGATATTTCATTAACTTCTGAGCCTTAATCATAAGACTGGGATGAAACGGAAGGAGAACCGAGTCTCTGAAAGCTGATGACATAAATATTTAAGAATTAAACTGGAAATAGCCACAATGCGAATAGCTAAGTTATGGCACACTGTCGCTTCTTGCATCGAACGTTAATGGAATAGAGAGCTGTAGGATATCGATGACTGCGAGAATTGTGTTTGATATGGGATACGTATCCGCAGCTCTCGTGTAGTCAGTGAGGAAGAGAAGTTAGCCGGAAGTCATGTTGCCCTTTGAGATCATGTGTGCCCTCAAGTTCTTTGTAATAGCACACACTGTTGTTCGCTGGTGACATGTGAGGCGACTGTTGGAAAAGAGCACTTCAACAGTCGGAAGTTGATGTTGACCGCAATAAAACTCAGAGCTTAATTTTATCTCCTTTCTTTCTTTTTTCTTTCTTTCCCTCTCTTTTTTGTTTCTTTGTTTATTTTTTCTTCCTTCCTTTCTTTCTTTCTTTCTCGCTTCCTTTCTTTCTTTTTGTTTGCTTGTTTCTTTCTTTCCTTCGTTCTCTCTTCCTTTCTTTTTTTCTTTCTTCCTCTCTTCTTTTCTTTTTTGTTTCTTTCTCTCTCTTTTTTGTTTCTTTGTTTATTTTTTCTTCCTTTCTTTCTTTCTTTCTTTCTTTCTCGCTTCCTTTCTTTCTTTTTGTATGCTTGTTTCTTTCTTTCCTTCGTTCTCTCTTCCTTTCTTTTTTTCTTTCTTTCTCTCTTCTTTTCTTTTTTGTTTCTTTCTCTCTTTCTTTCTTCTTTCTTTTTCTCTTCCTTTCTTTCTTACTCTCTTCCTTTCTTTCTTTTTGTTTGTTTGTTTCTTTCCTTCTTTCTCTCTTCCTTTCTTTCTTTTTGTTTGTTTCTTTCTTTCCTTCTTTCTCTCTTCCTTTCTTTTTTGTTTCTTTCTCTCTTCCTTTCTTTTTTGTTTCTTTCTCTCTTTCTTTCTTTTTGTTTGTTTCTTTCTTTCCTTCTTTCTCTCTTCCTTTCTTCCTTTCTTTTTTGTTTCTTTCTCTCTTCCTTTCTTCCTTTCTTTTTGTTTCTTTCTCTCTTTCTTTCTTTTTCTTTTTCTCTTCCTTTCTTTCTTACTCTCTTCGTTTCTTTCTATTTGTTTGTTTCTTTCTTTCCTTCTTTCTCTCTTCCTTTCTATCTTTCTCTCTTCCTTCCTTCCTTTCATTTTGTTTGTTTGTTTCTTTCCTTCTTTCTCTCTTTCTTTCTTTTTTCTTTCTCTCTTCCTTTCTATCTTTCTCTCTTCCTTCCTTTCTTTCATTTTTTTTGTTTGTTTCTTTCCTTCTTTCTCTCTTCCTTTCTTTCTTTATTGTTTCTTGGTTTGTTTCTTTCTTTCTTTCTCCCTTTTCTTCCTTTTTGTTTCTTTCTTTCTCTCTTTCTTTCTTACTTTCTTTCTCTCTTCCTTTCTTTTTGTTTGTTTGTTTCTCTCCTTCTTTCTCTCTTCCTTTCTTTCTTTTTTGCTTCTTTGTTTCTTTTTTTCTTTGTTTCTCTCTTCCTCTCTCCCTTTCTTCCTTTATTTTTTGTTTTTTCTTTCTCTCTTCCTTTATTTCTTTTTTGTTTCTTTCATTCTCTTTCTTTCTTTCTCTCTTCCTTTCTTCCTTTTTTGTTTCTTTGTTCCTTTCCTTGTTCCTTTCTTTCTCTTTTCCTTTCTTTATTTCCTTCTTCCTTTCTTTTCTTCGTTTTTTCTTTCTTTTTGCTTTCTTTTTTATGAATTTAATGTGTATTTATACGTGGCTTTTCCATTGAGATAATTAAATATGTGTTTTATATTTTCATTTAGAGTCGGGTTCTTCTTCGTACATGCGATCTCTGTTATTGTATGTATATTTCAATGTTGCGGGTTATACTTTTGTGTTTCTTGCATTGTTCACGTCTCTCATCGACATAAAGTTATCGGGAAATTCGACATTTTATCTGTTCGCTTCTTGTTGTCTTATCATGTCTGTTTTGTTTTGAAATGCATTCATGGAATAGGAGTTTCTCCTTTCATCATCATCCTACTTGATTTCTCGGACTATATTCCGTAGTAATCTACACTTATTATGTCATATGTTTGGTATGTAGCCTACTTCATCAGTTTCTTTACCAAATTATTTATTGCAGCGTTTCTCAAACTTTGGTCCGCGGACCACCTGTGGTCCTCGAGGTCTACTCTTCTGGTCCTTCAAAAAAGCACAGAAGAAAAAATAAAATTCAAACGAATTGCGTATCACACTACAGCTGAAAATCTCAGAGTTTGTAAATGACACATTGCAATCGCCATTCACTTTTTCTCCCAGTACTGATATTTTATGAAATTTATTTACTCTACTCTGAGCAACAAAAGAGGGTTTTAAAGCACTATGAACGTGGTGTTTCTCGCTATTTTTTCCATACGCATCTGGCAAAATTACATCTTTATTTGTTGAAAGTCGGTCATGTTTCTGCATTAACTTTTATTTTTTCCTGTTTTTACAGGTGACGATATAAGAAAATTTCTTCTGTTAACATTAACTTAATTAGTTTATACTAATTTAAAATTAATTGAATTAAATTAATTTTAATTATTTCTGCATTAGAATGTAAGTATACTGGTATTAAAATATGCTACATAAATTATCAATTTGCTTTCGAAGGGAAAAAGAATAAGATGGTCCGCGGAACTGTTCTGATTTAAAAAAGTGGTCCCCACTTCAGAAAAGTTTGAGAAACGCTGATTTATTGCTTTGAATGTTTGATGTAATGCTGCGATTTTCGTTTATGTAGGTACAAGTTATATCCGGGTATTTGTATGTTCTTTTACAGTATAGGTCTATGTTACATTACAGAATGTTTTATATCTTTGTGTTCTATTCATACATATTTTTCTGTAACTTAATGTAGTTCATGCAAACATAATCTCGGTGTGCTTGGAGGTTATTCGTCATTTATCATACTTACTGTCCTCATATCTTTATCTCATAATAATTTATATACAAATATCAAAAAGTAGGAGAGCGGCAGCGAAAAGTTACCGCACTATGCAGGGGCCGTGTTTGTTGAGCGCATGTTATTAAGTAGCGTTGCAGTACTGCACAAGTTATTGAACATTATGTGTTATTTGTGACTCCACTCGTCAACTAAACGCTCCGTACGCTTCCCGCTGTCCGCATACTCCATCCCCACCACTCGGGAATTTTAGGTCTACCGCAGGCATGTCAGAAATCAGACTCTGAATGTGCAGTTATGTGCGCGGATCGCCGGTCTGTGCGGACTGTATCATTTAAGGCCCGATTGTATAAACCATTTAATCTTAGATCAGAGGTTAAATTGATCCTTGTTTCAGCTGAACTTGGAATTTTGTGTTGTATAAAGTCTAATCTGAGACTAATCTCAAACTGAAGTCAACTTTGACTGAAGAAATTTCTCCGATTAAGTTAGATGATCCAAGTTCAGTTATTTCTTTTCTGTTTGAAATATACGAGTGACAGATTGTGCAAATAAAATATCCATTATTATTAATATTAATAGATATGTTAGGTACATTTATATACATATATATATTTCTTTCAATTTCTTGCCTTAATACACAAACATTCTTATATTTTATAAGGCTCTATCGTGTTCAGCAGTATCAAATAACATAACCTATAATTATATTATGTTTATAACAACCATTAATTATTAATGGATATGATAGGTACATTCATAAATATTCAATTAACTGTATTACTAAACGAAAATTGTCGTTTTATAAAGCTTTATTATGTTTAGCAGTATCAAACACCATAACATGATAAAAACTTGGAGAACAGTCAATCTTCTTCTTATTGTCCGCCATTATTTACATTGCAAAAAAAAAACAGTGTCTCCAACAGAGTGTAATACGGAAAGTCGCCAAAAAGTAGTTGTAAAGTCGCTAGATTTCTCACTATCAACAAAGAAAGATTAAATTTTGTCACTATGGGGTGCTAAAAAGGTCACTAAATCCCTATTTAAGCAATATAAAAATTAAAAGAAATTGTTGTTGAAAAAGAGCTAAAATCGCTAGATTGGCAACACTGAACAAAGCTGTATAACATGGTCCGCGCATCACGTATTTCACCTGTTTATGCGATGTTGCCAGATCCTTTTCACGTGAATTTAGATTGCATTTGAACCAAGGTAATTTGATCGCAGAAAAGTTTTATACAATAGAAGAAGTGTCTGAACTCGGTTTACTTTTCGATCTTCGATCAAAGTTGATCTTTAGTCAGGGAGTTTTATACAATTGGGCCTTAAGAGTTGCTCTTACCAGTTCTTAGCTGGAGGGGTGTACAGTAATCTATTCTACGCTTATAGGGTTGGATTAAATAGGCATTTGGACATTATAAATACACTTAGCAGAAGGAAAAAAAAAACACGGTTATTGTCAGTGTCTGTATTTGAAACTTTAGGCTTACTCAGTTATACTTGACAAAGTAGTGGTTTGTAAAGCATAATTTATTAAAATGATTTTTATATAGTATTTGAAGAAAGAGAATATTGCAGTAATTTTGAAACAACAAAAAACGAACACAGTATTTCATTTTACGTAGTAGATACTAATTATTTTAAATAATAGACCCTATTCTTTCATTGTTCGTCAAGCATTATTATTTATTGGGACCATTGGTACACAAATGTTAAAGAAAATATACTCCCAATTAATTACATGCTGTAGGACATTGTGAAGTTTTTACACTGATATAATTTCCTTGCGGTATGTCAATATAAATTAACATTAATATTAATAAATGATATAAATTAAGCTTAGAATTTAAATTTACATATAGTTTATTTAGAAAACGCTGAGAGCAAGTATCGACAAGTTGGAAGCGTTACTGAAAGAAATTAAAAGTGTAGTTCACAAGCTGTGAAGCGACGATATTCTATTTATGTCAGGTTTAAAGATTTATTAATGTAAGTATAGTAGCATAATATAGTGACTTGAGATGGAAAATTTGCCGTTATATATTTTTCCAGAAAATTTTTCCGCCTTGTAAATAGTTGCTTTCTTCGCTCCTTATAAGCTCAAGAGCCTTACATTTATTCCTCACTATATTCTCATCACTTACCAGCTTATAAAATGAAAGTCGTAAATCGTCTAATCTTTGATGGCTGTGTTAGTACAGACTCTAAAACAACGCCAATGTCAAGTTCGTTTTGCCATGAGAGTACTGATTAACTTCAACTAATCTGATCTAAACTGTCACAACACTATTGCCTCGACATGGGCTGATCAAAACCTTTCATTTTAAAATAATTATTGTTGGCTGAGGAAAACATTATAACAATTATGATTCATAATTTTCCTTCTTCGTTATCTGTGAACTCCTCACTTTATTTATCATAACTCATTCACAGACACAGCCAAATCAGTACCAGTACTGAAACTGAGTTACTGAAATAAAACCTGATATGCTGTTGCAGGTCTGTATAGCCCTGTCGCTTTCCCCTCCAAGGTGATTCTCTCCCTCCAGGTAGGGAAATAGAAAGTGCACATCGCACAGAGACTCCTGCACAATGTGCAGGGTTTTGACATGCCTGCCTTACAGGGTGTGAATTGTTTCTGCATTGAAGAACATTAATTACAATATTTAAACAGTAGTAGATAAACCTCCCATCTGTCTCACGTTCGCATACACTGCATTTTGAATTTGTTGCTGCATATTAAACACTTTGAATCCGTAGTCCAGTCCAGCCAATTAGAGCAAGGTATTGATTGATTGTATTGGATATTTCAAGGTTGCACAATTATGTAACAGTCCACCTTCATTAGTGCCATCTTTCGGGAATTATCGAAGTTTCTAGTGTGGATTTTGTTGTTGTTAATGATAATAATTCCACAAAAAAAAAAAACGATAAACTTATGAGAAAACCGATATATTATACGATATATTGAATCAAAATTTCGATACCGATATATCGATATATGAAAACGAAAATATCGGTATTTCGTAAAAGCCGATATATCGTTCCCATCTCTACTCTTACTATCAGCTACAGATGCCTCAAACTAGGAAGCTGCCTGGAGAGGGGAAGTAGTAGAGCTAACGGAGGGGGCCCACCTAGGCTCCGATACCCAGGTATAGTCATATTATCTGAAAAGTTGACCTCTTGACAATGTATTCAAGATGTATCCTCCCTATTCAGCCTTCTCAACTGTTATTAGAATGAGCTGTACCGTTCTAGTCCACAGTGCACAGCAGTAGGCGGACAGTGGTAGGGAAGAAGTGCTCTATGCGCCTGCGCGAACGAGACAGCTTGCTAGTTTGAGGCATCTGTACAAAGAAAATTGTTAACATACATTTTTTTTTTCAAATTGGAGTGCTTTATACACATGAGAGTCCAGTTGAATGTTCAGTATCGCCATTGAAAATTTATGTACGGGCGTCAGGTTCTTCACGAATAGGTCAGAGACTTGGATTTTTCCGTTAATCAGTTCTTTGAGGAAAATATCAGTAGTCTATCCAGAGCCAACGTTTCCAGGGTAAAGGATTATTCTTCAGAAGCATGTTGAGTAAGACTACGTTTCTTCTCTTTCCTTCTGTCGCCTAGAATGGTATAAGATAATTTTTGTATGGTCATATCCGACTAATGCGATTGAATATAGGCATATAATATGCTCATAAGTGTAATAACATGAAGGCAATGAGACCGAATCAAATTGGAGATAAGGATATAGCGCAATAAACACAATGCGAGCCAATGGAAAAACTGAGCGGAAATATTGAACACAGCTGCAGTAACTGAGAGATTAACTTCATACGATGAAGCGTCGCGTCGAATCGAGAGAACAACTCCAGACGTGAGAGCCAAGGCTTGCAATGTCAAAAGAGAATTAGATTCCAGGTCGAAATACATGTTATCTGATTAAAGTTCAAAGCAAAGACTTCGGGATAGCTGCTAGGTCGTTACACTTGAAAGACATCACTATCTGCGGTCACACCAACAGCTTTTCAGATGTGATTGACAACCTGGAAACTAAGCATGTGGTGTAGAATGTAGATCATATATTTCTGTACATAAACCTAATTCTATAGGCTTGCAAATTTGTCCATCCACCCATTTTATTTTTAAAAATTCCTTTCTGAATATATTTATTCACTCAACTGTGTCCATCCATCCGTTCGTCCGACCGACCGACCGACCGTCCGTTCGTCCGACCGTCCGTCCGTCCCTGCAAACATTCGTCGATCCATGCATCCATCTGCCCGTCCGTTCATGCATTCGTACGTCCATTCATCCGCCCGTCCATCTACCCATCCGTCCAAGCATCTATCCGTCCATACATTTGTACATCCATCTATATATCCGTCCAAGCATCTGTCCGTCCATTCATCCGTTCGTCCATCTATCTGCCCGTCCATGCATCTGTCAGTCCATATACACATCCGTCCGTCCGTCCGTCGGTCCATCTATACATCCGTCCATGCATCCGTCTGTCCATCCGTCGGTTCAAGCATCCGTCCGTCCATCCATCCATCCATCCATCCATCCATCCATCCATCCCTCTGTATGCACATCCATTATTCAATGTCCTATCCATCCACCTCTCCATTCATCCATCTATATTTCCATCCTTATGCCCATCCATTCTTCCATCCATCTGTCCATCCATTCACCCGTCCGTCCGTTCATCCATCTATCCTTTCATTCATCCAACCTTCCATCCATCATTCCAGCCAGCCAGCCACCCATTCTTCCATCCATCCATCCACCCATTATTACATCATCCATACACCCATTAATTCATCCATTCACTTATCAATACATCCATCCCATCAATACATCCGTCCGTCCATCCATCCATCCATCCCATTGTTAATTTGTCCATTTTTCATTACTTCTCCCCTACTATTGTTGTGCTCTTTCACTGTTACTTTCCTTTACTTTTAATTTCTGTTTGATTTCTCCTTTTCTCACAACATACATTACTAAATTTCTCTTAATATCTGCTTTGCTCTCTTTTACTTATTTTCTCCTTTCATTTCTTCTGGTCTTAATTCATTTTTTCTCATATTGATTATCTCTTTCTTTTCGTTTTCTCTTTTTCGTGTTTGTTATTTGTTCTAACCCATTTATAGTATTTATTGTGCATTAAAAGAAATACTTCATAATTCCATAATGTTTGGAGCTATTAATGTCACTGGTGTCCAATTGAAGGCTTCGTTATTATAAGGTGTATACCTTACATAGACCGACAAACTTTGGAATCAGATAGCGCTCGTTTCCATGTTACGAGACGTAATATATACAGTAGGCAATATGCTCCTCCCGCTTTGACTGCACTGCCTGTTCGTGCGTTTTTTAAGCGAAAAGTGAAGCGCTTCAGCAAGACGTATTTTATTACATTTGCCTTACCTTCGCTGTAGCAACCGTGCAGCAAATCGAAACACCGCTTTAAGGCTGGTTCACAATAAACCGGGAACGGAAACGACAACGAGAACGAGAACGAGAACGAAAATATTGTTAAAATAAATGTATTTACGTCCACACCTGTGGAGTAACGGTCAGCGCGTCTGGCTGCGAAACCAGGTGGCCCGGGTTCGAATCCCGGTCGGGGCAAGTTACCTGGTTGAGGTTTTTTCCGGGGTTTTCCCTCAGCCCAATACGAGCAAATGCTGGGTAACTTTCGGTGCTGGACCCCGGACTCATTTCACCGGCATTATCACCTTCATATCATTCAGACGCTAAATAACCTAGATGTTGATACAGCGTCGTAAAATAACCCAATTAAAAAAATGTATTTAAATGTGAGCATTCACAAGTAACAAGAAGCTTGCCTGAGCCCGGGAATGGGAACGTGAAAGTTAATTGAGAATGCTCACATTTAAATATATTTATTTTAACAATATTTTCGTTCTCGTTGTCGTTGTCGTTTCCCTTCCCGGTTTATTGTGAAACAGCCTTTACGAGTTTCTTGCACGATCCATCATGGTTGAATGCGTGGTTTGGTCTTTTTGTAACGTTTATTATTGTTAAAACCGCCTAGTAATAGTAATTTCATGTCATTATCATGGAAGTCCAAACTATTTAACATGTTCGTTTCTTTTAAGGATAATTTTTTTACTGAAGTAAGAGAAGCCAATATTAATTGTCCACCATTTTGCAGTCAGCTGGCCGAATTGGGTTTTTTGGACCCTCTTTTTGCTGCAGCAAAGTCATGAAGCGCTTTATTGAAGAGCTTTAAAAAAAACACGGCATGCATTGCATATTACTGCACGCAATTTGGTGACCGTCATTACACCATTAAATTTTCGAATGGACGAGTTAACGGACACACACATGAGATAAGGAGTATCATCTGGTTCTGGTCGTACGGATGAAAGCCTATACTAGGAACTACTCCCCAATTGACGTTTTCAAATAACTGATATAGGCTATATATTTCTTTTCCTTCCTTTCCCCTTTTTGTTCCCTTTATCAGCTGACGAATTTATTATCATAGCTTTTTATTGTGAATTTTATTAAATTTTCTTTCTTTTTTTCCTTTTTTATTATTTTATTATATTCTATTTTGTTATATACTTCCTTACGTTTTCCATATTAACCATTTCTGCTAAATGAGTTGCTTTTGCTATATTACAATGTATTTTCTTTCTTTTTTTTCTACTATGGTATTATTTTCATGTTATTTAGTGTCGATTTTATTATGCTATTATTATTTCTCTTTGTAATATGTTAGTATTCTGTTCTGTAACTTTTTTGTTAAATTTTAACTGTTTGAATACTTTGTGACCTGGTAGAGTATAAGAGAAGGCCCTATGGCCTTAACTCTGCCAGTATAAATAAAGAATTGTTATTATTATTATTATTATTATTATTATTATTATTATTATTATTATTATTATTATTATTATTAAAACCAACTGTGGTAACTTTCGAGGAATATCACTTTTGTTGACATCGTACAAAATTTTGTCCAATATTCTTTTGAGAAGATTAGCTCCGTACGTAGATGAAATTATTGGGGATCATCAGTGCGGTTATAGGCGTAATAGATCGACTATTGATCAGATTTTTTGTATTCGACAGATAATGGAGAAAAAATGGGAGTATAAGGGTACAGTACATCAGTTATTCATAGATTTCAAAATGGTATACGACTCGGTTAAGAGGGAAGTATTATATGATATTCTTATTGAATTTGGTATTCCCAAGAAACTAGTTCGATTAATTAAAATGTATCTCATTGAAACATACAGCAGAGTCCGTATAGGTCAGTTTCTATCTGATGCTTTTCCAATTCACTGCGGGCTAAAGCAGGGAGATGCGCTATTACCTTTACTTTTTAACTTCGCTTTAGAATATGCCATTAGGAAAGTTCAGGGTAACAGGCAGGGTTTGGAATTGAACGGGTTACATCAGCTTCTTGTCTATGCGGATGACGTGAATATGTTAGGAGAAAATCCACAAACGATTAGGGAAAACACGGAAATTTTACTTGAAGCAAGTAAAGCGATCGGTTTGGAAGTAAATCCCGAAAAGACAAAGTATATGATTATGTCTCGTGATCAGAATACTTTACGAAATGGAAGTATAAAAATTGGAGATTTATCCTTCGAAGGGGTGGAAAAATTCAAATATCTTGGAGCTACAGTAACAAATATAAATGACACTCGGGAGGAAATTAAACGCAGAATAAATATGGGAAATGCGTGTTATTATTCGGTTGAGAAGCTTTTATCATCTAGTCTGCTGTCAAAAAATCTGAAAGTTAGAATTTATAAAACAGTTATATTACCGGTTGTTCTGTATGGTTGTGAAACTTGGACTCTCACTCTGAGAGAGGAACATAGGTTAAAGGTGTTTGAGAATAAGGTGCTTAGGAAAATATTTGGGGCTAAGCGGGATGAAGTTACAGGAGAATGGAGAAAGTTATTCAACGCAGAACTGCACGCATTGTATTCTTCACCTGACATAATTAGGAACATTAAATCCAGACGTTTGAGATGGGCAGGGCATGTAGCACGTATAGGCGAATCCAATAATACATATAGAGTGTTAGTTGGGAGACCGGAGGAAAAAAGACCTTTGGGGAGGCCGAGACGTAGATGAGAGGATAATATTAAAATGGATTTGAGGGAGATGGGATATGATGATAGAGACTGGATTAATATTGCACAGGATAGGAACCGATGCCGGGCTTATGTGAGGGCGGCAATGAACCTTCGGGTTCCTTAAAAGCCAATTGTAAGTAAGGAAGTATTATTATTATTATCACTTCAATCTCTTTCTGCAAATTCGACCAACATACATGATATCCATCTTTCCTGAAACGAAACGTTATAGCCAGCAGCTTTCTTAACAACAAATGTCTAAAAACAAGTTCTCCACCCTGTCCAAAATTTGTCAGGCTAATAAAGATACGCCCTGTATAGTTTTCCCCTTCTGGCCTCACTCGGACTTGTCTACTTTCTCGTCTAATGGATTTTATATGCCATGCCACTTAACGTGGCTACAGCTGATAAGGTGGCTGCTCATTGCGGACATGTTTACTCTGTGATTAATCTACTCGCATCAGCTGAGATTTTGTTCCCAGCTGCTGATTATATTCTCCCCTCACACACTCCAGCCTGACGTGTTCAGTAAAGAAAACATACCGCAACGTAATCAAAATCTAATCCATTTTAACTCCTTGCTTTGCGACACGTTATTGAAATATTCTACATCGTTTTAAACTGCAATCGTTTGAAATGTGAATGTGGATGTATATTTGCTTAAACGTGTACATTTAGTAGATCAATCTTTATCAGCGAGTATTTTTCTGTTTTTATGGATAAATTTGGTACAAGTCTAGATATTTGTTTACTGAAGTTTGCTAGGAACTGACTGAAAGTTTGCGTTTGAAGGCCGTGGACTTGTACAGGGAAAATTTTTACCTTTTTTTCAAATGTACTTCACTCCCACCCCTTCTACTAGCAAACTACCAACCGTCCTCCACACAGAACCAAGACCGCATATGCAGTCAAAGTCGCCTTACGGTCATAGTAAACAGTACTGAGTTAGTGAGTATAGTATGTTCCAGAAATATGTTCGCGTTTTCCACTGACGAAAGAGCTTTCAATATTGAATCAAATTTTTTCAAAGGTACTGTCGTCCATTTGCCTACGTCGCATTCCGGTTTTCCCCAACCGCCCCACTGTAAAGGCTAGTGGCTGGTCTGTCTTAGCTCTTTTCTGAAAACATTAATTTTTGTTAGGAATTGGACGTCTGCATAATATTACACAAATGTTTAAAATAACTTAAATAAAATGGCCTCGTTAAATAATTAACTGTCACGTGAGTTCCCCCATTTCTACGACCCTGCGACATTACTTGGACAGACAGTACAAAGCATAGCTGAGTAATTTTATCTTTTCGGATCGGACAGAAGTGAAGATTGAATTTACAGTACGTAAGGTTCTCTTTTATAGAGTAGGTACAGAATTATTTCAACATGAGTTACTAGTACGAAGGACGAAACTGTAATTGGAGTTAGGTACAATAGTCTATAGTGTGATAACATGCACAAAAGAACTGAAGCCTGTATCGAAATGAACGGCCAACATTTTCAAATATGTGTTTAAATATCCATATTATGATTATTTTTCAATTTTTCTTCATTCTCTATATTGTACGCTAATGTGCTGTAGACAGTATAATACACACTGCATAATGAATACGTCGGCATGGATAGCTCATTTCGTGAGTAAAAACACTTATTGTTAATACAGTACTGTATTATGATTAAACAAAAACCTAATGAAATTATCAAACTGAAAATCGCGATATTTCCTAGTTTATGTAAATGGATGAACTACTTTTCTTCCCTCCTACACCTAGTAAAGTGATTTGTTTGTATTTTACGCCAATATCATTGAACTCTAGTCGTGGAAGGGGGTAGCAAACGGTGTTTCCGGTTCTCAACCGTTAATCCAAAAGTATACTTACTTATTTAGGCCTACTTACTTATGGTTTTTAAGGAACCCGTAGGTTCATTGCCACCCTCACATAAGCCCGCCATCGGTCCCTATCCTGAGAAAGTTTATTCCTGTCCCTAGCATCATATCCATCCTCCCTCAAATCCATTTTAATATTATCCTCCCATCTACGTATTGGCCTTCCCAAAGGTCTTATTCCCTCCGGTCTCCCAACTAATATACATTTCTAGATACGCCCATACGTGCTAAATGCCCTGCCCATCTCAAATGTCTGGATTTAATGTTCCTAATTATGTCAGATGAAAAATACTAAGCGTGCAGTTCTGCGTTGTGTAACTTTCTCCATTTTCCTGTAATTTCATCCCTCTTAGGTCCAAATATTTTCCTAAGAAACTTATTCTCAAACACCCTTAATCTCTGTTCCTCTCTCAAAGTGAGAGTCCAAGTTTCACAACCATATAGAACAATCGGTAATATAATATAATTGTTTTATAAATTATAATTTTAAGATTTTTTTGACAGCAGACTAGATGGCAAAAGCTTCTCAACCGAATAATAACAGTCATTTCCCATATTTACTCTGCGTTCAATTTTCTCTCGAGTGTTATTTACATTTGTTACTGTTGCTCCAAGATATTTGAATTTCTCCACCTCTTCGAAGGATAAATCTCCAATTTTTATATTTCCATTTCGTGCAATATTCTTATCACGAGACATAATGATATAGTTTGTCTTCTAGGGATTTACTTGCAAACCTATCACTTTACTTGTTTTAAGAAGAAGTTCCGTTTTTTCCCTAACGATTAGTGGATTTTCTCCTAACATATTCACATCATCCGCATAGACAAGAAGCTGATATAACCCGTTCAATTCCAAACCCTCTCTGTTATCCTGAATTTTTCTAATGGTATATTGTAGAGCGAAGTTTGAAAAGCAAAGGTGATAATTTAATGCATCTCATTGCTTTAGTCCGCAGTGAATTGGAAAACACCAGATAGAAAATGGCCTATACGTACTCTGCTGTAAATCCAAAGTATAGCGAGGTTAATACTAGAAATGTTAGTAAAAATATAATGATGTCCCGGTACGTACTCGTTTATGAGGATACCAGAACTTCCAAAGAACTTACACAAGAAGCACATGTAGAAAGACTAGAACCAATTTCTGTAACTATGGACATAAAAATGGAAACTCGAAAAGCCCTGTATTATTTGGTATCGATGTGATTAAATAATAGAAGAAACTACGAAAAATAAAGGTAATTAAATGAGAAAGGGGGAGATAAAAATAATCGGCTTTGCAGATCACGAAGCTAAGTAGACCAGCCATTTTTAACCGGTGTGTCGCGACACAGTAGTGTGCCGACAATGATTCGCTGGTGTGCCGCCAGAAAATGAAAATAGTAAAGTTTTTTTTTTTCGTTGCAAAAAAATGGAGAAATAGACGTGAGAAGAGTAGTAAAAAAAAGTGTGTTCACGAGAGTCAAGTTCCAGCGAATGCGACACAAGCCAACATTTAGTAAAGGTAATGTAGGTGTGCGATTTAAGGTACCTACGGTCACACATCGCTACTTTTGCTGCGCAACTTTAGTACTGCAGCTGCAAAAGTTGCGTGTCGTGTTCACACGTAAGCCAAAAGTAGCGCGCTGCACGCTACTTTTCGTGCTGCGCAACCCGAGTGCTGCAAAAGTTGCAACTGGAGGTTGCGAGTCTGTTCACACACAAGGCGCTACTTTTGTAGCCGCAGTCATGCTGCAGGTTTCCATCTCCGTGTTGACTTCTCAATATACATATTGTGGTTATGTTCGCATTATTAAGAAACTCATGCGAAAGCTTCCTTATCTATTATTTGCTTTTCTGTCGTATCAAGTATTCAGAAATTGACATTATTTTTACTATAAAGCTTTTAAAAACGCCTATATACTTAAATGATAACCAACAGCATATTCACGTAATCAATGTTGGCAACCCTCCTGTTTGTAACTACGCTACGGAAAATTAAAAAAAATGAATTATATCGTCAGCAATTATGCTCAGACTGTGTTGTGTATTTAATAACTGTTACAAATAATTTATTTTCATCACATTTAACATTAAAATATATCCACACAATAAAAGTATCAGTGACACATTTGGGTGGTAACACTGGTTGCAACCGCAGCAAAAGTTTCAACAAAACTGATATCAAAAATGCTGCGGCTGCAACCCTGAGAACCTGTTCACACGTCGCTACTTTTAAGTTGCGCGCAGCATGGAAAAGTAGCGGGCAGCAGGTTCGGCAGCCGCTACTTTTCGGGTTGCACCGTTGTTCACACGTCGCAGTACGAGAGTTGCGCAGTTTTTTGTACTGCAGCGCTGCAAAAGTAGCGACGTGTGACCGTACCTTTAGAGTCGTGTATAACCGGTTACGAAAAATAGAAATCACCTTATTGCTACTGAACGCCTGGCGCTATAGACAGTATGCATAGCTGTTCTATCTCGCGGAGTGATCCAGTGTTCGGTTTAACGAATGTCCGAATCTTTCTCGGGTGAACGGCTCTGGGTCATGAAAGACAGACGACATTGAGCCATCCAGAAATTTCAAGAATCGTTGCAATCGTACCTTTCAATTGATATTCATTCATTCATTCATTCATTCATTCATTCATTCATTCATTCATTCATTCATTCATTCATTCATTCATTCATTCATTCATTCATTCATTCATTCATTCAGCAATCCAGGTATTGCAACAACACGCATCATGAAGCTCCAATCATTGGAGCGTGAGAGTGCTTTTATTTTTGTTAACTTTCTATCTTCTTAAAAATGATTTATTAGTGAAATAATAATACATTCACTTAGAATAATTAAAAGGCATAGGCTATATCAACAACTACTCTTTTAGATGTAGCCTATGCATTTTATGTTTAAAATATGAACGTTACAATAGTAGGGGAGAGACGGGTAGTATCGGACATCGGGTAATATCGGACATTGCGTTTCTTTCATCTACCACCATATGGTAGTATCTGAATGACATGGTTACGTTTCTCTATGCGACATCACAGAAACGTAACCATGTCAATCAGGTATTATCATCGTGTGGTAGATGAAAGAAACTCACTATCCGATATTACCCGATGTCCGATACTACCCGACTCTCTCCTAAATGTGTACCTATTTGTTCCTCCATTTTGTAAGTACCGTAATTGTACTTTATTTTATTCTTGCGTTTGTTTACATGTCAGATTTCATCTATGTATTACGCTCATTTCCTTTGTTGTTACCGGTGTCCATTAGTTGATTTATATTTATTTTATTGCTAATAAGTTTGAAATGAATACAAGTTAATACAATGTAAGATAAACTAGCCCACTCCTGAATGAGTAAGACTCGTGCACAGGAGGGGATTCCAATACAGAAAAAAAATAAAATAAAAATTGAGAGTGAATACAGATTAAAAAGTGTTTAATATGTTTAAACCAAAACTTTAGATGCAATACAATTTTTTTTATTAATTTGGAGAGGATTCGTGGTAAAAATAATATTAAAATAAAATTTGTTTAATAACCTGGGACCTTGACTCATGCTATGATAAAAATCTGCATTGGTTTTACATTTAGGTTCTGACAAACGCAGAGAATTCATATTTTTGGTTCTATATTTATGTATATACCTTTCGAAGTTATTAAGATTTCTGTGAAAATATTTTAATAAAATAAAAAATAAATTTGTTTAATGTTGAAAACGTTGAAATGTTTAAACAACAATTTAGTTGAGTAATCTTTCTGCTTTGTTAAACAAATTTTTAATACTTTTTTTCTGTAGTAAAAGTAACAGATAAAGACAGTATTAATTATGATGATAAATGTACAAAAGTGTCCCATCAAATATAGCCCTGTTCCAAGGTAACACTTTTTCAATTAAGAAAAGTAAATTTGCTTCAATTGTTACTCCATTTGTGTAGTCAGAAGATATCATCAGAGTTCTTGTATGGTGAATTGCGTCTCGTGTTCTGTTTAGCTTGAAAAACTTTAGGGGCAACCTCTTGGAAGTAGGATATTCGGTCGAATGCTCAACCTCGCCCGCTGTTCTCCGACCGGTCGAATATAAACCGGTTCTAAACGATGTTGTGAAGTTCTCTAGTACGACTGGCAGAGAAGAGAATGACTGCCAATCGTACTGTCGGTGACTTAGCTCATCTGCCCTGGAAGGAATGCGGAGTTGGGGTAGTAGTTTCGCACTAGTAGTGGAAGGAGAGAAAGTTAGAAATACAATGTAGCGTGCATTATAAAAACATTCATTTACCAATTCTGCGCCTCCTTACTATGGAGTACATTACTCATTAAAGTTATATTGCTACGTCTTAACTTTGAATATATATTTACAACAGCTTATTCTATTAAACAACGTTAACCTCCATGTTCCAAGTACAAATGGAGAAAGAGAAATGTTTTTTGAAGAAAATAGAAAGGGGATTAAGCAGAGTGTATTCACACCAAAAGTACCGTTAGCCAGCCGCTTGCTCCAAAGTTAGCCTCACACCCCTCTAAACATCACCCCTAACTTCCCCAAGGTTCAGGGCAGATGAGCTGTGTCATCGACTATACTAACCTTGAATTGAATTGAATTTGAATTTAGAGTGGGGGAATTACGACCCATTACTGCGACCTTATTGTCATCCATTGCACTAACCCATCCAACTTAGGCGCATTCCCAACCCACACCAGCTGACTGTACTAAGGTTCGCATTGTATTCAGAATCCTAACAGATAATCCCCTTATCCCTAGGCGAGCCCCTCCGAGCGTCGCCAGCCGGCGTGCTAGCGAATGACGGAATGGAGAATTATTATCGGAATGATGTGGATGCCTAATATTGGGAAAAGGGAGAACCCCGAGAAAAACTCCATCTGCGACCTTTTTCGCCACAAGTCTCGCTATGAACGAACCTGAATTGAATTAAATTGAATTGAAAGGGGGGGGGGAATGGGAGGAGAAATTTAAAAGTTCCGGGCTGAGAGACATTGATGGTGGGTTGCAAGAACGCTTTTATTCCTTCGTTAGCTGCTAACGGACCAATAAGTTCGAAAGACGAGTTGCAAGAAACATCTTTAGTGTTATTGGCCCGTTAAAGGATTCACTAACTTAGAGATCTGATTTCCCTCCTATAATAATATTTATTCCTCCGTTAGACAGCCATCTTACGTACATTTTGTGTATTGGCGAGTAGTTTATATATTTTGATTCATCATAATGTTACCTGTATGATACTCAAGCATACGATATTTTGTATAATAGGCTTATATACACGATATTAAAATAATATTGCATATTGGTGGCTAAAAAAGTGATACCGGTACCTCGTATCTGTACATTTACAGGTAGCCTAAATAAAAAAAAAAAACTGTTTTAGAAATTAGTTTCACAAAATAGACAAACTTACTCGTATATATGTTTCTGTTTCGCAAAATCTTCTTTTCGAGAACAATATATTAGTACACTGTCCAATTTTGTGAACATAATAATAATAATAATAATAATAATAATAATAATAATAATAATAATAATGTAGTTAATCTAAAAGTAATAAAGTAGTTAAACTAAATTACCAGTTTTGTAGATACGAGGTATCTGTTCTTAGCCATCGATATACGGTAATTTGATTACCTTATTTATTTACTTATTTATTTATTAATTCTTCGAATGGCGAATTTATTATTTATTTCTTTATTACAGACGCTAGTACATCGTGTGACGGCGAGGTTATGTGCTCGGTAGTCTGTCTTTTTATTTTATATAAAATTAGTGCACTCGTGCGCTATTTCTAATAACAAATAGACATATTTATCTTTCTCACTGAAATTTCTGCCCCTGATGTCTTTCTGGTCCGTATTAGTCTAAATTTATTGCAAAATTTGACAACAATAAAAGTAATTTCTCACATCAGTCAAGCAGCCGATGTTCACTTTTTATTAATTCACGTACTTTTGCCTCACTTCTGAAATCCAGAGATGCTTGGTTAACGACCCAATAACTAGTGGCCCGTTAAATTCCTCTTCTGCAACCCGACAATCCACTAACTTTAAAGGTCCACTAACGAATGAAGGAATACTTTATAGGTCTGTTTTCTTGCAACCCAGAATGAGTATGTGAGGTCCAAGCCTGTTGGCCACTTGTCTCACTCCGGGTTACACTGATCCACTGAAGGAGTTCTAGAATATTTTGAGGGGGAAAAGCCGAAAATGGACGTAACCTCTTAGGTACCACATATAGGCGTGAGAGGGATGAGCCGAATAGCTGACTGCAGTAGAAAGAAATGGCGGTAGGTATTAGCCTGCACATTGCAAGGAATTCTGTCCTTTCGCAGTGCAAGTGAGTCGAGAAAACTCGCTCGTGTAAAGGTGCGTACACACTAAGCGAACGAACAACGAACGAACGACAAACGATTGCGTTCGTTGATTGAAATCGGTACGTGTGTACGTCGCAACAAAGGCAAACCGATCGTTTGGTTTGCCTTCGGAAGTGATCCGTCGCTTGTCGGTACATCAAAGGAAGTTGGTATTCGTTGTGGACGGGATTTGCCACTAGCTTGTAGTTCGTAGCAGAACGCAGCGCTTAGTTCAATTTCACTAACAGGATGTCGAAACTGGAGTGGACGGAAGGCGCTGTTATAAATCTTATTAATGCATATAGGGAGCAGGAAACTTCATGGAATTCCAAGCATCCTACTTACCACAATAAAGTAAGAAAACATGATGTTTAGGAACCTATTGGAAAGATGTTCAGCTGCAAGATAGGAGAGTCAAACACGTGCAAAATTTGAAAATTATTTTTGTTTATTTATTTTCAGTAGATACATGTTTTTTTTATTGTAGGGAGCAGAAGTCAAAAAGAAAATTGAGTCCCTACTGACATCATTCCGGAGGGAAAGACAGAAGTCCACAAAAAGATATGAAATGGGGAGTGATGAAGTGTACGAGTCAACTTGGTTCGCGTATAAACATATGTCGTTCCTTTTGGACAAAGTCACTCCCAGAAATAACAAAGTTCCAACATTGTGCACACAAAATAAATTATTGGCACTGAAAAGTGTCTTTTCGTAAGCATGATGCGCATACGACAAACACAGACAAATCTCTCTTTTTAGTAGGCCTACAGTATTTTAAGATAATTATTGTCAGTGAGGTATCCGTGTACTGAAGCTTTCCCCTGGGGCCTATTTCATAAAAGTAATAATTTAATACCATTACTGAAAAAGTAATAACATTAAGTAATATTATTACTGTTCTGTTTCATAGAAGTAATAGTTAATAATATTATGTATTACTGTAAACGCTCATATTATTACTAAAATAAATAACAATATTACTAAAGTGTTTCATAAAGCAGCAAAGATAATTAAATTTATTAATAATATTAACGTTAGTTCCATGACTGTATTTTAAGTAATAGTTTAATAATTTGTGAAAAGTAAATGCCAATGTAGGGTTAGATTTTGAAGATAAAACCGTGAAAACATTTGAAATGGACAATTCTGACTCAAATAGTGATGAAGAGGGAGCGTTTGTCCTACGTCCAAGAAATTTTAGACAACGAATATCCTACAACCATATGCAAGAAAGTTGTGAATATAATGAAATAGTTGACCTTTCAATTCGAGAACTTTTCGCAAAAAACTCTGTTTCTTCAAGTTATTTTCACGTCTTTTCCCCATTTTAAAAAGCATCAGAGACAAAATGAATTATTAACAAAGTCCCTCTCCATACTTACAAATACTTACAAACTGTCATAGGCGCCAATGTAGATGGACCAGGCTGAAATTGAAAACTATCTTATCTTATTGTAAAAGAGGAACAATTGGAAAGGGTGAAACCTAAATTAAATTCAATTACAGTATAGAACTGTTAGATAGTAATTACTGTATATTTTACATTATTTTATGTTATTTGAATGATTGAACTTAACATTTTTTCCCTCCTTTCTCGTCATTTTTTAAATTATAATAATTGTTCAGAAATATATGCCTATGGGACATTTACATCACAAAATACAGTAATATTAATATTTTCTGTACCTATTGAAATGTTTTTTCAATGTATACTTGTGGCAACCTGAATCTATATACTCTTCACTAATTAACATTGTGAAGATCTTGGTGAGCCAAAATCTTTTGCAGACATATATCAACAAGTAGATCTATTACAAAATATATGGATTACTTTAAACCACCCCTATTGAGGGCATAAACTAAAATTAACTTACGAGATTTATAGGTACTGTATCTACAATTCCACATCACAATCTCTAATTAGAACATATTTGCATTTTGTATAGTCAGGTAACTTCTTGGAAATACTACTTACAACATAATCAGCAATAAAAACCCATTAAGACAATTTCAGTATTTTTATTAATTTCGTCATAACATTAATCTTCTACAACATCCACACTTTCAAACTCAAACACGATATTTTCTAGGAACGACTTCACCGCGTAAATACTTATGTCGTTATTGCATTACTTATTTATTTTTTGGTAAAAGAGTAATTTTTATGTGTATTTATTTACGCTTGCACCAATAAATACTTGCGCAGTATTCCGAATTATAATGGAACTTGAAAATATCTTACATAAGACGCTTTGCAGGGTCCACCAACCCTGTCGTTAACACTGTCCTTAAGGCTGCTACAATATTGTCATCAAAAGTTTTCACTGCTTAACATTTTCATATGGTACTTCTTTAGATAACGAGGTGCGCGCGCACACTCATGCTTCTGTCACTGATACACTGTTTTTGGAATTGCAAACTTTAAAACAGCAGAGACGTGAACAATTAGGAATGATAAATATCTGTTCACAATATTTTAGATGTATCATATTGTTTCTTTTACTCGTAAATCAACTGAATCAAAATAACAGAAACAATAACTTCGAGTTGCAGTGATTTACAATCTTATCTGAAATAAATTGTCTCCCAAACCTTCACACATATTACGATTTACTCTGTTGTTGCTATTAAAGATAGTACTTCAAAACTTATTTCATTCAACAACTGTTAACAGAGAGAATAATATAAATAGCTGTAGAGTGCAGATCAACTTGATTATGTTTATCAGCCTTAACCTCAAATCATCTGGCTACTGTACGTATTTTATGACTCGTGCAAAACGTTTATGAAACAGAATTTAGTCGGTTAATAAAATTGTTTTCATGACTGTAATAGCCTACTATTACTTAATATTATTAGTGTTTATGAAACAAGCCTGCACTTGCTATAATTATATTTTCGTTCGTTGTTCGTTCGCTAAGTGTGTACGCACCTTAATAGGTTTGATGTCCGATGACTAAACCTAACGCAAGGCCCCCGGAAGAAACGCCGCAAGTTCTAAGTCTGCAATTTGAAAGGTTCTCTGTCCTTCCGCAATACGAGTAGAGACGAGTAACGTCGTTAATGTGACTGGTAGTATGTAGAAGCTGAGTCAGGGCATTTATGTCGAGAATTTAAATCGCGATATTTCGGGAATTTTATAGGAAAAGGTATATAGGTCCGTGGCCCATTTCTTTTAGGGCCCATCTCAAATTTGCCTTAGGAAAACCACGGACATATATTAGGCAGGATGAATTGTTTCAATTTAAGAGACTAGCCAATTGGCTCTTAGGAATTATGACTTGCATCCAAATGTTTGTCTCAAAGTAGATACCGCCAATTGCCACTGTGAACAAACCTTAAAAAAAATATAGTTTTTATTTGTTTTTATGAAAAAATTCCCTCCCTCACACCTTCCCTCCCTCCCTCCCTCCCCAGTTAGAAACCACAGGTTTCGATTATAAGAGGGTACCGTGGGATTTTAAATTACAAGTTGTAAAAGATTAAAAAAATGCTGATGTAGAGAAAATAAAGGTATCAGCATGGGTCCAGAAATGCTTACGTTATCTAAGTTAAAAGGTTCTCAAGTAAAATCTTTGTGAAACCATTTCATTATTAACTGGAATTAAATTTTCAACTCATGCGAGATTTTGTTGAAATTTATAACTTAATGTCTAGACTCTAGACGAGTTAAGTTAAAATATTTTTTAACTCCCGCAAATGGTTTCCAGTCTTTATAGTTATAAAGTCTGTGTATACATATTACAAAATTTAATTAACAATTACATTCTTTCTCACTTATTTGTGCCTACATAAAGCCAAATAGAACCAGTGTTGCCAATTCAGTGGTTTTACAGCTAGATCTAGCGTTTTTCAGTTTTAGTTTAGCGGGTAAAATTTATTAATTTGTATTTCTCATATAGGGATTTAGCGGTTTTTTTTAACACTCACGGCGGTAAAATAATCTTATTTTACATTGACAATATAGCAATTTAGCGGTTTCTGCACTGGATCTGAGCGGGTTTTTAAGAATCGAGTTGGCAACGCTGAATGGAACGAGGCTCAAGTCTTAAATCAATCGACCTCCCACCTAAAAGCCAAATTGGCTAGTCTCTTATAATGAGACAACTCATCCTGCCTAAGGTATTTCCGTGGGTTTCCTAAGGCGTTAAGGCAAATGTCGGGATGAACCCTAAGAGAAATGGGCCACGGACCTATATGCCCTTCCCCATAAATTCCCCCTTTCCTAACAAACGACGTAATGCCCTAGTTCAGAATCTATAAAATTACCTGTTACATGTGAAAGATCACTCATGTAGTCGCAATGCGGAAGGACAGGGAACCTTCCAATTTGCAGATTCAGAATTCACGGCGTCACTTCTGACGGTCTTCACCTGCCTTTTCATCGAACAACAGACGACAAAGTCTTCTCAAATCCTCCTGCACTGCGAAATGACACATTTCATTTCAATGTGCAGATTTACACCAGCCATTTCTTCCTCGTCCCGTCCCGTGATCACTTTGATCACACTTCCGTCTCCTCGCGTATGCGGTACCTAAAAGGTTACGTCCATTTTCGGTTTTTCCCCTTCAAAATTTTCTAGAGCTCCTTCAGTGGAGCAGCGTAACCCGGAGTGAGACTAGTGGCCAACAGGCTTGGAGCTCACATATTTAGTTTCTTACAGCCCCGAACCCCTTGCAAGGACGCTTTTTGCGTACCTTTTAAATTTTTCCTCCCAATTCTCCTCTTTCATTTCAATTACAAAATAGGCAATATATTATCATAGAAGAACTCATCATGATTATTGGTCATTTTATTTATCCTGACCACAGTATAGGGATAATCAGTACAGACAATTAGCCCATTTCGTGGGAACGAATTCTGAATGCGCATGTTACGAAACTGGGTACTGCAGATACGACTATTTTCTGCAAATAAAATATTAATCATAATTTCACAATGACACCGGTTAAATACACAAATTTTTCTGAACTGTATATGATGCGACGTGCAATTTTTGTCGAGCAACTCTCCATCCGTGCACGGCTTCACATTGAATATAGTCCTCTGACATTGACCAGAGTCCTTGGATCTGACATTGACCTCCAGACTCAGCCATCTAGCGGAGTAATAAGACATCATTGCATATTGTCACAGTCTGCTATATACAGGCACGAAGCTTGAGTTTTGAGGGTGCTAGAAATAATAGACTGTGACGGTACTATTTTGCATTGCCTGTAATGAGGCGATATTATCGATCCTAGTGGTGAGCAACTATCTAATGTTTGCATATATACTACGTATTGAGCTTCGCGACTGTATATACTAGACTGTGATATTGTATAGCTCTCATTCGACCACGTTGGCTCCAGTGATACTAACTGGACCATAATTGAGGACCATTTTGTCAAAATTCAACATTTACCAAAACAAAAATATTTGAGAGATGTTTTTTTTATTTTTTTTTGTAAATGAAAGACAGAAAAAAACTAAATGCAATGCAAATCCAGAACAAATTATCAAAATATTGCAGTTTTATTAACTCAACATCTTCAAAAACTCACTATCGGTTTAATTTGTTTTATGCTCGACCATGCCGAAATGTAGTAATTATACACCTGGTAGTAGCCCTTTAATGCACCTCATTAAAGTACACATATTCATTATAATTCAGTTGTTCAGCCAATGAGAAATCACCATTGTACCATTATGAAACCGCAAGTATCGATTATTCTCGGATATGCAATCGAAAGACAATTAGCGAAAAGTCACGGAGGCTGGAAATCCAATACTGTCGCAGAAGGTTATGTTCTGTTACTATAATAATTAGAGTTAATTGTAAATAACATTCAAATAAATTCAATTTGTCATCTCGTTTTTCAATTCTAAATCAATTTCCAGGTTATATCAAGCCTAATGTTCATGTTATTCTCCAGATTATATCAAGGTCAATGACATTCGTGCCTCGGAAAAAATCAATACTTTCGCGTCTGCGCAAATCTCACAATTCAGGTCAGTTCCGCTCCTCATTTACATAACCATAACATGAATACTTATGAATAATTTCAAGTTAGAAATATGGTCGAGCATAAAACGTCGTATGAAACTTGCGCTCGTTTCATAAACAAACATACTCGCGTCTTAATTACTACCATTATATGCTCGTTGCATAATGTACTATTATGACACTTAAATACTTACGATAGGCACATTTTGTTTATTGAAATTGGTATAGTATTGTGACAAAATTCGGATAATTGTGGCACATGTTGAAATTACAGTATTTATGTAAAAAAATACTACCCTTATATTAGGAACTAGCCGTACCCGTGCGCTCCGCTGCACCCGTTAGAAATAAATATAAAGTAATTACATAATTAAAATAGGACATTTGATCCAGGGAACATTCGTGTTTGATAGAAGGATAAATCGTTTAATATGTTACTTAATTTAAATTGCATCCAAATAATTAAAATGCGATCATTTTGGCCCAGAGACACTCATTTGGTGCAATGACAATTCCTTTAAAATGTTTCTTAATTTTTATTACATGCAATCATAGGTTAATGAAGATTGACATCATTTAGATTTAATGTGTATATTTTATTTTACTTGTTATAGGTTTCCATTGCATTATGGTAATAACTTAATTTTAACCCTTGTTTTCTACGTATTCAGTAAATGGTATGGTTCTGAACCCTTCAAATAACTTAAATTATATAATATAATATTACATATTATATTATATTATATTATATTATATTATATTATATTATATTATATTATATTATATTATATTATATTATATTATATTATATTATATTATATACTATATGAGATGTCACTGTAATAACGTTATAGCATTATGTCCATCTACAGAAACTACACTTTCCAATGGTGAAATAATAATTAATTATACAAATCGGTTAATTTAGCTTCCGATATTACTTCATACAAACACAGAAACATTCTCTGTAGGGTATCTTTCATAGCTTTCGATTGTTGCTGTCCAAGGCCCGTCATAGACGAAGTCATTTTTTTTTAATTCATTACACGGCCTTAGATGGCAGTTATTTTAATTTTAAAAATCATTTATCTCATTAAATATCAGTCCAATCAAAATTTGTGAAGGAATAAAACTTATCGAAAATTATGTTTAAAGAAACTTTTGTTATGTAACATTTTTCACAAAAATCAATAATAAGCGAGATATTTCGATTTATTTAATTCAGACCCCCTTATAACCCGCTTTTAAATAATGTTTTTTGAATACCATATAGCCTAAAGTCTAAGTTACAACGAACATAATTTATATTCCAATTTTCATCGAAATCCGTTCAGCCATTATCGCGTGAAAAGGTAACAAACATACAGACAGACATAAAACAAAAATTTCAAAAAAGCGATTTTCGGTTTCATGGTGGTTAATTATATATGTTAGGACCAATTATTTTTGGAAAATCGAAAATTACCAGAGAAATTTCGGCTACAGATTTATTATTAGTATAGATTAATACTATTTAGTAAGGTGTGCGAAATATTTCTGTATTTATATTAACATAAAGCTCCCAGTTGTACTTTTGCATATCTCCGACATATTTCCCACTTTCCTGCAATACTTTATCAAAAAACACTTTTCGTTTTTCCGTAGTATCGTCAAAATATGAAAGACGTTTTCTGACATCTGACATCTTCGTTATTTTTTGAACTCACTTGATCTGTGGACAGATGTTTCTCTAGTTTCTCCAGTGATAGTGAAATTTTATTGTAGAGTCTAATCACTTTTCTTAGTATATCAGCTTTCGGCAGAAGATGAATATGTGTCCTGAACTTGACATTTACATCTCGGACGCCATCGTGCTTTGATGTACTGCAGTATTCTGACCTCTGTGATTTTTAGTCAGTTATTTTATAACGCTGTATCAAGTACTCGGTTATTTAGGTCGATGGGGTTGGTGATAGCGAGATGGTATTTGGCTATATGAGGCCGAGGATTTGTCATAGATTACCTAACATTCGCCTTACGGTTAGAGAAAATCTCGAAAAAACCCATTGACGGAATGGAGAAATATTAACGGACTTATGTAGATTCCTAATATGGGAAAATGGAAGACCCCTGAGGAAAATCTAATCTGCGACCTTTACCGTCACAAGTGTCACTATGAAGAACCTTAAGAATATCATTTTTATTTATTTTTACGAAAAAATCTCCTCCCCCCAGTCAGAAACCGCAGGTTTCTAAAGGGTGCGTCAGAAAGAACGGATGGATTTCACAGGGCAAGAAAATTGTAAGGATTCATCAAATAAAAAATTTATTGTTATCAACAGACTCACCAATACATGCAGTTTATTTATGGTATACAACATCATCCATATGATGCCCTTAGCTTTCGATACAGGCATCGAGGCGTTTTCTGAATTTCGCAGTAACTTTCACAGTCCCAGTTGGTGGGATTGCCGCAATTTCTTCACGAATCGCCGTCTTCAGTTCGTCCAATGTATGTGGTTACTTGTGCCTTCAAATAGTCCCAAAGAAAGAACTCGCAGGGCGCGAGATCTTACCGTAACCTCGGACAATCTCAGTGCAATAGCATGTTTGCGGGCTGATATTTGAGGTGGCCGGACAACCTACTGTCTGTCTCCACATTTGCAGGTGTCCACGCGCTCCGTGTTCGTCCAAGTGATTTCTTCTTTAATGTTGAACCTGTGGTACGAAATGAAGCCACCCACCGCAAAATTGTATTCCGAGTTGGAATCCTAGCGTGACGTCCGATGTCGAAATGAGTCCTGAGTGACGATCACAGACTCTTCATTTTTCAAAAATGTCTCTGCGATGAAAGCACGTTGTACACCAGACCAACACCATGTTCTCAACTGAAACTGCATTCTCTCGCTGATCCAACAGTCGTGGTCCCTCTCACTCTATCCCTCCCCTCGCTGCGTATCGATAGTTTGAAATCCATCCGTTCTTTCTGAAGCACCCTGTATTATAAGAGTGTTCCATGGAATTTTAAATTACAAATGTAATGTGTCACATGTTGAAAAAGGTTGAAAAACGCTGAACGAGACTATGGTAGAAATGGAGGATGACCTGATCATAACACTTCCTGATACTCTTCATCACTCACCGTTTCAATTTCTCGTCATTGGAACTCCCTACCTCATACCTTAAGGGACTGTCACACATTTACTAATTTCAAAACCTGGTTGTCACACTGCTTAGATTGTGAGCTTTTCTAAAATATAATTTTTTCTAATATATGATTTTTGTTCTTAACATATATATTGTCTTTATTATTTTAACAATTACTTCGATTCACATTACCATAATTGTTTGATTCTTAGAATTACACGTAACGAAATTTGGTTTCATTTTATTATTATTATTATTATTATTATTATTATTATTATTATTATTATTATTATTATTATCGGACCATCGGATCTGTGCCCCTTCAGCGCTGTCGTCGTTCTTGAAAAAGTTAACGCCTGTACTCACTCCTTTCCACCCGCTTTCCTCCCACCACGTCAAACAGCAGGCCACGAACCTTGCCGAATAGGGATGTTGCCAAACTTCCGTCAAACGGTGTCATAAATAACTGGTCCTCCATACTACGATATCATTTCTTTCAATCAAAATACGTCTTGTATTTATACATTTTTTAAACCTAAATCCCATGTCTCGAATCACTTTCCGTAGCGTTTCTCTCCAACCTTGGAAATTATTGCTTCTCTCGCAACCTTCAGTAATTTCTTAAATGTTGGAACTTTTTTCTGCACGTTATAAAATTCTTGTATCTTTCTTCTTAAAATATACATCAGTTCATATCATCTACAAGAATTAAAGGTTCCCTTGGCCTGTTCTTCCCTGGTGATTCTGGCTTTTAATCTCTTGCACGGACTCCCTCTTTCCTGATTTTCTTTATTAGGCGCTCTGACCTACCTATATAAATTACATAACATGTTATATCAGTATTAGTTAAGTAAGTAGTTTTAATACTTAATCAATTGAAATAAAATAAGTCTCACCAGTGATCGCAGTTGCTATTTTCGTTGCCTGATTTATAGGAAACAGATATTGACCTGTTTGTTTTTTTCATAGAAAATGATATTACGTACTTGCTTAATAATATTTCTTTCGCCACTCCTTGCTACAGTATTCATGTTGAATTGTCAACACTGAACTGCAAGTGCAAATAAACTGTCCTGCAAGAAGGCTCAAAATTGTGAATAGTAGGGGGAGAGAAAGGGAGAGAGATAGAAAAGAGAGAGATAGGAATGCAGAGAGAGAAATGAATTACCGAGGCTGAGAAGGAATTAGGGTTCATTTCGCATATCTTACGGGGGCACAGATCCGATGGTCCGACAATATTATTATTATTATTATTATTATTATTATTATTATTATTATTATTATTATCATTAATTCTATTTTCCTGTTTTTATTCCATTTTTATATTTTATATTTGCTATTGTTCTATTACTGGTTGAGTAGAAGAGAAGGCTTTATGGCCTTAACCCTGGCAGTAGAAATAAATCTACTAAATAAATAAAACATTTATTACATACTTTTGTATAATGCGGAAAAATATAACATGAAGGCATCTACCAGGGCATTCAATAAGTATGGAAACTGTGCTGTAAATCAGCGCTCCTAGCGGTGAGCATCGAAATATTTTAATACGTAATAGAGGAGCAATTATTGCATAAATGTGTAATATTAAAAGTCTTTAAGTAACCATATTTTGTAAATACAGGGACTGTTTCTGATTGTAAAAACGCATGAAAAAAATTTGTAGACGAGTGTAATTTAAATTGTAGGAAACATCATCGTTGTATCTGTCTTTATCAACAGTAATCTCACTAGAGGTTTTGATTTATCTAGAGAAAATCAAAACTCGAGTGGGATTTAATTGACTATTACATGATTAGAAGAAACTATATAAAGATTAGAAGTAACAAAGTACTCCAATGCAATAAAATATTAATTGGCTTACCAAAATACAACTGTCTTCAAATGTATTTTTGTACCATCTCAACATTACGCTAGATGGCAGTAGTGTTTTATGATTATGTTTTCTTGTTACCAGTATCAGTTGTGCCAACTATTGAATCATCATTGAACTCTGTGGACTGTTACTAGTCAAGAAGGCTTTGTTGATTCAGTTTCATTTTTATTAAAACATTTGCATTCCACTTCAATCATCCGGATCCCAGTAATCAACGTCACTTGACAGATGATTTTCAATAAATCTTAGTATTAAACAATCTCTGATACGTGACTATTCATAATATCATATAACAGAAGCTATAACAAACATAACCTAAATAATATAAACAAGTGTTAGAAAAGTTTTAATTAGGGATGATGAAATAAACAAGAAACGTTTTAATTAACGATGATGAAATAAAAAATATACATGAATAATTTTAAAAGAAACAATTATTGAAAGTACAATTTTCAAACTTGAATGTTTTAGTGTTTGGTGGTTCAGTTGATGTTATATTGGACGTGTGCGTAAAAGAAGTGAACTCATTGATGTACATGGTGTATCCCTCAACTTATTCAGGATTTCCGAATGGTTCTCTTCATATATGACCAGTGATCTTTATTAATTGTTGTTCTTGAATGCCAATGCGAATCATATTTGAAAGTGCTGTGCATCAACTGGAGTGGTTTGTAATTTTCTGTTTTTTGAGTCCAGACCAGTGCAGTTTGAAATGTTGGCAAACAAAGAAACAAATGCTAGGGTAGTGATAAAAATAAACAAATGCTAGGTACGCGATAAAATTAAACAAATGCTAGGGACGCGATAAAATTGTGCGATAAGCAGCCATGATTGGTTGAAAGACGTCCTTTCGTACCGTTTTATTGGTCGAAAGTAGTGTGACGTAGTAAAAGTGTAATAGTCACTATAATGCATTGTGAACAGTCTGCAAGGTCTAGTTTTTAAATCATGAATAGAATGTCAACTTCAGCATAAACAATATGCAATTGTTCCCTGATAGTGCCTGTCAACCTGCGGCACGCGCTAAAAATGATGTCACGTCAATATAGTCTATGGGCTATACTACACGAACGTTAAAAACGTTGCGTTGACAACGTTCTTTTATAGGAACTTAGTTTTTGGTAATATGATCGCTTGTATAATTGCATGACTATACTACACAAGCGTTAAAAATGCTGCGTTTGGTTGCATTGCTTCGACGTTGAGAAGTTTCAACGCAGAGGTCTGCGTTGGCAACGCCATCTT
This sequence comes from Periplaneta americana, assembly GCF_040183065.1. NCBI lineage: Eukaryota > Metazoa > Arthropoda > Insecta > Blattodea > Blattidae > Periplaneta > Periplaneta americana. Next base: position 158,462,757 of record NC_091121.1, read on the forward strand.
TTGCAAACGTATTCATACTACATGTGCGTCACCAACGCAACGTCAACAACAGACTGGATATTGTCAAGCAAATGCAGTTTTTACTACCTATTCTTGGTGAGAATGAAACCATTTCGTATATACTCGTACCTCCACCTAAACAAGAAGACATACCGGATGGTATTATTTCTCAGGCTACTTCGGGTCATGAGAGTAATGTAAACGATACCCAAACAAAATCGGGACCATCTCTTCGCTCGACAGGGACAGGAAGAAAAGAAAAATCAGAAAATATTCTAGTAACTGCAACAAGGGATATCACAAATATATTATCAGAGAGCGTGGCCATACAAAGACTAGACAGAGGGAATGACAAGGATGGAAACAAAGCTTTCCTATTATAATTTATCAAAATCATGGACAATTTACCTCCAGAGCTTGCAATTGAAGCCCGTTTCAAAGTTTCTGAAGTGTTCAGACACCTGCTTGTCGTGCAACGGGCAACATTAAGAATGTCCCAATTGTCAGATATGTCGCCGTTGAGTGTTATTGCTGATGGTTCAAATGATTCTGAGTTCATTAATTTCAGTCAGTACTGATTTCTGCAGTTTGTAATGTTCTTAATTTTCAACATATTATGCATAAAATAAAAATATAATCATTACAAATTAAGACAAATTTTATTACTTATCTTAATGTTACAACCAACTTTTCGACAGGATGAATTGATTTCGTCATTACAGTATCAGTTTTCCTAATTTTATGAGAAATTAAATTCAAAAGATCATCAAAACTTTTTATTGACATTTTGTAATAGAGAAAAAATTTGTCGGGATACTGTCGGTGATTTTCAAAAGCAGTACAGTATAAAAATTTTCTGTCGAAAGTCTCTTAATGTTTGCGGGATGAATTCACTATCTCCTTTTCCTCTTTTTTTTTTTTTTTTTTTTTTTTTTTTTTGAGACAGACTTAACACATAGCAAATATACATATGCAACTTGTACAACATCCATTGCAGTTCCGAAACCAAACACAGCGTCCCTAACGCAACGTGTAGTTTATACATTTTTCACACGTTACCAACGCCTATCAACGCAACATTTTTAACATTAGTGTAGTATAGCCCTATGAACTAACGTTTTTTCCGTCCGAGAATACGGTCCCTACTGATTGTGCTCCTCCTGTCCCAAATAACCCCTATATGTGTATCACAGCGTTCGAAATTCACATCCTATGGGGTGGGCGAGAATATGAGTTTGAAAGAAAGGACGGGTAAACTCAATAAAAAGCCAGTTGAAATATTTTTTACACAAGAAGACCCGTTAGATTTTTAATATCAGCGGCCATACGCGAGAGATTACTGCATCTACTACATACCCACCGTCTCGGGGACCAGCAGCATATAAAGTCTGGCAAAGGATATTATCGATAGGACATAAAAGCTTCACTAAAATAATGGTGAATATATTATGTCTAAATAACTAGAATGCAAACACATTTATTTTTCTGTCGAGTGTTTAAGATATTTTTTTATTTATTTTAGTAGGTTATTTTACGACGCTTTATAAACATCTTAGGTTACTTAGCGTCTGAATGAGATGAAGGTGATAATGCCGGTGAAACGAGTCCGGGGTCCAACACCGAAAGTTACCCAGCATTTGCTCATATTGGGTTGAGGGAAAACCCCGGAAAAAACCTCAACCAGGTAACTTGCCCCGACCGGGAATCGAAGCCGGACCACCTGGTTTCGCCGCCAGACGCGCTGGCCGTTACTCCACAGGTGTGGACTGTTTAAGATATTTACTCTCTCAATATCTATTTAAGGGAAGTTAAACTTGGACCCTACAAACGAAATAATACTTAGTTATTTTAACATGTGTCTCTTGCGCTATTTTTGGACAGCCGATAAGTCTGTGTATTAGATAATTAGACTAATAATTTACAATTTTTTATTTTAAATTGTTGGTTCTGATATCTGGCGGCAAATTTATGAACTGCCTTTACAGTGTTGATCCACATGACAAGTGTGGCATTGAATGCTATATGGCGGTAAATTTTTGAAAATATGGCTGGAGTTTCAACTCGCAATCGAAATTGAATAAATTCGGGAAGAGAATCGGAAGAAGTAAAAGAAGCTGCAGGGAGAAGAACATTGGAATTATTGATGAAGGATAGGTGGAGCGGAGAAAAATTCTCTCCGGCACCGGGAGTCGAACCCGAGTTTTCAGCTCTACGTGCTGACGCTTTATCCACTAAGCCACACCGGATTCCAGTTCCGATGCAGGATTGAATCCTCTCAGTTTAAGTTCCACGTCTTAGTTTCCCTTTAGTGGCCAGCCCTCATGCACTGTGTCACAGATGTGTGACAGTGGCAAAATGTCCAAAACACTAATATACAGAGGTGCACTCATTACGAGTGACTAAGTGGCCAGGATCCGACGGAATGAACGCCGTCTTAACTCACTAAGTGATTATATATACGCATATCATATTATTGCTATGTACCGAAACACATAGGCTATATTTCCTTGCAAGAATTCCGCGTTATCATATGATGAAGGATCAGTGGAGCGGAGAAACTGAGAGGATTCAATCCGACATCTGAATTGGAATTCGGTGTGGCTTACTGGATAGAGCGTCAGCACGTAGAGCTGAAAACCCGGGTTCGAATCCAGCGCTGGAGATAATTTTTCTCTGTTCCATCCATCCTTCATCATATGAGAACGCAGAATTCTGCACGGAAATATTATATGTACTTCGGTACATCGCATTAATATATAGGGAATTATTGCCAGCAAAATGAAAATCTAAGAACAAAAATGATTCATCATACAGGAGGTTTATGGAATGGTGTAAGGTGAAGAATGTTAGGAAGAAGTAAGTAAGTAATTCTTGTAACAAAGACAGCAGAGCAGGTTTAGCGCGGCTAAGATTGGGGGCATGGAAGGGTAATAAAATTGTCAACGAAGGAGAGCGCCTTTGTCCACTGTGCGGAGAAAAGAACTCCTCGAAACATATTTTATTGCAGTGTGTTGAATTGAAACATATCCGAAAAAAAATATCTATCACTCTCGATATCTACCAGAATAGGAGTTCGCTTGCATGTCATGACCTTATGGGGAATAGAGAATGGTAACAAAAGACTGGATTGTTCCTCTTGAAGGCGAGACAGATTTGAACTTCAGCTGTTCAAGTTTTTGATGCTAACTGACGAAGGGATACTCAATTATACATTTTTATGCCTGTTTAGGTTAGGATAGGCCTATATTATATAATGTGTTTTGTTTGTGCCATTTTCATTTTAATCTGTGTATTCTTTTGGAGAGTGGTTGGATGTAGGTGAGGGGGTGAAACCTACAAAGTAGGACTTATTTTAAACAGCACGTACGGTCGGAAGTCGCTTGCATGAGATTTATGAGAAAATTCTGTTAATATAGTACATATGTATGTGCAATACTGCTTAATAAATCCTCTACATAAGACTTGTAAGTAAGTAAGTAAATAAGTAAGCAAGCAGTGCCGTGTCTGTGGCTATGGTGCTAGGGTGATGGCCTTACATCCAGGGGTCCCGGGTTCGATTCTCGACCAGACCGTGGTGGAATACGTAGTGAACAAAGACGTTGCAGAAGGTTTTCTCGGGGTACTCTCGTTTCCCTCTATAATTCCACCTCCACCTCCCCCTCATTTCATCTATCATCCGCAATAGTAAAAATAGTCAGGAGTGAAGTCCTGGGGAGTATTACGGGTTTCCGATGCAGGTATAGGAGGGGCTTGGGACTCCGAGCTCCTGGGGCTCATCAGGGTACTAGTGTGGACGGGACCTGGCTCTATCGGGGGCTGAAGCAGGATGGCCCACTTGTCAACGTCGGCTGATCGGGAAGGGCTTGGGCTCCTGGTCCGTAGGCTACTCGTCCGCGAAACGAGACGTGGCTCTACTACTTCGTTTCTGGAATCTGTGGAGTATAGGAACTGAAACAAGTCTTTTGCGCAAGTGGTGAGTGGAGGGGGCCAGTCCAATGACAGCTATGGGGGAAAGCATTGATTGAAAACGAGCGTCTAAAATCCCACTCCTACCTATCACCATCTGTCACGCGCATATTACCCTTAGCGGACGTGAGCCGATACAGCCCGCAATACACTCTCGCACTGATAGGCTATGCCCATTCGCTTGTCATAGGCTCCACCCAAATTCATCGATTTACTCCACAGATTCCAAATACGGAGTGTACTCTAAATGGTTCTACTTAACTCAGATGCCTCTACTCTCGGTTTTACTGAAGAAAAAGGATATGTCGGAAGTGTTGGTTTTCTATACTGCTTGACACTCTGTTTTCTTTAGCCCATAGTTAACACAGAAATTTTCAAAATTATGAAAGTTCAGACGTATTCAGTAAAAAAAATCCTATGGCAATAAAATGACAGATTACGAATCGCAAAAAATTTGGCGAACAGAAAACATTATAAACTTATGTAGAAACCTGTAAATATATAGGGTGTTTAAAAAATATGGGGCATAATTTCAGGTATGTATTTCCCACATGTAGACAATCAAAATAGTTCATTACAACATGTGTCCGGAAATGCTTCATTTCCGAGTTATGGCCTTCACAACATTGAAATTCACAGGAACGTTTTTCTTTTCGCAGGTCGTTGTCATTACAGAAGATGTTCAAAATGTCCACCTCCTGCTTGAATACAGACCTCATATCGATGTCTCATTGACCTGAGAACACGATCCCAAACTCCAGGAGTATTACGTATGTCCTCAGAACATGCCACAATTCGATTCCGAAGGGATTCCAAATCAGGCACCGGAGACGAATAAACCAATGATTTTAAATGGCCCCACAAGTAAAAATCGAGAGGGTTCAGATCAGGTGAGCGTGGAAGCCAAGCAACTGGGCCACCTCTACCTATCCATCGATCAGGAAACCTTCGATCCAAGTACCGGCGAGCCGTACGACTGAAGTGTGCAGGAGCGCCATCATGCAAGAAGTGAATGTGTTGACGATTGATCAGTGGAGTGTCTTCTAAAACATGAGGTATGGTTCCGGTGAATTTCAATGTTGTGAAGGCCATAACTCGGAAATAAAGCATTTCCGGACACATATTCTAATGAACTATTTTGATTGTCTACATGTAGGAAATACATACCTGAAATTATGCCCCGTCTTTTTGAAACACCCTGTATATGCATGTATTTATTCACACTGCAAATGGGTATGTACCTGGTGGCAGTGGTAACTAATTACACTCAATAATGACAATTAATAATAAACACAGCTAATAAAAATATAATTAATAAATTCATAATAATAACAGTAATAATAATAATAATAATAATAATAATAATAATAATAATAATAATAATAATAATAATAATAATAATGAGCATCCTAAACTAAACTAAGTACGGTCACTTAAAATAACATTTAAAGTAAATCTAATTTGTATCTTAACCCTAAGTTCGAACTAAAACCCACGCGTATGATATGTTCATACCTGCACAAGTACCTTTCAGCACTACATTCATTTCGCTGTCATTGCACTCACTGCACTGGAACTACGACACACTTCACTGATACTATCCTGATGTCACTAATACTTCAAAAACATTTCACTGTTCAAATACTTTGCATTGCCACTATAAACTATGAAACTTCACTGACACAAACACACTTGACTTACACAACACACTGCAAACTTCACTGATACAACACTTCCAATAACAAAATATCAATTACACCCTTTAAATAGGGTGCATAATATAATACGGCCTATTAGTAAAGTCCTTAAGCCTATTTTTAAATACATTTTTGGTTACCGGTATTGATGAAGCCTTTAGTAAGTCTGCAGGTAAAGCATTCCAGTCCCTGATAGTACGATTGAGAAAAGAAAACTTTCCAGTGTCCTTCCTCTGTCTTCTTTCCCTCAATTTATATGAGTCCTGGCTAAATACATAGATTTAAATATTGGGAAGTTGAACTGTATAGTATAGGAGTAATTCATGGCCTTGATAAATTCAAATGTGTTATTTCTAAGGTTTGTTGAAGCGTAATAAACTAGACTATGTATAGTCGATAGTGTTAAAACACCGCCCTGTTTATTTCGCAGTAATGGTTTGCAGTTCCTTTCCATTTTTCATATCGGATGTCGCATTGACGCCGTTACGGGCCACACAATCACGCTGTGATGTGCGTCGAACCACATGTAATAATGCACACAAGAGGAGCTGTAAATGGGTTCTAGACGTTTTTACAAGAAGATGATTGATGAAGGTGCGAACAGAATGTTAGTCTGGCAAACCGAAAGACATTCGGAGATTGACTACCGACAAGTTAATATAACTTACACGGTGGCAAAAAGTGTACAGAATCAAATACGGGATAGATATTTACAAACTGGATTAATGTATTATACGAAAAACATAATTGAATGAATTAATGAAAGAATGAATGAATGAAATAATAAATAAAAAAGAAGTAAGTAAATCAATAAATGAACAAATAAGTGAGTGAATAGCTAAGTGAGTAACTTAATGAATAAGTAAATAAATAAATGATTGAGTAGCTAAGTGAGTAACTTAATAAATAAGTAAATAAATAAATGAGTGAGTAGATAAGTGAGTAACTTAATAAATAAATAAGTAAATAAAAAAAATGAGTGAGTAGATAAGTGAGTAACTTAATAAATACAGTAAGTAAATAAATAAATAAATAAATAAATAAATAAATAAATAAATAAATAAATAAATAAATGAGTGAGTAGCTAAGTGAGTAACTTAATAAATAAGTAAATAAATAAATGAGTGAGTAGATAAGTGAGTAACTTAATAAATAAGTAAATAAATAAATAAATGATTGAGTAGATAAGTGAGTAACTTAATAAATACAGTAAGTAAATAAATAAATAAATAAATAAATAAATAAATAAATAAATAAATGAGTGAGTAGCTAAGTGAGTAACTTAATAAATAAGTAAATAAATAAATGAGTGAGTAGATAAGTGAGTAACTTAATAAATAAATAAGTAAATAAATAAATAAATGAGTGAGTAGCTAAGTGAGTAACTTAATAAATAAGTAAATAAATAAATGAGTGAGTAGATAAGTGAGTAACTTAATAAATAAATAAGTAAATAAATAAATAAATGAGTGAGTAGATAAGTGAGTAACTTAATAAATACAGTAAATAAATAAATAAATAAATAAATAAATAAATAAATAAATAAATGAGTGAGTAGCTAAGTGAGTAACTTAATAAATACAGTAAGTAAATAAATAAATAAATAAATGGTTGAGTAGCTAAGTGAGTAACTTAATAAATAAGTAAATAAATAAATAAATGTGTGAGTAGATAAGTGAGTAACTTAATAAATACAGTAAGTAAATAAATAAATAAATGAGTGAGTAGATAAGTGAGTAACTTAATAATTAAATGATTGAGTAGCTATGTGAGTAACTTAATAAATAAGTAAATAAATAAATAAATGAGTGAGTAGATAAGTGAGTAATTTAATAAATACAGTAAGTAAATAAATAAAGAAATAAATGAGTGAGTAGCTAAGTGAGTAACTTAATAAATAAGTAAATAAATAAATAAATAAATAAAATGCTATTCTTATCATTTAGTACAATTAATATGTAATGTATTTATTATTATTATTATTATTATTATTATTATTATTATTATTATTATTATTATTTTTATTATTATTATTATTTTATTATTATTATCACTATCACTATCATCATTGCTATCTGTTTTTCTTTCTTTTTTTTCTTGTATTAACTCGATGAGATTAGCTGTAGTGTTCCTTTGACCCTGTTGACCCTCTATAGGGCTTTAATTTAATTTTTATTATTTTCATCAGTTTGTTATTTCTTTTTTGTATTTATATGTGCTATCTGATAGGATGCAAGAGAAAGCCTTATGGCCTTAATCCTGTTAGATTAAATAAATAAATAAATAAGTAAATAAATAAATAAATAAGTAAATAAGTAAATAAATAAACAAACAAATAAATAAATAAACAAACAAACAAACATACAAATAAATAAATAAATAAATAAATAAATAAATGAATAAATAAACAAATAAGTAAATAAATGCATAAATAAATAAATAAATAAATAAATAAATAAATAAATAAATAAAAGGAGATATGAAAAAAATTTTTCCATGTCTCCTTTTAATGTGTTATTCAACATTTTCTTTCCTGTTTTCCAGTTAAATCACGTTATATTCAATTAAACATTTTTTATTGTAAATAACTATTATGCAAAAGCTTCATAAGTAATAATTTTTATATGTCATGTATTTCTATTGTTTCATTTACACACAGACTTTGCTTTGAAATGAAATTTTTGAAGACAAAAGAAGGAAAGTAGTCTTTATATGACTGTGTTATAACTCCACACAGAGACTTCTTACATGTGTACCTTGGCGACACTAGCACCACATTTATTTATGTGACAAGTTACTGCAAACTTATCCTTGTTCAACATCTCAAGTTCTAAAGAACCACATAATATGGAAATTACGCGGTGCTACAATAAAAGTACGAGTAAGGTTACACGCCGTCGACTACTTATTTGCTCTACTTGTAGCTCGCTATGGAAGGAAACTGAGATTTATATTAAATGCGTGACGCTAATTTGTTGCAGACGGAATCATGAAGAAACATCCACGTTGCGCTAGCTATAGTGAGGGTCACATAAGAACAGTTCCTGAACAGCAAATATTACCGTATTGTCAGTATTGCCAACTGTGATCAGATATCACATGATCCTACGTATTAAATGACTTATTTACTTACCGTACTTTATGTTGGAAGGTTATTCTATTCAATAATTTGTAACATATTTTCGTAGGCAATCTATACGGGAAAGGGATCAACATGTCAAGAATTTTGTCTGGCAATACGAAATTCATTGGTTTGAGTAAATAATTGACTCACGAGACCTAACCTAAAAATGTATTCTGTTTCACCACATGAAATTATTAATACTAACTCCGGAAACTTACCTGACTATAGTCTTGAATTATAACCACAACGCAACACATAAAATAACTAATATGTATTAATATTAATACTGATATTAATTAATTATTAGTATGTTCAAATGTATGTATGTTCAGAGGTAGAAAAATTCAAACACCTGGGAGCAACAGTAACACACATAAAAGATACTCGGGAGGATATTAAACATACAATAAATATGGGAAATGCCTGTTATTATTCGGTTAAGAAGCTTTTATCATCCAGTCTGCTGTCAAAAAATCTGAAAGTACAATTTATAAAACAGTTACATTACCGGTTTTTCTTTATGGCTGTGAAACTTGGACTCTCACTTTGAGAGAGGAACATAAGTTAAGGGTGTTTGAGAATAAGGTGCTTAGGAAAATATTTGTGGCTAAGAGGGATGAAGTTACAGGAGAATGGAGACAGTTACACAACACAGAACTGCACGCATTGTATTCTTCACCTGACATAATTGGGAACATTAAATCCAGACAGGGCAGGGCATGTAGCACGTATGGGCGAATCCAGAAATGCATATAGAGTGTTAGTTAGGAGACCGGAGGAAAAAATACCTTTGGGGAGGTCGAGACGTAGATGGGAAGATAATATTAAAATGGATTTGAGGGAGATGGGATATGATGATAGAGACCGGATTAATCTTTCTCAGGATAGGGACCAATGGCGGGCTTATGTAGGGCGGCAATGAACCTCCGGGTTCCTTAAAAGTCAGTAAGTAGTAGTAGTAATGTTCAAATTTCACTAGCTTCCAGTAACCAACTCAGAAATCTCGCACAATTTTAATTTCATTGAACTCCAGTAACGAGAAATGTTGTCGATATTTGTCTCAGCTGCCAACATACCAGTTACAAAATCACTATTATTTATAGTATTTATGAGTATCGAAATTGGAAACGAAGTTGACAAAGGAAAATTCAACTTACAAACTAAAAAATCACCACAATCCACTAGCATATGTAGTATTGGAGGGAAAAATGGTTAGGTTTCACCCTTAGGGTATGAAGTAAGCTGATCCGGACTCTATGTGCTGACTTAAAGAATGTTATAAGTATTCACTTCTCGTAACACAAGATTTTATTCCAGTTCTTTTACATGCGGCAAAATATATATTTTTTTTCGGTATTGGTAATAATATTACTATGATATATCGAAGTACATATGGAGTTTCAGTGCAGTAATTCTGCGTTTCCATATGGCGAAGAATCGGTAGACAGAAGAAAAATTCTCGGCACCGGGACTGGAACCCGGGTTTCCAGGTTTACGTGCTGGCTCTTTATCCACTAAGCCATACCGGATTCAATTTCTGATGCCTGATTGAATCCCGGCCACTTAGTCACTCGTAATAAGTGCACCTCTGTACTTGTGGTTGAACGTTGTGTCTACTGTCACACATATTGTGACATGGTACGCCAGGTTAGGCCAACAAATGTAGAACTGAAATGAGAAGGATTCAATCCGTATTCATACGAACTTCCCAAAATTAGTATGGTACTGTTTAGAACAGAACTGGGCAGCAAGAGCGGATTCTACTCTCTCACGAGCCATATGATTTCTCTTTATCCCCTTTCTTCCCCGCCGAACACCGCGCAGCGTTGATTCAGTGACGGATGAATATTAAGCGTCCCCGTTTAGAGTCTAGTTCCGCTCCCGACGCCTAGGCTTGGTTTAGAATATGGCACGAAGTTACGTATGTGAAATAGGAGCACCACACTAATGTTATACTTTTCCTTTTCTATTTTACCTCCGCCGTTTTATCACGTACGTACAAGCCTATGCCGTGTAGAGAATGTAGCATATTTTCAGTGAACCGACACATTGCGAGCCTCCCTGGATGTGGGATTAGCATGACTCATGGCAACCGCAGAAAATTCACACGCCAGTCACCAGACAGCGGACACTTGGATGGACACAGCGGACACTACCCCAAAAACATCTCGGACCAATAACATACAGCAGGCCTGGGTATAAAGGGAAATGGAAAAGGAAATGAGATACACCCCCATGTCTTTTTCGCTTACACAGTTTTAGAAATAAACAACAGTAGGTACTGTGCATCAGTGGTGGATTTTAGGCGACCAACGAAAACTGAAAGCTATGATGCCTGTCTGAGTCTGGCTGGACGGAAGAGAAGGCCTACTGGCCTCAGCTCTGCCAGATTAAATAAATAAATAATTATTAAATTATTATTAAATAAATTATTATTATTATTATTATTATTATTATTATTATTATTATTATTATTATTATTATTATTATTATTATTATTATTATTATTATACAAAGCATCATTTTGTTTTTACTAACATTTCTTATATTAACCTGACTAGGGTCCGGTTTCTTCAACTTTTGTTAAAATGCACCTAACATAGCGTTAGTTAACTGTAAGTTAAAAGTATGAATTGCTGTTAAAAATATTGCGTTTCTTCAACTTTACATTTCACATTTTAACATTCTGTTTGTTAACTCTCTGTTAGGACCAGAGGTTGTAGAGCTTAACCATAACCTATAACCAAGTATAGGCTCACTTCTGTTTTCTGAACTCTGACAATTGCGATTCTCGCTTGTTTCTGTTGTTTGATTCAGAGAGGATAGAAGTCTTTCTATTCTCTCAGGTTTGATTTCTCTTCTTACCATCGTCTGTATCACAGTAGCGTGGAGCGGTATATTGGTATTGATGTTGTGAAATGGAAAACACTGCAACAAAAAGAAATCGTGGAACAATTTCTCTTCGTTCGCGAGAAGCCTTCTGTTGGAAATAATTTCGCAGTATAAAGCAATTAATGAGAATAAATAAACAGACAGATCTAAGTTGAAAGCGAAAAGTGAGGCATGGCAAAAAATAGCCTATACCTTTGTATGAACTTCTGTTCTGTCAAATCACATATATCGTCCCCTCTGTTTATGTATTCGTGGATAGCATTTTCTATATAATCAAGATATAAAAGTTCATCATCTAATGCACCAGCCATATTGGATACTTCTATGCTAACAGAGAGTTAAATGATTTAACTGCATGAAATTTGGCAGTTAAATTAACATAGGTTTTAACAGCCTGTTAGTACTAACAGTAGTTGAAGAAATGCTTCAGCTGTTAAGTTTACAGTTAAAATGAAATAACACACTGATATAATTTAACAAATGTTGAAGAAACCGGGCCTATACCTTTGGATTAACGGTTGAGAACCGCAAACACTATGTTACCCCCTTCCACGACCTGAGTTTGATGATATTAGAATAAAATACAAACAAATCACTTTACTAGGTATAGGAGGGAAGAAAAGTAGTGCATCCATTTACGTAAACTAGGAACTTTTATTTTTTTATTTGATTATTTTACGACGCTGTATCAACATCTAGGTTATTTAGCGTCTGAATGATATGACGGTGATAATGCCGGTGAAATGAGTCCGGGGTCCAGCACCGAAAGTTACCCAGCATTTGCTCGTATTGGGTTGAGGGAAAACCCCGGAAAAACCTCAACCAGGTAACTTGCCCCGACCGGGATTCGAACCCGGGCCACCTTGTTTCGCGGCCAGACGCGCTGGCCGTTACTCCACAGGTGTGGACTAACTAGGAACTATTACGATTTTCAGTTTGATAATTTTGTTAGGTTTTTATTTACTCAAAACTGAACTATCTCACTAACTGAACTATCCAAGCAGATGTATTCATTATGCAATGTATATTAACTTACACTCTTTACAGCAGTGGTCGTCAGCACTCGCTGAAATGGGTGAAGAGTTAGCGGAGCCGTCCCGTGTGCCCCGTCGTGCAGCAGGAAGAGGTAGAGAGCATACCCGCTAACAGCTACGAAATGCACCACAGTGCAGTGTGTTCTCCGCGGGTAACGGACGCTATCTCCAAGGTGCTCTGTGGTGATGACCGCTGGTCTACAGCATGTTATCATACAATACAGAGAGTGCATTTAAATTGACTATTACACTCTTACTATGTCATACTGCTTTTGACCAATAAAACGGTACGAAAGGACGTATTTCAACCAATCATGGCTGCTTATCGCACAATTTTATCGCGTCCCTAGCATTTTTTTAATTTTATCGCGTCCCTAGCATTTGTTTAATTTTATCGCGCCCCTAGCATTTGTTTCTTTGTTTGCCAACATTTGAAACTGCGCTGGTCTGGACGTCAAAAATATATATAAAATTACAAACTACTCCAGTCCATGCACAGCAGTTTCAAATATGACTCGCATTGGCATTCAAGAACAAGAATTAATAAAAATCACTTATCATACCTATGCATCTTCTGAAATCCGATTTACAAATAAATGAAGAGCACCATTCGGAAATCCTGAATAAGTTGAATACACCATGTAGGCCTAAATCAACGAGTTCCACTTCTATTACGCACACGTCCAATATAACATCAATTGAACCACCAACCACATTCAAATTTGAAAATTGTACATTCAATAATTATTCCTTTTAAAATTATTCATGTTTATTTTTTATGTCATCGTCGTTAATTAAAACTTTTCCAACACTTGTGTACAGTATTTAGTTAGGTTATGTTATAGCTTCTGCTATATGATATTATGGATAGCCACGTATCAGAGATTGTTTAATATTAAGATTTATTGAAAATCATCTGTCAAGTGACGTCGATTACTGGGATTCGGATAACTGAAGTGGAATGTTGAATTTTAATAAAAATGAAACTGAAGCAACAAAGTCTTCTTGACTAGTAACATTGCCAGCGTGTATACATCGAGAAATTCTCGAAGAGAAGGTATTGCTCACTACTGCCATCTAGCATGCATCTAGCGTAATATTTGTAATGTTGAGATGGTACAGTGATACATTTGAAGACAGTTGTATTTTCGTAAGTCAATTAATATTTTATTGTATTGGAGTACTTCGTTACTTCTAATCTTTATATACTTTCTTCTAATCGTGTAATAGTCAATTAAATTCCAGTCGAGTTTTGATTTTCTCTAGATAAATCAAAACGTCTAGTGAGATTACTGTTGAAAAAATAATCAAAATCTGGATATTTAAACAATTTGTTGAAAATGATAGCCGTTCATTTCTATACAGGCTTCAGTTCTTTTGTGTAGTACATATTATCGAATACATTTTAAGCATATCTTCTGAAATTTAATGTATTGTTTCTGAAATGTAATTCTTTAATTCTTCTATTGTTGTAGGATGTTTAACAAACACAACTGTTTTACAGTTACCCCAAAAGAAGTAGTGCGAAGCATCAGTCGTAATGGGGGGGCCATAATTCTGTGCCTCTTGAAATAATTCTGTACTTACTCTACAACTGAGTACCTTACGTCTGTAAATTCAATCTTCACTCAAGCAGGTAACTTGCCCCGACCGGGAATCGAACCCGGGCCACATGGTTTCGCGACTAGACACGCTAACCTTTACTCCAGGTGTGGACCACTACAGTAACACTTACCGTTTTATTTACTATACTCATTTCTCGTTTTCCCGTTATTTTTTTTTAATTTGAGAAATATAATTTTACGGACTGATGCTGGGTTGCAAGAAACCTGTTCCATAAATTGCTATTCTCTCGTTAAGTAACGGACCTTTAAACTATTCCAGTCTTTAAAGTATAAGTCGTTGCAATGTGATATTTAACGATCTGTTAGCTATTCCATCTTTAAACGGAAAAGATTCAAAACGACAGAGCCTTCGTAGCCGGCGCAAATAATTCCCTTATTATACGTATGTGTCGCTATGGTAATATTGTGTTTTTGGATAGTCATCGTTTTCAAACTTTGCACGTAGAAGACAGGCATCAAAATAATACTGATCTAGCCCAACATGCAACGATTGTTGGTACAGATTGATAGAGAAGTAACCCTTCCTGTTTCGGTACATCTCATGCAAGTGTCTACTGGGGGCTTTGAATTTTCATATGGCTACAGTCTATGCACCAATAACGTTGGCAAAATTGCAAATTGAGAAGAAATCCTGTTTTACTGTTTGTACATAATTTTCTTGAGGCATAGTAATGTATTGTTCTCTCATTCTTGCAATACAGTCACGCATCTTATTATTCTAAACACTGCAGAATTATAAACATGAATATGATCCACTAACACATTCTGAAACGCTCCTATTGCCTAATAGCGCAAGACAATCAACAGTTGTTCCTTCCTGATACTGTCTTACCGCGTACGATTTGTTTTCCAGTATGATGCCCTATTTCATGCAAGAGAGCCATGAATGTGTCTTTTGATAATCTAAATCTAAGCTTAAAATCAATATTCTCTTATTCTTCTAGAGGATTCGATCGTCTCTCAGTATTCTTGGTCTTGGTAGATGTTGTACCCTATCAAACATAACCTCTACGTCAGACGATTCTATAATAACACCGGTAATAAAATTGTTTTATTCGCAAAACTTTTCCTATACACACATGAATCTCGAGTTCATTGTGATATGTACATTACATTTTACTTATCTGTTTCTGATGATAATATATCCAGGAAATTACTTAATACTGTCAGATACAAAAACAAGAAATATACGTACAATATGGCGGCTAACGATTCGTTAACAGTTTACAGCCCCGATTTTCGACCTATAGTTTAGAGAGAATAGCTTTAAAGGTCGTTCTTGCAACGCTTACTGACGCTAAATGGACAGTTATAGAACCAATAGCGTTTAACGAATCTATAATGCTTTCTTGCAACCCAGCATGAGTACACAAGACGAGTTAAGTTGGAGGTAGTTTTAATTTCTGAAGAAGGGTAGAGGTGGTCTCCTGATGGGGACATAGTAAAGCTTACGTGCAGAGGATATATTCGAAGTAAATAAATTATGGCCTGGTGACAAGTGCTTCGGAGAGGCTAGAAGAGGATCGTGTGCAGACAGGTATGAACGACATCCACCCTGAACTATATGCAGTAACTTCTTTCTCCTGCGTGGGAGGGATTATGTGGCGATTTATAGAGAGTGTATTTAAGCACATGTCACATATTTTAGGGTGAGTTTTGTGGTTGTAAATATAAAGCTTCACATGCAAAGTCCGGGCTACAATACGAGTGATGTAGTGTTTGGATTGCAAGTTGTAGAGGATCAAGTCTCCACAGATTGAAGTGGAAACAAATGCTGTGTTAAAATTGGTGTGTAGGCCTAAATATATGATAATATTAAGACTTTATTAAACCCATGGCGTATTTTACGTTTTGGCAAATTTTATATGTTCAGTTTTGAAGCTACTGGAGGACCAGGCATATGGGATCGGCACATCTTCCAATTTACACTTTAGACGTAACATTACTTCACGTTGGTACCGAACAAAATTCGTACTACAGTAGTATTTAAGTAAAAGATTTACGTATCAAAATAATTAAGATCAATGTATCTTATACAAGAAGTACTAAGATAAAAGGTAAATAACTATTGAAATAATTTACTAAGAATCTTACAAAAATATCAAAATGCTAAAATTCCGACAAGAGTATATATTTTAAACTGTATCCTCTTCAGATATTAAATGATATACATTAATTCAATCATGATCTTCTGTCCAAGGCCAGATCTTTTACTGCAAACCCAGCTTTCTCAAATCTTTCCTATTTTCTGCTTTCCTCTTTATCTCCGCATATGATCCATACATCTTAATGTAGTCTATCATCTGATATCTTCTTCTGCACTGAACTCTTCTCCCGTTCACCATTCCTTCCAGTGCATCTTTCAACAGACAGTTTCTTCTCAGCCACTGACTCAACCAATTTCTTTTTCTCTTCTGATCAGCATCAGCATCGTTCTCTTTTCACCCACTCTTTTCAACACGCTTTCATTTCTTACAGCGTGTTCCGAATCTCACCGGACCGGTGGACAACTATGACGTCACGCTGCAGCGAAATAGGAACAAAACTGCTGGAAGGATCGACGGCTGTCATGGCGACTGTATAAGTTGTTGTCTGTGGTACGCTAACAAAGTTTTGCGAAATTTCTGTACTGCCATCTCGTTCAAAGAAAAAAGAGCATAAACAATTTATTTCTTGAACCGGTAGTAATAACTGGTCCGTTGATATGTTCGCTCATAAGCCATTAACATATTGTTTTTACGTTGTGCTCATTACAAACAATACAGCAGAATCAAAGCAGAACACACCGCCATGACACAACAGTGCACGATGTCATTCGTCTGCTAATTCCCGCCCTATACAAGAACCAATCAGATTCACTGATGGCGGCTGATGGAGACTGCCATCAACTCTGCAAGCTGATGGCACCGGTGCGACACCGGTGGAGCATCAGTGACGCCATCGGTGAAATTCGAAACAGCGTGATGCCATCAGATTGCTCAGCGATGAGATCCGGAATACGCTCTTATTCTCTGTCCTTTTCACACGCTTCATTATAGGCCTTACTAAGTTGGGTACTAATTGGTAGAAACTTTAAGAGGTGTGGGTAGTGATACCTGAGCGCTTAAAGAATTTCGTTACAAATGTTTAGTTCAGTATTTCAATACATTTAGTGTTCAAACTGGAATAAAATTTCCAGGGTTGTACAATAAATCATTCTGAATTCACCACTATGAAATAGAACTAATTAATTTCTTATACAAGTGCAAAAGAAAGTTCCTAACTGATTATTATTTGCTATAATCTTCACTCATCTACCTTCTATTTTCTAAAGTTATCAGGTAATGTTTATTGTAAGTTCTAAACCAAAATTTACTTGAATATTCACCCTTAGTAAAACACAAATAAAAATTAAACTTTGATTAATTTCAAGGGCCGGCAAATTTAAAAAGGTCATTTAAAGGACTTATCTGCAGAGATACCCACACAATATGTATTGTTTTAAAGAGCACGTTTTATACTTTCTTAAACACACAATCAAAAATTAGATTTCTGACCCCTAATCATTACCCAGTACCCTTAAGATATCTAGCAATTGGTGGTTTATGTAACTGTCTTGTGTATTTTGTTAAACATTACTTATATTATATATATATTTTTTTAAAGAAAGTTGAATTTAAGTATGTTTCGGTGTTCCTGTACGTTTATGTTTTGTAGCGATAAGTTGAAAAATAGGATAATTAATTCTCTGCAATAATTGAATAACTTTCTAATCACTTCATTACGCGATAAATAAAATAACAGGATAATAAATTGTGTGGTATATCAGCTAGTTCACAATTTTAATGACCTGATTTGGTGGGACTGGACTGGATAACAATAATAAATTATCGATAATAGCTATCTGTATAAAAGATATCTCATTTGTTACTAGATATGTACAGTTAGAAAAATTAATAATCATAGTAATGTTGAGATTTATACAAAACTTTCAACTGAAATTATTTCGGAAACAGAGCAAACGAATTAAAAAAAGTCAGGCTATACATGAATATAATTTACTAAGAAAGATAATTAACTGAGTTAATGTAAACCTGCCGGTGTAGATTCCCCTCCCAAGTTTCCACGACTCTGATAACGAGTACAATAGTACGCACGTATGTTTGTGGGGGTGAACATATTGAGCACTGGGATCCAGAAAGGAATGAACACTTCTATTGATCTTTTATCATGCTCCAAACAGTATTGAATGTACTTTACATTTAGTTCTCTATTGTTTTTCCTTTGTACGGAAGTGAGACCCGAAGCCTAGCACTGCGGCTTCGAAAGGATTTATTGTGTCTTACCAATCCTTTTATTGAAAGGTTGTGAAATCCGAAGAGCCGCTTTTTCTGTAGATATCACGATTCAGCTATGTAGTTTACCTTTGTCGATTGAACCTTGCACGCTCAGGGTCGCATGAAATCCCACTAGAGTGCCCTTTTATCTCCCGAGAGCATATTACTTACTCCTCAGACTGATTCCATCTGGACGTCAGTTACAATACTACATCACTCCGCGCTGTTTTGGGTTGATATTATTTATAGATTTCAAAAAGGTATATGACGCGGTTAAGAGAGAAGTTTCATATAATATTCTTATTGAAGTTGCTATTCCTAAACAAACTAGTTCGATTAATTAAAATGTGTCTCAGTGAAACGTACAGCATAGTCCGTATAGGCCAATCTCTATCTGATGCTTTTCCAATTCACTGCAGGCTAAAGCAAGGAGATGCACTATCACCTTTACTTCTTAACTTCTCTCTAGAATATGCCATTAGGAAAGTTCAGGATAACACAGAGGGTTTGGAATTGAACGGGTTACATCAGCTTCTTGTCTATGCGGATGACGTGAATATGTTAGGAGAAAATCCACAAACGATTAGGGAAAACGCGGAAATTCTAGTTGAAGCAAGTAAAGCGATAGGTCTGGAAGTAAATCCCGAAAAGACAAAGTATATGATTATGTCTCGTGACCAGAATATTGTACGAAATGGAAACATAAAAATTGGAGATTTATCCTTCGAAGAGGTGGAAAAATTCAAATATCTTGGAGCAACAGTAACAAATATAAATAACACTCGGGAGGGAATTAAACGCAGAATAAATATGGGAAATGCCTTTTATTATTCGGTTGAGAAACTTTTGTCATCTAGTCTGCTGTCAAAAAATCTGAAAGTTAGAATTTATAAAACAGTTATATTACCGGTTGTTCTTTATGGTTGTGAAACTTGGACTCTCACTTTGAGAGAGGAACAGAGATTAAGGGTGTTTGAGATAAGATTCTTAGGAAAATGTTTGGGGCTAAGAGGGATGAAGTTACAGGAGAATGGAGAAAGTTACACAACGCAGAACTGCACGCATTGTATTCTTCACCTGACATAATTAGGAACATTAAATCCAGACGTTTGAGATGGACAGGGCATGTAGCACGTATGAGCGAATGCAGAAATGCATATAGAGTGTTAGTTGGGAGACCGGAGTGAAAAAAGCTTTTGGAGGGGCCGAGACGTAGTTGGGAGGATAATATTAAAACGGATTTGAGGGAGGTGAGATATGATGATAGAGACTGGATTAATCTGGCACAGGATAGGGACCGATGGCGGGCTTATGTAAGTGCGGCAATGAACTTGCGGGTTCCTTAAAAGCCATTGGTAAGAAAGTATGTAAGTATTATTGAAGTAATTATAAATATTTAAATGGAGAGTGATGATGGAATTATGGAGAGTTGGGAGAGAACCCCGGGAAAATCCTCAGGAACCTTAGCTATGCTCATCACTAGAGGACGGATTCATGTGGACTAGAAACGGCAAAATGTTGAAAACCAGCATTTATGAAGAAAGATCTAGTATTAGTGTAGACTTTATTAATGATAACTACAGTATAAAAGCTATTCAGTGATGATGGTAAGATAAACCAAAATACCACTTGTCTTCCCTTATAATTATAGCACGCTTCGTCACTTATCTAGACATTAATAATAATAATAATAATAATAATAATAATAATAATAATAATAATAATGATTTATTTTAGCTGGCAGAGTTAAGGCCGTAAGGCCTTCTCTTCCACTCAACCAGCAAAAAGTATACATACATATGTATCAACTTACAAAGAATTCAACAATTTAATTTAGATAAGAGCTACATGTATACAAGAGTTATTTACGAATTGAACAACAAAATACTATGAACTATTAATTAAACACTGAAATACAAACTATGCAGCAGAATTAAGCTAAAATACATAGAATGTTAATATACTTCAAATAATGTTAGAAAATAGAAAGAGATTATTATGAGAGACAATTTTGAAAATACAGCACTATCAGGATGCATGTCTAAAGGAAGGAGTAAGAATGTAGACAGTGATAGTTTAAGTCAGTATGATTGGAGTGAAATGCTAAGAAGGTTATCTTTTAAGCTGTTTTTAAAAGTGTTTATTGTCTTGCAGCCCCTAATACTTTGTGACCGGGAATTCTATTGTCGCGAGTTGGGTACTGTAAAAGATGATGAATAACGAGATGTTCTATGAAGAGGTATACTTAACGCGCCACAGATAAGTGATATGGTATTTACGTCGTGGTTAGAGTATAGATAAGAGAAACAAGACGAAAGGTGTTGAAGTGTGCAGAATTCGAAAGAGCAATGACAAGGAGTATAAAGTTCTACGTTCTTTAAGTCGGAGCCACGAAAGACTTGCGAAGGACGGTGATATGTGATCATATCGGCGGATGTTGCATACGTATCTGAAGCACATATTCTGAACTCGCTGTAACTTGACTGACAATTCAGAACTTAGGTCACTTAACGAAACGTCACCAATTACAGAAAAGTTTGATCTATTCTAATGCAGGCGTAACAACTATTTACCCACAAATAATTTACATGAGCGAATGATTGCAATAAGGTGAACAAAGGCGAGTGAATGCGAACAGTTTTGAAATTACGGCACTTTCTGTGTTCAATAGTGTCTTAGCTCTCTTCCCGTCATTGTTCCTACTGCAAGTAACTGCTATAGACAAGAATACAGAACCAGAAT
Organism: Periplaneta americana; assembly: GCF_040183065.1. Taxonomy (NCBI): domain Eukaryota; kingdom Metazoa; phylum Arthropoda; class Insecta; order Blattodea; family Blattidae; genus Periplaneta; species Periplaneta americana. The sequence goes on from NC_091121.1 coordinate 158,484,153, forward strand.
AGAAGGTGCTACAAATGATGACACGTTGTGGGAATTCTACTCTCGATCAGCCATCCTGCTGAAAGCCATTACAGCACATCAATAAACTCCTCGGTCAACTGGGATGAGTGTGAAATGCCTTTCATTGTGGACTGATGGATGAGAACTGTTATCAAGCGTGGCATCTCAGGGGACTTCGGTTGCTGTTGTTGTTGATGACGTAGCACACCAAATGAAAATGGCTAGGAAGTGAGAATAATGAAAGAAGCTAGCAAGGGAAATGACGGATTAGTTGTGAGAGGGTTATGAATGGGAGGCCGTCAAGACTTCCCGGTCTGCTTTAAAGTGGTTCAGTGTTACAGGGAACATTAATGGCTCGCAGAAACGTTTCAAGTCGTTTGCATTTGTTTGTGTAGTTTGCTCATTCACTTCCTCCAAGATAGTAACGTGTATTGTAAACTGCCGACACAGTATTACATGTTGACACATTGTACGGGGTGGAAATGAACTAACCCTGAAGATTTTCGCTCATGTTGTAACAAAAAAGTGTAATACCGTATTGGTGGGAAGTCCACAGATGTCTCAAATGTTTAACACCAATGTTGCACACCAATGGTTCTTTTTTTAGTTGGTTATTTAACGACGCTGTATCAACTACGAGGTCATTTAGCGTCGATGAGATTGGTGATAGAAAGATGGTAATTTGGCGAGATGAGGCCGAGGATTCGCCATAGATTACCTGGCATTCACCTTAAGGTTGGGGAAAGCCTCGGAAAAACCCAACCAGGTAATCAGCCCAAACAGGGATCGAACCCGCGCCCGAGCGCAACTTCAGACCGGCAGGCAAGCGTCTTAACCGACTGAGCCACGCCGGTGGCTACACCAATGGTTTCACTCATATCTCGTAGATAGGAAACAGAAAATTGAAATCAATAAAACTATGAAATGTGCCTCGACATGGGGAACTATTAATAATGGAATTCCTCAAAGATCAATATTAGGTCCCCTCCTTTTTCTAGTGTTTATAAATGATCTTGCCCCCTAATAAAGGATGTAGACCATCCTATATTATTTGCAGATGACACAATTATAGTAATTACAGCCAATAACTCCAACACATTCCAATCTTCAAGAGAAGAAATTCTCTTCAAAATATGTGACTGGTTCTCAGTCAATAAATTGGTATTAAATTGTAACAAAACTAACCTAATTCAATTTAATTCCTATCCAAATTCAACCTCGCAAATTTCTAGCGCAATAATTAACAATAGATCCCTATTAGAAACAACAACAACCAAACTTCTTGGCTTAAAAATCGATAATGTGTTAAATTGGAAAAATCATATTAAAGAAATTACCCCCAAACTAAATTCAGCATGTTTTGCTATTAGATCTATACAAAAGATAGTAAATATCAATACCTTAAAAACAATATAATTTGTATACTTCCACTCGGTAATGAGTTTTGGAATAATATTCTGGGGAAATTCCACAGATAGTAGGAGTATATTTATATAACAAAAAAAGAGTAATTAGAATAATAGTAGGTGCCAAATCTAGGGAATCGTGTAGGACTATTTAAAAAAAACTACAAATAATGCCCATGGCTTGTCAGTATATTTTTCATGAATAATTTTCCTCGTATGTAATCGTGAAAACTTTGTAACTAATTCAACAGTTCATAGCATAAATTCACGTTAAAAAATGACTTTCATACCCAATCGGCAAGTCTATCGTGCTATCAAAAAGGAGTGCGTTATATGACAGTAAAAAATTTTAATAGCCTCCCTATCGATATAAAAAATGAAACTCAAAACATAAGATTATTTAGGGCCAAATTAAAGAAGTACCTAATTTCCCACGCCTTCTATTCTGTAGGTGAATTCATGACATTCAATAACGATTCTTGAAATTGATACTAAAACTATGTGCTCTACTAGTAGACTATATTGTAAATCTCGTCTGTATATATTTCATCTAGACTGTGGCTATAAATTAAGACATTATAATAGTATTAAGTTTTTTGACTTGTTCCAGATTTTCTAGCTGTAAATCAATGTATAAATACAATACAACACCCTTTTATTCGGTAACTATTGCGAGCCAGTTAGCGATATTGCAATCCGTTCTCATCGTTTAGTAGCTTAAAATTAGAGTTTTTAAATTAAGGGGGTAGTCTACTGTGGTGAAATATGGCCATATTTGTTAAAAAAAATTATTTTTTTTTACATTTAAATATTCCGAATGTCTTTTTTTTTTTTTTACAAGTATGATAAGTTTGGTGACCTTGGCGCAACTATAATACCTGTTATTAGAGCCATTTTTAGATGTGAGCATTGCTTAATGACCACACCCCGACCTTTTAAATCTCCTGCTATATATATCATTTTTTAACATTTATTGTCTTGGACTATACGTATAAAATTCGGCACACAAGTTCAATATTATATTATGCAACAACTCTAGTATTCATATAGTTCTGTCTAATACCAGATCGGAGATATGATTACTTTAGTATTAAGTTATATACAATTTTTATTCGAATATTTGTACTATAATGAAATAATTTTTTTTGTGACTAAGAAAGTGATGTTAACCAACAATAATCAAGGAGTACATAGACCCATGCTGTCTCCATATTCTGACGTGAGCACAATTTGATACAGTTCAAAAATTATTCCCAAGATTTTATATGATTTATATGAAAATATTTTTAATGACAGTTCTTAATCAAACACTCTAAATACTTGAACACATAAGTAAGTCTATGAGAGTTGTTTGTGGTAAAAAATGAAACGAAAAGATGCATAGGTTTCTGAGATATAAATTTCACCACAGTATTCCCTTAAATTTACACGAAAACCATTCACGCTATGGAAATATGCCAAAGGAATAAATGATTCTTTATTACATTTTCTGACTATATAGACAAAAATTACATCCTGCTCACAATAGTTACCGAAAAAGAGGGTGTTAAACATTTTGGAAGAAACACTTTTTTTTTTTTTTTAAACTATGAACTTTCCACCAATATGGCATTACTACAGTGTAGTATATGCAGTCAAGAAACTTGAGTTGTTCAGGTTGTTAGGATCAATAGACTGTGGCAGTTTTTTTAATAAATTAATTGAGCCTATTGGGCCTGCTGTGTAGTGCTGTATATTGAATTTATTAACATGTGTTGTATTTTCTCTGCAATTTGCCAATTATAGCTACGCCTACATTTTGCATTTTTGGCTGTGATGTCTGTACTTGGCTATTTTTGATTTGTTTTTATTTGGTGTTTTTCATTTATATCTGTATCTGTGTCTTTTATTTAGGTGGTATCTATTTTTTTCTTCTCTTTTCCATTTTTAACTTGTAATTACACTTGTATCTGTTTTACCTCTTTTTTCGTGTTATATGCAATTCTATGCTTTTTATCTGTACTGTCTATTGTAATTGGGGCTTTGCCCTGTTGTGGACATAAATAGATAAATAAATGAATTATCCATGGATGCATATTTACTACGTATTAAGTTTCGTGACTGTATATACTAGACTGCGGTATTACACTTTTTCATTACATACAACATGAGTTATTCACTCTGAAAATCTGCAGGGTTATTTCACTTTCACCCTGTATAAGCGGCAAAAGCCGAATTGTGTTCACCACGGCTCAAAGTCAAGCCAAGTTGTGAATGAACTAAGTCACGCCCATTCGCCCGCAAGGAAGCGCTGTAGGTCTGAGATGAAAAATGTATATTAAATTGTAGAAGAGACTTTACACTTTATTAAGTTACTGCATTTAGAATGAGAGGCGTGAGAGAAAGTTTGCATGGCTTGTTTACATAGGGTCTGCTCTTTTAATTAAGCACGTAGTCAGTTACAGTGTCTACGAAATTTTCACTTTCTTGCTTAATTCCTCGCGGCAATCGTCACTGCAGCACCTTCCTAACAAACTGCGGTGCTCGCTGCTTTATGAAACGCCAACTTTGTATTCTTTAGATAAATTAAATGTAAACCTTTCACAGCGGGTTGAACCTTTGCTGAAGCAGTTAAGGGTACTGGGTTGTGATTAGGAGTCAAAAATCCAATCTTTTATTTTGTTTAAAAAAAAGTAGAAAACTTGCTCTTCAAAACAAAACATATTGTCGGAAATCTCTGCAGATAAGCCCATTAAAGGGCCTCTTTAAGTTTGACGGCGCTTGAAATTCACAACTCCTTTTTAAAATACAGTTTTACTTTTGTTGATATTTTACAAACTTAAGTGCATTTTTCTCTAAAACTACTGAATCTATTTACATTAAATTTTTCCAGTGTTTTATGCAGCCTGTCTTCTACACTGTAGACCTAGAGGTTTATGAATATCATACACATAAAAAACGAAAAAAATATATATATTCACTGATAAAAATGGCAAAAATTGCTAATCAAAGTTTAATTTTTTCTGTTTTACTAAGGCTGAAATATTCAAGTAAATTTTGGTATAGAACTTATAATATACAGTATGTATATATATATATATCTATATATATATATATATATATATATATATTTATTGCTTGATAACTTAAGAAAATACAAGGTATAAGAGTGAAGATTGTAGCAAGTAATGTGCATCTGAAATTCGAGGTACATTTAGCAAAGTGGGGAAACACGTTATCAGTTAGGACCTTTCTTTTGCACTTGGATAAGAAATTAATTAGTTGTATTTCATACTGGTGAATTCAGAATGATTTATTGTACAACCTTGGAAATTTTTATTCCACTTTGAACACTAAAAGTCTGGAAATATTGAACTAAACTTTCGTAATGAAATTCTTTATTCGCTCAGGCATCACTACCCACTCCCCTTAAGTTAAACGTTCTCATTAAGGTTATCTTCCGATTGACCTTTGCGTAAATATATTTTCATGTGGCCAAATATAACTATTTTTTTCTTCTTTTAATTTTGTCATTACTAGGAACCGCATTCTGTTCCGGGACCTACGGAGGTAAGATTAGTAGTTCATAGACTATATTGGTATGTCGTCATGTTGGCGCGTGGCACAGGTATTATGAGGCAACACTTGAATCTTGTTTGTTCTTCAATTGACTTTCTGTTACTGATGCAAAACCTGACCTTGGAGACTGTTGAAAATGCATTCTAGTGAAAAAGATTGACACTATGATGACTAAGCTGCGGATTTATACCTATATGCCTATTTAAATCCTTAACCTGAAGGCGGAAGATTTTAGGTCACATATCAATTTTAAGACAGTGTGAGTATTATATGAGAATTCTATGGTGCCTATAATTGCCTATTTCACTAGTAAATGCCTATTTGCTTATAAATGCCTCAAAGTTGCCTAAATATGCGTATTATATATTATACTTGAATTTACTGACCATTCTATGGATATTTTTTGAATCTGTAATTTGTTTCTTTTTTATCCGGCAGAGGGAAGTGATATAGAACTATCGATAATTCTGCGTGTTACGTTTTACTGCCACCAGAGCGCGGAGAAATCGAATAATTTTAAATCAACCAATAAGAAAAAAAAAAATTTCGAAAGCCGCATGAATCATTGTGTCAGTTGACTAGGGTACCGGTAGTTGTTGTAAACTGTGTAACTTATCCGTTTTGTGAGTTTGTGAATTAAATATGGAGTTGAGTTTTCTGCTGTAATACGTGAAATATACTGAAATATACCGTGGAGATATGCCAAAGCAAAAGTCATCAGAAACACTGATTGGAAAATACATTGACATTACTGAGTTCCCACTTGTTTGGTCCCCAGCTGAGATTGGATCCCTGAAGTATTGCCGCATCACTTCATGTGAAGTGAAGGGAGTTTCTCCCAATTTAAGAACATTCTTACACACAATAGACATCAGTTCTCATTACAACATTTGGAATAATTAATTATTCACTGTCATAATGACATTCCTATAGAAAGTAGTGTATAATGCTACGCTATGGTCATGTTAGCCATTGAGAATTAGAAATTGTTGGTGCCTTTTCAAGTGCCTATTTTATAATTTTGAATGCCTATTTTGCCTGCCTATTTCAACTGTTTTAGTGCCTAAAAATCCGCAGCTTGATGATGACCTTTCCTACAATATAAATTATTTGTTCATTTATTTATTTGATTTATTTTTACTGGTACTGGCAGAGTTAAAGCCATAAGGCCTTTTCTTCCTCTCAACCAGTATGCAAATACAAGTGGCCGTCCCCTATATACCCCCTACATACCGCATATAGTATAGTCTACACACTATTTATGCAATTCCGGTCATAAAACAGACATACATCCATTTTACACTAACTGTGTGTTCCAAGTGTCCAAAGGTTCAGTATGACCCCCATCCTTCGCATATAAAACTACTTCCAAAATGGAATAAATTCCATTCCAGGGCAGAATTTAGCATGTTACCATAATGGTTTAGTCTAAAATATTCTGTTCTGGAATGAAAACTAATTAAAAATAGTATGTAGTAAATTTCCTATGTTTAGCATATGTGTTCTGTGAAAGAGTGCTCAGAAAAATGAAATAAACAAAGAACGTCCTTATCACATCTTCTATTGGAAATATTCAACATTTTTTTCTCATTACTGTATCTTGTACAATAATGAAAATTAGTGTCTGTAAAACACTGTCCTTCTGCTATATGAAAAAAAAATATTTATGTTTATATACTATGTATATATATTTATTTATTTATTTAAATTCAGTTCACTGTGCAATAATGAAACGTTTCCCACATAACTCAAACACTATCCAGCATTCTACGATGAAATTTTTTGTGTGCATTAATGAATGTTATATTTACAATATGATGCAAGATCACTTCTCTATCTTTGATAGATTGACTGATAAAAAATAAATCCATTTAAAAAAAATGGTCAAATACCAGTATTTTCTATTACACAAAATAAAAAAGAAATAATTCGTTAAGGTATGTTGTTGAAAGAGCATGATTTTGTAAACATGAGTTTCAGCAATAAAATAAAAGAGGGAGAACATGAAAAAGTTAACAAGTTTTTTAATTATGAGAGAAACGCTTCATCACTGCAAAATGAACTGCCAACTTTTTGAATTTTGAAAAAAATGTCTATTTTTTTTTAATCGTAATTCTTTTTTCATGTAGCAGAAGGACAGTGTTTTATACACACCAATTTTCATTTTTGTACAAAATACAGTAATGGAGAAAAAAATGTTAAATATTTCAAAAAAATTTACTGTTGTAAGCTGTACCTAACCCCTTAAACTACTCATAAAAATTAATTGAGTAATATCCACATAAATTCTTATCTTTCAATTTAAAATATTATACGAAGACAGTTTCATGTGGAATATTGTAACGACAGAAGTAGAAACCAACAAAACAGTTGATGGAAAAAGTTCATGAGATGTGGGATGTTATTCTTTCAAGTAACTTTCACTTTCAAGAGTTAACGTATCTCATCCTATTTTGCTAAATAGTAGGTATTGCACGCACTGCCCCATAATTCTCTTCCCTGTGAAAATAATGGAAGAATTGAACTTTGCTAAACATGAGAAATAATACCGTTATTGGAGCAGGAAATTATACGGTACAGAAATGTAATTTTTTAGTTAAAAATACCCTCGCTGGGTGTTGTACCTTCCATTGCATCTGTGCTGAAGATTTGTGCTAAAGAGAGATGGGAGCTGGGTTTTTATTTTTATCTCTCAATGAAGGCGGAGGGGAACATCCCTGTGCACCGCAACCTGAGGTTGCAAGCCCACCTACCCCACCTACGCCGAACCGACCTAACCGCTAACACCCTAACGACCAGTCCCGCCATCCTTCCAAATCCGTGTACCATTCCACTCCAACATCCCCCCTTCAAGCTCAAGCGGTCTGAGATATAAGCCCCCTATCCCGTCGGGAGGGGAGTAGGTTCCGCTGCTGGCCACCAGCTACCATGCTTGACATATCCACGGAAGCCGGCCGAGAGAGTCAGCGGCTTCGGAGGGCCGCCGCAGACGTGATCTGAAAACCAAGTAAGACAACCAGAATGATAAGGGAAGGATGATAGGCAAGGAAAGGAAGTGGCGAGAATGAGTGGTGTTTCATAGCCTGATAAAGTTACCTGAGACTCATCCATAGGAGTGATGGAAAAAACCCGAAAAAAAACTCACCCAGGCAACTCGTCCCAAGCGGAGAATCGAACCCCGGCAAGCTGGGTTCGGGAGCGAAGGCACTACCACGAAACCACAGCGGTGGACTGATTTTGTATTAACAGATAAACTGAAGATAATTTGTATTTATTTGTTCAGTTTATGAAAACAAGATCTTTTATTTTAAATTTATTTTGTGATAACACTTCTTCTCTCAGTGAGATTCTGGCTGATACTCGTATGTACAGTACTGGCAAAAAAAACCGGACCGGCCCTTGTAGCTGATTTCAGAGCCTTGTTCACTCCAGAGCGTCGGTGCATATTCCTTGGACCCGAAACCACCTGTGTAGTTGAACAACAGCCACGCAGCTGGTTACTGTTTTCGTCCGTTTTTTTTTCCACTACTGACAAAATGTTTAGACTCGGCGCGACGCAACATTTTGTCAGTAGTGGCAAAAAAACTGCACATTTGCTGAAAGTTTTCAACTTGACATTAGTTCAGAAGACTCGACAGGGACTGATGTAAGAGATCAGTATTTGTCTCACAATCTAGCAAGAAAAGGATTTTGTCATCGTACAGTATGAGGTGGAATTGTATCCTGGGCATGTGGTGAAACTCCGTCAAATAAAGAATTATGATGAAGACGAAGAAATCGTGAAAGTGGCCAAACGAGAAGGACATTTTAACTTATAATTCGTGTGACATGAAAAAAAAAATTGAACCAACAAAAATGATTGGAAAAGGGGTTGGGTTTTGTCCCTCGGTTAATACAGAAATCTGTTTCTTTCTTAAATGAGTATTACAGCTAGACAACATATAAATCTCATTTTTTATGATATTGTTCTCAATTTCTGTAATATAATTAAATATTTTTATTACATAAATAGGAAATTAGATGATTGTAATATTTTTGTCTTTTATTTAGTCTTTCTGTGACATATAGGGACCCAAAATTGAGGTTGCTTTAGTCCAAGACGTGTTAAAGCCTTGATTACTATGATATATGTTAACTGGGTTAAAGTTTCCCTATTTCAGGACAACATTCCAAATACTTAAAAAAAAAAAAAAAATAATTTTAACATCTTGTAACACGTCTATGATTGCAATATAATATTGACTCATATCTTAGGATCCCCAGCGTTGAAAATGAACATTTAAAATTAACTTCTTAAAAAAATACAGCACTTTAAAACTACACTGCACGGTAAAATTGGGCTAATGTTGTCCCACTTGACGGTACATATAATTCATATAAGAAATGAAGTTCATACCAGCGAATAGGGATTATAAAGGATGGATACTTCGCGTCGGTATCTTTGATGTACCCGAACTGATTTCAATGACCTTCAAGCCATCTAGAGCGTGAGATTCTGCTTTCTCCCTAGAGTTGGCGCTGACGTCACACCAGCTAGCAGTCGAAACAGCGGAAATATAACACATATAATTAATACATCTAGATACATTATGTACTCAAATAAAATAAATTGGATCCATAAAATAATAAATCCTTCATTAACTGTAATGTCTAGACTCTAGAGTTCCTTTATAATGAGAGTTGAGACGTTGACCCCAACAACAATTAAAATATAGATAAGTGCATTTATTGATGCATAATAAATTATACAAACTCATGTAGGCCTACACAAGATCCTTTGCACGAGCTCATACGGCCATTCGTGCTGTAACTATGCACAGTTTGAATCTTCAAAACGAAAATAATGCCTACTAATAATAAAATAGTGAAACAACAGTTATTATTATTATTATTATTATTATTATTATTATTATTATTATTACTACCGTTATCATTGATTACCACTATTATAACTAATCTAACTTTATACCAAATTTCACAAAAATAATGCAAATAAAATAGAAGGGAGATATGAAAAACAGACACGCACAGTGTCACACACACACACACACACACACACACACACACACACACACACACACACATATATATATATATATATATACAGTATAAACAATTCAGTTTCTTGTTGAAGCTGCACCAAATAATCCAAATAATAAATGTAAAGGTAATACAGTATATAAATAAAAACATACACACGCAATAAAATACAAAAGACACATTAAAAAAAAAAACATTATCCCCTAATTCTATCATTTGCTCAATGTTAATATTACTCATTGCAACACTAATAAATCTTTCCCTTATCCCTCGACTCCCTCCCCCTCGGCCAATTCCACCCTCAACTGTCGAACTTTTGCCAAAAATTTTCCCACACTGTCATAGGATTTAACGTTATTTAATACAGCGTATGTCGCCAAGTGCCCCCTGCTAGATGTAATGAAGGACTCTGGCAGGAATCGTTTCCTCAGAGCTTCTGTGGCTTCACACTCCGACAAAATGTGGTGTGATGTCTCGCCTCTACCGCAAAGAGGACATATTCTCGCCCCCTCTTCGTTGACGATTTTAAGTGTCCTCCAGGCTCCTAGACGGAACCAGATTAAACCCAGTCTACCATCTTTGCTACCTCCATAGAGATATAGTTCGGCCCCCCAATTTGTTTTGATCATCGATTGGATCTCCAGAGCAACCTTATCCCTACATTCCGCTTCTGTTATTTGCCTGTCTATATCCTTCAGGCGTTTCTTGACTTTCCGCCAGACATTTCGCTTGTTCCTGCAATCTTCCGCGATTATAAATCCCATGCCTATTTCCTCCAACCCTCTGCGTAATCTACCTGCCCAGGTTACTTGGTCTCTCCTCTCGAGTTGCTCCCTATAACAGACCGCTCTAATAAGAGACTGATCTCCATGCACAATCCTCAAGTAGTACTTTAAAACTTTTATCTTGCATTCTATTGAGTCTCTATGGCGTCCGAATTCTCTTAGGATTCCGCTGTTAGCCGTTCCCCTCCCCACTCCCGCTATCCGTTTTAAAAAGTCGCTTTGTACCTGGTTAAGCTTTTCCGTTCTTCCCCAACCCCAAATTTCTGCCCCATACGTAATTGTAGATCTAACTACCGCGTTATATACTTTATCTAATAAATTTAGAGAGACTTCCGGGATTTTGTTACGTATCTTCAGCGTTTCCATCGCTTTTATCAATGCCCTATGTTTTGTAGTGTCTATATGTTTATTCCATTTTCCGTTCATCGTCATTGTTACCCCTAAGTAAACAAAACTTTTCACGTTCTTCAGTGCTCGGCCTTCGTACGTCCAAGTCTCCGTTTTACTGTAAACACATCCGTTCTTAAAGGTCATAGTCTTCGTCTTTTCAGTATTTACTTTTAATCCCCAGTCCCTAGAGTATATTTGAAGCTTGTCAAGTCCTTTCTGCAATCCCTTAACACTTTTAGAACATAATGTCAAATCGTCAGCGTATAATAGTACTGGAATATTCACGTCCCCTAAATTAAAATATGTAATGATTTGATAGCACTGAAAATGGAAAAACAAAACTCTTATGAGAAGTAAAACCATATACCTATATTATATTATATACAAATATTAAACGAATTCGATACTTAATTTTATAATGACGTAAAATATTTTTATAAAATATTTTATTATATCTGAAATATAAAAAATTATTATTACAACTAGTTCGTCACTGAGAAATAAGGAAAAGCTGTTAACTTGAATTTATTTGAAGCAAAGCGTTACTGGATTATGCAATAAGGTAGGCGATGTTTGGATCCTGTGTCTCAACTCTATACTCAATTATTATCTTAGCGTATGCTCGATTACACTAACCTCTAGCGCTTGAAAGTGGAACTAAACGCCGGCGCACAGAGAAACAAAACACAGGCAAATTTTCTCAGTGTCCATTCTTTATAATCCCTATTCGCTGTTCATACCATGCCTGTCTGATCCGTTGCTATGGAAGTGACGTCAGAATAGTGTGGTGTATGTCACTGCCGTTGCGCATCAAGTGATGGTAGATGTTGACATCTTCGTGATATTTTATTCATTTGAATCTCGAGCAGAAATGTTTCACAGTAAAATTTTCCAGAATTTCTTTTTAAGATTTATTTCAAGTACTCTGAGGCTTATAGAAGGATGAATAACAGGATTTTGTGGGATAGAGACAGTCGGGGCTTATTTATTCGCTAAAGCAGCGATTCTCAAACTGTGGGGCGCGCCTCCCTGGGATGCCCAGTAGCTTGACGGGGGGAGGGGTGTCAAATAAATGAACATGACAAGATTATTTTTTGTTTTTTTTTTATTTAAATTTAAAATACAATCAAAACGAAAAGATTGCAATAAAACATTTGTAAGGTATAGATCTAACGACTAATATGTGTACACAGCCTGTCCAGGTTTTTGCAATCCAGAAAGTTCGAGACGTATACTAGCGATGAAACTGCAAGTGACAAACTCACAACATAGTCGCAATTAAACAAGTAACAGGGCTTTTTTTTAATTTGGGACACATGAATTAAAGTAAAATTATAATGGCACAGTAATTATCTCATGCCTCCATGTTAATTATTGTACCGTGCACAAACAATGAAGCGCAGACGCCCTGCTTTTATAGTCGTATATTTTCAACCCAGAGATTTCAAAACTCATCGTTATTTACAGCGAACATTCTGGTAACGGGAAATGACGTCATAATAAGGCGCGACTATACTACATCGGCAGCGATAACGTGCGGCTCACGACTGGAAGAACTCGGCTGGTGGGATGAGATCAAACTGCGCATGCGCGGACTTTGTTAACAAAAACCTAAACTAACCAAAACTAACCTTCGTATATGCAAAATGTGTAATCGGAGTACGAAGGGAACTTATTGATATGCTCTGGAATGTACGCGAAAATAAATCCAGAATAGGATCACGCCGAGCATATTCCGAATCTCAGCGCTGAGCAATCTGATGGCATCACGGTGTTCCGAATTTCAACGATTGCGTCACTGATGCTCCACCGGTGTCGCACCGGTGCCATCAGCTTGCAGACGTGGTGGCATCCACCAGCCTCCATCAGTGAATCTGACTGGTTCTTTTATAGGGCAGGAATTAGCAGACGAATGACATCGTGCACTGTTGTGTCATGGCGGTGTGTTCTGCTCTATTGTTTGTAATGAGCACAACGTAAAAACAATATGTTAACGGCTTATGAGCGAACATGTCAACGGACCAGTTTTTACTACCGGTTCAAGAAATAAATTGTTTTTGCTTTCTTTTCTTTGAACGATATGACAGTACGGAAATTTCGCAAAATCTTGCTAGCGTAGCACAGACAACAACTTGTACAGCCGCCATGATAGCCATTGAACCTTCCAGCAGTTTGTGACATCATTGATGTCCACCGGTCCGGTGAGATTCGGAATACGCTAGCTGGCATTCCATGAAAAGTCCGCGCATGCGCAGTTTGATCTCACGGCCAAGTTTCTTCCTGTCATGAAGTCCTCCTCAGCGATAGACAGTGTTGCCAATCCAGTTTAAATTCCCGTGTATTGGGTTATTTTTCTTGTCTATCTTTCTATCTTATATTAAGGGTAGGGAGGGCGTAGAATTATCTAAGGCGGAAAAAAGTGGGCGCGAAATACGAAGGTTAGAGAATCGCTGCGCTAAAATATCACCTAGAAGAGTATTAATTTATGATGCATCTCTGTATAATTATGGAAATGATTTAATAGGTAGATGAATGGGAGAAATATGAATAAGGTAATAAATTTATCACACTTATACCAATTAACACCTCAATATTTAGTTCACAAGTAATTATTATTTTATTGATGCACCTTCCAAGAATTATTTTGATAAGCTTTATAATACACTTTACTGATCACTGGATAACAGGAACATTTAAAAACAAAGTAGTAAATGCTGAATGTTGAAGCACATTTACAATGTCACATTGAAAAATATTTCATTTTGAAATTTGCAAATATTAATTGCGAGACATTGGAAAACATACATTATGTCTCGTTACATTTTTAAATGAAAATGTTTTGCTTTTCCCCTTTCTTTTTTAATACATGAAGTACAGATATCTGCTCATAAGAATTAAATAGTTTATAATTACAAGAATAAATATATGTATAATCACATCAAAAATCTTAAATTATTCTTTATTACAAAAGAAGTCCACACCATATTCTATACGTGAGAGAAAAGTTTTCACGTATTAGAACCTAACAGTATTTTTACTGTGGCTGTACCCATGGTAACAGCTTCACCACAAGATACATTTGGCATTCCTGCCGGCGACAGGCTAAAATACTGTGCACATTCCCTTTTTATCTCGAACAGAAAAGTTTTAAATGAAACACACGAGAAAGTTTGTGTTTTTTTATAATATCATTGTACTGACGTTTATCCAGCTGATGAATTCACGATTTCATCTTCTGTTTTCACACACATGTGAGTTCGAAAATAGTGTAAAGCACTGGTACATGTTTTTCTTCTTCGGTGGAACATACATTTAATTATTTCTTATGTATAAATTAGTTCGTATGTACTTATTATTCTGTCAAAAACTTTCTTTCCACATGAAAGGGAGCAAAAATAGCAAAATATTTAAGCATTCACAAAGAAAAAATTTTATTAGAAACTTTCCTTTGTGATTCACTATGCAGGATAGAATTTATTTTCCCAGATTGGAGTGATTACGGTTAGAAAATTTAATGAAATCTTTTATAGACACTTTTGTACAGCTGAAATATTTGAACACTCTTCCAGAACTTGACTCATACACACACATACACATACACACATACAGATGCAGAAGCACAAACAGTGATTCTATCTCCTTTTCGTTGATTTTCAATTGTATGTAAAATTATGTACCATCTCTTTTTCCTGAAAACTATCACAGATTCAAAGCAAATATAAGTTCTCGCATTACTTCAGAACATCACAGATCACTCTCCATTCACCTCTTCCTGATTTGTATTCGTGCTACTGCCAAAAGTTTGACTCACAAAACTGTGTCCATGGTAACAATACTGTACGTCATTAATGTAAAAAATAATAATAAATAAAATTTACCTCTATGGTGCAATTGTGTTCTTTAGTGAGCAAGCAAGTACATTATGTCATTGTAGATATTTACAGTGATATAGAATAAAATTCTAAATCTACGTGATATGACCAAGTGTTTAGTTCGCTTACTGCATTCAAATATTCCGTTCTGACTCTGTACGTTTAGGGCGGAAGTGCTACCCTTTTATGAAGCATTCATGTTAACGTCAATGTAGGGTTTAGGAAAAGATCGTACAGACCGATTATTTAGTCCTGACAGCTCAGCGACACGAAAGAGGGGAAGTAATAGAGTAGTGGGGAGAGTTTCGGAGTAGAGATAAGGACGAGAGGTCGGTAAAGGAATGCAGTACAGCTTAAGTGTACTGAAAACACAACGCTGTACCGCGTGCGTGACATCCGATCGCTCTGACTGCAGGCGACAGACTAACCTGAACAACCCTTGGCGTAACTTAATGGACTCGCCTGACCCAGGAGCACATTGTCGGCGACTGTCAGGACTAAATAATCGTACGGTATCAATTAAACAAACAATAGCGTTTTAATCACATGTTACGGTTTGATTAAATGATGATTTATCTGTCAGTGAATTCTTTTATCTTCCTCGGGCGTTTTATAATTTATTTATAGCAATTATTTGTGCCATTTCCATAACGTTGATTAACACAATGTCATGCCTCCTCATACGACAATACAAGACATAACATTTACAACGAGCAATATTTCGTGCCGTGTGCAGGATTCGAGCTCAAGCATCCTCAAAGACCCATTTTAATCGTTGAGTAACTTACGTCATCCTGAGCGACCCTCTAACATTTTATATAAAGATGCTTTTCACTACAGCATCTTTAATGTGATGTAGGGAAATACTGTAAGCAGTGCAACATCTGTACTTCGTTCCATAATGTGTGACAGGTCATGTAAACATTGCCAGCAAAGGCACGGTAATTACTATTGAACCAATGGATAAGGTCACATTTCATGCTTATCTTGAAGTTTGGCGGAGGTACAACGCTTCAGACCGCCCAACTTCAAGATAAGCCTGGAAGGTGACCACTGCCATTGGCTGAATAGCAATTTACCCTTCTCCCTTCGTCTGTCGGCAATGTTTATTTATTCCGTTTGTCAGACATTATGGAAAGCAATAAAAATTACTTATACTGGGTGTTCATTTCAAAATGTGTCATGACGTGACTGTTGTGAGTCAGCGATTTGAAGCGAGTTTCAGCTTTTGTGTCAGAGAAGTTGCCTATTATTTAAGGCGTTCAATCTGAACTTGAGAACGTGTACGGTATAACTTGAACTTCGTAGCAACAGATGGCGGTCTGTACGGTCTGTGTGTTACCATAACCTATTTCGAACTGTATTTTGTGCGGGCAAGTCGTACGCAGGGTATATGTTATCATCGGTTGCGTACGGCAACATTCCACAACATAAATCAAATGCTCCGTGTCCATGTTGACCGTCGTAGTTAATGTCAACAAATACGGAAATAATCGTCTTAACCCTCTCCCCATAAAGAAAAAACTCACCACAGTACGTGTTTCCAAACAGTTCACATTCCTGCCACTACCGGCGTTACCGTACGTATAGGTAAGTACTCTTCGGAATGAACGCCGTACATGCCAGGCTACTTCTCTGGCATATAGGTAATACGCCTCTGCGGAAGTGTAGGAAGATTGAATTCTCTAGGCTCATCGGCTAGCCATATGACGGCATACAGCGAGCCATGACACACTTTGAACTGTACACCCAGTGGTTTAATGTACATGAGCAAGAAATTGCCGTTAGAGTTTCTCTACTCTATCTCCTTGATAGACAAAATTATTGTATGTATCGTAATTCCACTTCATTGTATCCAAAGTTAATTTTGTTTTACTCTTCAACTCTTACAGTCTTAATGTAGTTTGAATTCTGAAGTCTCTGATAAAATAACACTGGTAATATTTTCTGGTGAGTTGTCAGACTGAACGAATTCTCGTTCACTTTATTTTAGGAACTGAGCATTTATTCTGATTTTTATATGCTGAAGCGAAATACTGTACGTAACTTTTATTCTCTTGATTGACTTTCGAAATTTTGTGACTTACAGTGGACTCGTTTAAAGTCTGTAGGTACAGATAAATTACAATTTACTGGTACCTTAATACATATCGCGAAGAATTGAAATGCTATTAAAATTTGTTAATAAAACTCATTACAATGTAATAATAATAATAATAATAATAATAATAATAATAATAATAATGATAATAATAATAATAATAATAATAATTATTATTATTATTATTATTATTAATATTATTATGATTAATAATAATAATATTATTATTAATATAATTATTATTATTACTGTTATTATTTATATTATTATTATTAAAGGAAGAAGCATTTCAACATATTCTTTAGAAGAGTAGCACTGTAAAAGTAAAATTTCTATATGTTTGTATAATATAGTAAAACCTCTGTTCACCAAAACAAAAGGAGCTGATCCCATTTCGGATAACAAAAATTTCGGACAATAAATGTACACGCTTTTTAGAGTTAAGACATTACAAATTGACTCATGACTTGTGTACATGAAAACATGACAAGTTTTAAGAAAAAGATTGATAAAATATATGTAGTAGGTACAATATTACCAAATCTAAATATTGATTCCTCACTATTATTTTACGAAAAAGACCGAAATTTTCTTTTGAGTTTTATATTCTTTTCTTTTTCTGGCATAATATCACGCCTGTTTAATTCCCTAGCATCTCTAAGTGGGTTTAGCCTGCTCGGTTAAAGAATACAAGAGAACGTGTTGTTGCCCTCGCACCTGTTTAGTGATACTGATAACTATTTGTCTTAGGAACTGCTTCTACTTTGCTCCTATATTTTGCCCATTAAGTGTTGAAATTAAAAATATATAAATGAATGTACCATACATCGTATGCAAATACTTATTTCATAAGTTACATACAGTATAACTTACTATATAGCATAACTTCTAAATTGCATTATAAAAATTCGGTTACAAGACCTAAACGTTTCGGTCAAGCAAGTTTTCGGTTAACAAAGGTTTTACTGTACCTATTAGATTGTGAAATCGAAGTTTAGCCTTAAATAATCCGTACATTATACTATAATAATCAGTTCGAATACTGTCTTGAACATGGATTGACTTGCATTGTCTTAGAGGAGGCACGAGTCCCCGTAATAGAAATAGTATGTGCTGAAATTTCCTGAAAAGCTCACATTCCGCCAAAGAAAGAGGAAAAACTAATGATAAAATGAATGACATATTTATCTTCAACGTATTTTGACTGAACTACGAGACAAAAAAGCAGCACATTTCACAATTCAATCGCTTTATTTCCAGAGTTGAAAGTATCAATCTTAAATTTAATTTAATCTCATAATCTAATAAAAATGTTGAAGTCGTTCAACAATTCCAAGTTCACAGCTGCAGTATCTCACTCAATCGGTAAAGATATGAAAGTACTGAAGTAACATAGCTACCCTACAGCCACAGTACATTTTGGTTCACATTGCGGAGTTACTCTTTTATAATGCTGTGTAGTTTGTGAGGAATAAAATAAATTTTAATTATTTGTAACATTGACAATATTGAAAAAAAAAGCAAGTTTGCATAATATCTTTTTTTTTAGATAGCTGTATTTATTCAGCAATATTATAGGCCTACATACAGATGCACTACACTATCAGAATTTACCCTTAAATCCAGTGCACGGGACCACTCTCCATAAAACATACAGATTAATATGAAAATGGTAGAAACAAAACATATTATATCATATAACTTGCATCCTAACCTAACATACAAACAGGCATAAAAGCGTATAATCCAATTGTTAGCATTATCCCTTCGTCAGTTCGTAAATATCAACAGCTGATTTTGTAAGCTGTCCCGTCTTGAAGAGGAACAATTCAGTCTTTTGTTCCTCTGTTTACGATTTAGTCGGTAGCGTGTTCGAACTCATTGTCATGCATTCCTTTTTAAGGCCTCGGTAGCGCAATAGGCAGTGCGTAAGTGTCATAATTTCTCTTTAAACGTACTGAGGGATTCAGTTTAACATAGCCGATACAAGTCTAATAGTATTTGCAAATTAAAATCTAGTCGACGGAACCAGTTGCTAAGCCGGTTGTAAATTCCCCGCCTCTGCCGCACTCAAGGTCGCGTCAGGCGTCCGTGTGAGTTTTAAGTTAGATAATTTTTTTTTTCAGTAATACTCATTGAATTGAATATATTAAATTTAATAAAGGCAATAGAAAAATATTAGCTCTACAGAACCGGTGCTAACATATTTAATTACAACAATAAAATTCTTAAAGATAATGCTAAATTATAAATGTAAAGCACACTAATATTTCTATCGAAAGGTAAGAAGGTTACCTTGGAGGTAGGAAGCTACCAACAGTGTTAAATTTATGAATTAGATGATTATGTTGAAATTGATATTGACTCATAAAAATCTTTAGACGGAGAGACAATGAGAAATATGATCGACTAATATAAAATTATAAGAGCATGTTTACGGTGTCAGAGATATCTAAACTTCTATTCCCGTAAAAATGTCGAATTCAGATTAAAAAAAATAGGTATAATTTTCTTATACAAGTAGTGGAAAAGTCAAATACAAATTTTACTGTGAAGGACTGTGATCATGACAAAATCAGTGATACTAAAGAGTGCGTCAGAAAGAACGGATGGATTTCAAACTATCGATACGCAACGAGGAGAGAGATATAGTGAGGGGGACCACGACTGTTGGGTCAGCCATAGAATGCAGTTTCAGTTGAGAATATGGTGTTGGTCTGGTGTACAACGTGCTTTCATCGTAGATACATTTTTGAAAAATGAAGAGTCTGTGATCGCCACTCAGGACTCATTTCGACATCGGATGTCACGCTAGGATTCCAACTCGGAATACAATTTTGCGGTGGGTGGCTTCATTTCGTATCACAGGTTCAACATTAAAGAAGAAATCACCTGGACGAAATTCTATTGCACTGAGATTGTCCGGAATATGAGTAAATCTTTTTAGTTAAAGTAGTTAAAGGTTTTTTTGAAGTTATTTTGTTATATTTGGGTGAAATCTTAATATTTATTATAACTTTATTTTATTTGAGGCTATGAAATCTTTTGTTTTAAACTAGGATTAGATACCCTATTATTTTAGATATAAATACGGTAAGATCTCGCGCCCTGCGACTTCTTTCTTTGGGAGCATTTGAAGGCGTAAGTTTGTAAACATCGATCACATACACTGGACGAACTGAAGACAGCGATTCTTGAAGAAATCGTGGCAATTGCACCAGCTATGACTGTGAAAGTGATGGCGAACATCAGAAAACGCCTCGATGCCTGTATTGAAAGCCAAGGACATCATATGGATAATGTTGTTTTACATAAATAAACTGCATGTATTGGTGAATATGTTGATAACAATAAATTTTTGATTTGATGAATCTTTACAATTTTCTTGCCATGTGAAATCCATCCGTTCTTTCTGACGCACCCTGTATATCTCTGATACAAGTAGGCCTAAGTTTTCTAAGAATAAGTAGGATTAATCGTCATTAAATTATATTGATACTGACGAACTTTAAACTATACACTTGTCAACTTCCGCGAACAATCAAGGATTTTTGGCACGCACAGAAAAATATTTACGTAGTGGAGAAAAAAAGCACACGTTTAATTTGCAGCCCTATTATTCAGATCCAGTTTCAGTAGCGTGTATACAGGACTAACATTTTATATTACATATAATTTTCTTTACATATATTAATATCTTGATAAATGAAATATCTCCGAAGAATGGCGGGATATACGTTAATGGATCATAACAATTGTGAGAATAGTTAATTAAAATTTTAAAATATGTACAGAGTCTAAGGGGTATAAGTGCCGTCCTTTTCACAGTCGTCGGGGACGGTCTATAAGATCAAAAAATGTCCTCACAACATAGGGTTAAAACTGATAGTTTTCCCAAAAAAAAAAAATATTTCTTGCCTTATTTTATTTGCGTTATAGTGCTTATATCGTTAGTAAAATTACGAAAACAGTTACATCAGTAGATATATCTAGCAAAGAGTTAATATTAGTTTAAATAAATATTTGTGTGTTCTATTGCGTTTTCGTGAAATTAAATTATAATGTATGCTTAAATTTGTTAATATTCTGGCATAGGTCTCCTGGCGATCGGATGGCACTTCAGTACAGGTATTCGATAAACAACTTACAATGCCATTCACAGTTCAGGAATATAATATGTTATTAATTTATGGAGAAAGTCGTCGTAATTCAAGTGTGGTAAGAAGGATGTACCGCCAAAGTTTTCCGCAAAGAAGGTTACCCAATCGGTAGTTTCTCAACGATTATTAGAAACATGGAGTCTCTTAGTCCGTTTCGAAAAACGCACAACCAGAAATTTCTTTTAAAATCATAATGCTTTATGGAAGCGGGAGAGATTAAAATTTTGCATTAGGAAAAAAAGTTCGTGTGATTTTGTGGAATAAACCATTATTGTTTTTTTTAGACGTGCAATAAAAATGGAAAAATAATGTTAAATGAAATGGAAATTTACCGTAATATTTTATTAATGAGATTGAAAGTTTGTATTTGCTGCTCGTTTTATGTAAACAACAGTTGCCATGGTCCGCCCCTGAATTAGAACAGAGCATCTGTTTTGTACCGGTATGTCTGTACCAGCTTGAACTGTACGGTATACTTCTAAACCCCCTCCTCCCCATTCAGGAACGTTGCCAAACGTTTAATATTGGAAAGTTTAATAATTAGTTAAATATTGCAATTATACAAAAAATTGTGAGGACATTGTTTTAGCCTTATGAAATGAATAGTCATCAGTTAAAATGATGCACTTATACCCCTGACATACTGTATATGGACTTAAAATAAAATAAGTGTATTATCACACAGAAGTAATTGTTTGCAGCAGTACGTAGTATACAAAAAACAAGAATTATTCCGAAATATAAGCTTAACTGTAAACCAAAAGAAAGAATACAGCCAGTAACAGGCTCTTGTAGAGATGCAGTGGAGCAGAAGTGAATCAACTTGTCCTAGATTCGTGGCTGGATGTTGATGCTATATTACGTTATATTTTATGATAGTTTGGTTCGAGATAGTTCAGTTATTAGAACAACTGACTACGAACTGTAGTAGAGAATATTCGATATATGTAGGAAGCCATAAATCTTGAACCTCTCTGCCTCGTAACGTAACGGATTTCGGAGCTTTGTTGGAAGTAAAAGTAAGTAACAAGGAGGAAATAGATAGAAAATTAAAATACGAAGAGAGAACAATGTTCCTTATCGTCGTTGTTTCTGCAATAACTTCTATGTGCAAAATATAAAATTGTTCAGTAGGAAGAAAAACACATTTATTCTTTCTATGGCAGTAGTGTATAGGAGATTGTAAATTCTTACATTTTCCAAAGAAAGAAATATAATTACATTTTGGCGATTTTATTATTTGCTGTATCACTATTTAAGTTATTTAATAGAGCAAAAATCTGAAAGTCGATAAATATGTCACATAGGAGTTATTGCAGGAACAACGACGTTATATATTATGTTTCTATATGAATTATAAAGTTGTCGAGAGGCTCTTTCATATACCTCTCCCTTCCGCATTTCTAGCTACTACGACACTTTCTCAGCACGATTTCCCTGACCGAATATGCAATTTCAAACAGAAAACAGTTGTTGCTAATTTAATGCTTCCAATTTCTTATCCACTCCGGAAGAAAAAGTCGGGGAAGTTCTTTGTCTGGACGAGATAGCAGCATTTTTTCATTAACTGTAATGAAAGTTGGTGAGGTGTGGAAAAATATTATTGTGTTGGCAAATATAAGGCAATGGGTAATACTTACACCACTTCTACATATTGCTCCAGAAACTCTCATCTTAACTCTAGTACAACTTCTTTGTAATTTTCATAAACGACAAGGAAGATATTAATTTTTCGAAGTCATAGATGTAGGCTTTTAGGGCCTTCTTCTATAATTTTTATCAAAATTTATGGATTTTATAGTACATAAACATGCCAGCAATACTACTACCATCTGTACAACATTTGGTGTCATTAGGGCTAATAGTTTTGTTATATTTTAAAAATAGCCTATATTTTACGTTGATGTCTCTAAAAAGGCTCTTTGCGACAAAATTTTTTAGTTCATATTCGTTCAACAGATTAAAAATAGTCATGGGAATATAGATTAATTAGCCTCTTGAACTCAGCCCAAGAATAATATTTAATCTTCCTTAACTTGGTGAAGTTGCTAAAGACAAATAATGTTAAAGAGTGACATTCAAGATGGCATTAAAAATGTGTTACAAGATATTTGTTTAGGCCTACAATAAACTAAAATTTATTTTATTTATTTTATTTTAATTGGTTATTTAACGACGCTGTATCAACTACTAGGTTATCTAGCGTCGATGAGATAGGTGATAGCCAGATTATACTCGTATTTGGCGAGATGAGGCCGAGGATTCACCATAGATTACCTTGCATTCACATTACGATTGGGGAAAACCTCGGAAAAAACCCAACCAGATAATCAGCCCAAGCGGGAATCGAACCCGCGCCCGAACTTCAGACCGGCAAGGAAGAGCTTTAACCGACTGAGCCACGCCGGTGGCTAATTAAATTTACAATAGATAATATTTCATATAATGAAAAGTTGCGGTAAAATAAAAAAAAATACAGATAAAAAAACAGAATGAGAAAATTCAACTGTAATTTGAATTGAAATACAAGTGTCGCCGTAAAATCTGCAGCGAACCCTTCAAAGCTATCATAAAAATGTCCTTAATTGTTGTTGTTGTTGGGTCCCCAAATTTATGACAGAATGACACGAATTGTTTTGTTATGGTCCCTCTAGCGTCCACCATTAATCCGATGACTTCTATCCCTGAGTTTATATGATGTTTTGTGATAAGGGATAGTGAGTTCATAAATTGGATTTTATGAATTTTTTCCCCATTATTTCACCATAGTGTCAATTAAAATTTTTTTCTCTAAGTTTTCACTCGAATTATGATGCTGGGAATAATAGGTAATTTTTAAGAAACATATGCAGAATTAAGGCTGCTTTAAATAATTTATATTTGAATATAAAAATATGAGGGATAATCTTATAATGAATTTGGACTATAATAGCCATTTTACGCCACTTAAAATATTACATGAATGTTATTTTAGTGATATATACGAGTGTAAGCTGTTACGGTCTCTACAAACAAACTTCGGGGGAATGTTCGTAAGAAGTATCGAATATTTTAAGATAAGGATTGAAAAGACACGGAAGCTCTGTTTCGGAGTTACAGGGATTTATTTGTTCGTAAACGAAACCCTACCTGACAGCTACGTCATTACTAGCTCATGTTATTACTCCTCTTTCATACTCTTGGTATGAAAGAACGTGTTTTGGTTCGTAGTTGGAAAGAGTTGTTCTACTTCATGGCCAGCCAGATCACCTGACCTTACGCAGATGGACTTTTTATACGGACACATCAAAAGTATAGTATACACAACACTCGTAGAAGATAAATTAGATTCTGTTGCACGTATTATTGCTGCCTGTGATGAGTCCTGGAATGTTAGAGCGTATACGTCAGTCCACGGTGCGTTACAATTACTTGTTTCTTAAAATGTGTATATGATAACGTTATGCAATTTGTGTTCTTTTTTTTGTGTGTTTTTGGAAAATATAATTTCAATTAATGCTCCGCCATAAATGTCGTAACTAAAACCTTGTGCGTCCCTCGTGTTTATCGTACGACTCGTCGTCCCCACACACGTTTACCAGCACTTTGTTTACGCTTTCACTGTGCCTAAACGAGACGCTCTACTGTATACGTGTAATTCTGGGACATATTAAAACTGCTAATTTTACATAGCTTAGTATTATTAGACTATATTGTGAGCGTGTGGGTGAGTGATCGGTAATTTTAAACACATTACAATGAATGCGTATGAAATTCTCGAAACAGACAAAATAAAGCTCGTACTCACAGTCCACACCTGTGGAGTAACGGTTAGCGCGTCTGGCCACGAAACCAAGTGGGGCAAGTTACCTGGTTGAGATTCTTTCCGGGGTTTTCCCTCAACCCAATATGAGCAAATGCTGGGTAACTTTCGGTGCTGGACTCCGAACTCATTTCACCGGCATTATCACCTTCATCTCATTCAGAAGCTAAATAACCTAAGATGTTGATAAAGCGTCGTAAAATAACCCACTAAAATAAAAAATTAACGTACTCACAAATAATGTGACAGTTCCTGTTTATTCCCCTTCAACAAATTCACAGGACTGTGAACGATAATGATATTTGAACAAAAAAAGTTCGAAACATAATTTCTTGGAGCAGCTACTCTTTACCAAAGAGAGTTCATGACACTCACTTTCTTCCATATGAAATTCACATGTACCAATAGCCTTCCTGATACAATGGTCAGAGCTGTTTTCAAAATGTCCCGTGCTTGCTAATTAAACCTACCAATTTCTAATCATATCTGTGAGAAAAACGAAAGTGTTGCTAGCTCCCTACGCTAATTCGGACGACAAAACATATGCATTAAATCCTCGCGTCCACCAGGTCAAACGTAATAGACTCCCATTGGATGGCGGGGACCCTCACCTCCGCCTCTTTAAACTCTCTCTAGTTATGGTCCGTCCCAAGAATCTGTCAAGTAAGTTTGCGCATGTGGCCGAAGTGAATGGGCGGAGTCTAGCTGTGCCCGAGTGTATTGCGGGCAGTATCAGCTTGAGGCCGCTAAGGGGCAAGATGCTCGTGGTAGCAGATGGTATTAACAGAAAGTGTGGCGAAATTTTTTAACCCTTAAATTGGCAAAACAAATACCTTACTGTAATAATACCGGACAGCTATATATTAGCAGCATTAATGTGAGTGCGAAATATGGCGGACCTGACATCTAGCGGAGCGGCGTGAAATTACTTCCATAAATACAAATATTAACATAGCGGGATTTTGACTATTGTTTAAAACGTGAGTTACTAATGTGGAATATTATATGAAACACTTAATAATGTTGAATAGTATTTAATGTAAAATTATTATTTTACATCAACGCTGCATATTATGAGAAATATTGCATACTTCATATCAGAGACCTGCAAGAGAGCGATGCTTAACGATATCTGAGATCGGTTTTACCGAATGCGCTTCGTGTGTAATCGCTCGTGCTCGGGTTTGGCCTGCGCTCGCTCGAGCTCGCCCGGGGGATCGCTCCCCTGTCGGAACGAGCGCTCGCTTCAACCACTGTACGCGAAGCAGTTGCTACAGTACTACGTAGTGCAGCATTAGTAAAAATCGAATGAATTCATTTGATTATCAAAACCATTCGATATAATAGAAATATTCACAATATCACTCGATTATTCATTGATTTTGCTTACCACCACAACAAGCCGTATGAAGTTATACAAAATATGTACTCGCATAACACAATATGTTCCAT
The DNA here is from genome assembly GCF_040183065.1 of Periplaneta americana. Lineage (NCBI taxonomy): Eukaryota > Metazoa > Arthropoda > Insecta > Blattodea > Blattidae > Periplaneta > Periplaneta americana. The sequence continues at coordinate 158,510,719 of NC_091121.1, forward strand.
TTTAAGATAATGATAAGAGCTTCGAGTTCAGAATCATATGACGCAAAAATAGAATGATAAGCTTCGAATGTTCTGTGTGTTTGTTGCGTACTGACTCTTCTAACAGCCCCAGTATCTGACCCTGATCTTCATTAAATTAAACACCTGACCTACATGGCGATAAGAAAAAAGAGCGCATGAGTAATCAACATACTGCAATGTTATTGAACAATTCATTCATGCATTCGAATGATTTAATCCTACAATGGAATAATCATAGAAATCATTCGATTGTTTTCAACAATTATATATTTTAGTGGAAATTTAATTAATTACACATTTTTCTTTGTTTAGATTGAAAGAGCCTGAAATTATTTTCTGTATAAATATATTTCATTCCTACTCAGTTTAACATTTAACTTCAAAAACAAACTGAGACACAAATTTAATCGTAATAATATTGCAAATGCAAATGAAATGTTTGGTTATATTACTATAAAATGTATATAAAACCGAGAAATTACATTTAATACGTGATAACTAAAAATGTCTATCGAAGTATGAAATGCAAATAATAAACTAGTAGCGATATATTTTGTTTCATCTCGAACGTAATATGAACTTTACTCATATTAACTTGGGAATATTTTTATTTTTTATTTTAGTAGGTTATTTTACGACGCTTTATCAACAGCTTAGGTTACTTAGCGTCTGAATGAAATGAAGGTGATAATGCCGGTGAAATGAGTCTGGGGTCCAGCACCGAAAGTTACCCAGCATTTGCTCGTACTGGGTTGAGGGAAAACGCCGGAAAAAACGTTAACCAGGTAACTTGCCCCGACCGGGATTCGAACCCGGGCCACCTGGTTTCTCGCTGACCGTTACTCCATAGGTGTGGACAATCCTATGTACTTTAAGGTATTCTTATCTCTTACTTCTCCGAATTTAGTCCAAGCAGAGCTAGTAACTGCTTTCCCTTTTTTTCCACTACTCTGACTGCTGATTTAACTTTATTTTCGGCATATACTTTTGACATCGTGTCTTGTAATCTTTTGCCATCAACAGAGATGGTGTCCGAGCCTCTGCTTGAGATCGACGTCGATACTATTGAATCATCTTCAACACTCGTTTTGATGAAACGTACTGATTAGACAAGCCTACAATTCACCTACTGCTTACTGCTACCGGAAGAGCACTCATGAACACCGAGCGCTCGTCCTCAGACCCGATCGCTCGGTGTGTTGCCTTACTTCGTGATTTATCGGAAATATTCGTAGATGGTCGTTATTCATTCCGTCAGTGCCTTCCTGGACTGATAACGATATCCCGCGCTCGCTCTCTTGCAGGTCTCTGCTTCATATTACTTTTCGTAATTGTTACATACATTTTCTTTGCTTTAGTGAGACAAAATCAATTCTGACATTAAGAATGAATTTACAATAATGCTTTATATACGCATTGCTGACAACTGCAAAGATAAAATTGATAGCAATCTGATGATTGTAATAATTAGTGAAGACATGTGGACAATAAAAAAATTTATTTGATAAAACCTTAAAATTTCCAATACATTTTAACGCCTATTCATTTATTAGGTCTAAATTAAAAAGCTAATTTGTATTTTTCTATCAACACAAAGAGGAAGGACTCAGGCCTAGTAAAGAATGTTCTTGACTCACGTTTTATGATCCCTCGGAAATCGAAAGTACGATTTGGAGCAATTTGTAATGCTGTAATTTTGTAGCAATTATAAACAGCACATATACACACTGACATTTTAACACAGCATTAATTAATAAAACTCTTAACTAGCCCAGCAACAATATACGTTGCAGTTGATTACAGCTTGTTTCGCGAGTATCACCACAGCGGCCGCCTAGATAGCAGCACCAGCGTCGTTCAAGCGCAGAAGTGCTAGCTGTCCGGTATTAAGGTATTTGTATTTTTAAGATATTTGTAAGGTTTTTTTTTTTTTTTTTTTTACTGGTCTGACCCAATATTTTGGGTTTGCCCTGTGACACAGAATAGCTCACAATAAAATTTAAAATGAAAAATTATATAAACAGTTTTCAGAGAAAATTGATTAAGACATAAAAACAAATTTAGAACCAAATATAATTTAAATTGAATGTACACCATAAAGATGCTGACGAAATATCACTACAGAAAATTCTGTTATGGTGGTGACGATGGCATCTTGAAGATCTCTCGTCAGCTTGTATTTTTCCCTCCATTTTACAAAGGCTTTCGGAATGGTGCCTCTCGCTCCGAAGAAGAGACCGGTAACTGTGATTTTTTTCTATGTTATATTTCGCCGATAGGTACTGAATCGTGGGCACGTAGATTTTCTTTTTCTCTTCGTTCACTTCAGATGGTTGAGTGGCTGAGATTTCAAATCTGATAGTAGGATAAATTATTTCGGCTGTCTGTTTATTTCTATTTATAGCTATGATATCGATCCTACGATTGCTTCCACCATCAGCAATACAATGAACTTCCTCGTGAACGTCTAGATTTTTGGATCGAAGTGCATCTGCGATCATAGAACATATGATGTTGTGACGTTTTATTCTGAATACTTCTCCCTGTGGGCAACTCCCAAGCACATGTGGTAAAGTTTCATGCTCACTGCAGTGCCTACAGTGGGTTGTGCCTGTAGAGCAACCAGGAAGACAACGTACTGGCTTAAATTGACTATTTCGTTTATATGACGTAATTCCATTTTCGACCCATGAAGTGTAATGAAATTTTGAATTCCAACCAATCACAGTCAGATTTTGAGATAATTTCTGCAGCTACATTTATCGCTGTCAATTTATCGCATGGTCGTTCTTTTGTTTAGTCGTTGTCGCCAACTGTTTCCCCGTAAATTGATGATCATGAATACATTAAGATGCAACTACACGGTGAAACTTTTCTTTCAACTTTAAAGCAATGAATGCAAGATTGACATTTAATATTAATTAATATATTTACGCAGTGAAGACGACGTTCAAAACGGCGCACCATGTAGACACAAAATCTTTATGCATCTTAATTGAACGTACCTTTTAAACTTGATTCTTTAATATTCTTCCCAGATTGCACGCATACGCGATTGGAATATTGAACTGTGTAGATGCAGCTTTAGTTCCGTTACACACTACAGCGAGAATGCGTTTGTCGAGCTATAAAAAATGCTTTCGTGTAGCACTCATTGTAAGTAACGGTCGAAACAAGGCACAGCTGACATTGGTCCTGCTTCCACAGGTAGGCCTAACGTAACCTATAAAATTGTAGCCTTTAATATTTGTATTGAAATTAAACAATTTATAGACGCTCAAATTTATGTAACATCATCGCATATCAAACTCAAAGACCTTGCATAGTAATAATGTCTTTGATCAAACTGCCTTTCGTATGGCGTAATAAAATTCGTGTTTTAATTAGGCCTATCTATACAGAGATGGCTTCACTGTGTAGCAACATGTCTCACTGTGAATACCTAAGCATTGATATATAACTGTCCCCACTGTTACTGTTAAATTAAATTATGATTTCAGCAGATAATGAAAATGTATTTGTTATAATAATAAGAGAAAAGTGCAGTACATGTAATTAACAATGTTAAACCTGTATTTCGCTTTTCGCAATTGGCATTACTGAATAATAACAACGAATTTCTTTAATGCAATAATCGATATTCATCTATGAGTATTTCAACTTCACAATGTCTGAATAGGTTAAGTATTCGTTAATATACAATTATTAACATTTTGTGATCGAATTTTAGGGATATATATCATTTAAATTTTTATTTTATTCACGAAATAGTCCTAATAAATGTCACTCGAGGTCTGAGATTTCCCAGATAAATCCACACGCTTCGCTCGTGGATTTATCGGCAGATCTCAGACCTCTCGTGACATTACTACAGATGAAACTTCATTTTTCACACTAGTTTATTAAATCTTGTCGGACTGTAAAGAAAACAACTATCGCAATGTCCATATTTTATATGTTGTACAATATTGTAGTATTGGGAAATTTTAATTTTCCTACCAATGATAGCATAATTAATCAATTTTATATTCTTTATAAAATGTAATTTGTCTTGTAGCCTAAATTGTTTGTTACATCCCTACTAATAATAAATCTTTAGCCAAAATATTTCTGGTAATTTTCTATTTTCCAAAAATAATTGATGTTAACATGTATAATTAACCATCCTGAAACCGAAAATCGCTTTTTTGACATTTTTGTTTGTATGTCTGTCTGTCTGTCTGGATGGATGGATGGATGGATGGATGGATGTTTGTTACCTTTTCACGCTATAATGGCTGAACCGATTTATATGAAAATTGGAATATAAATTAAAGTTCGTTGTAACTTAGATTTTAGGCTATATGGCATTCAAAATACTTTATTTAAAAGGGGGGTTATAAGGGGCCTGAATTAAATGAATCGAAATATGTCGCTTATTATTGATTTTCGTGAAAAATATTACATAACAAAAGTTTTTTTTTTAATAATTTGCGATAAGTTTTATTCCTTGAAACATTTTGATAGGACTGATATTTAATGATATAAATGAGTTTTAAAATTAAAATAACTGCTATCTAAGGCCGTATAATGAAATAAAAAACAAATGACTTCGTCTATAAGGGGCCTTGGACAACAACAATCGAAAGCTATTAAACATAGCCTAAGAGAATGTTTCTGTGTTTGTATGAAGTAATATCGGAAGCTAATTAATTGTTTAACTATTATTTCACCATAGGAAAGTGTAGTTTCTCTAGATGTACAGCACATAATTCTACAATGTTATTACAGTAACTTCTGAAACATATAGCAAGTAAAATAAAGTATACACATTAAAACTAAATGATATGTCAATCTCCATTAAACTATGGTTGCCTGTAATAACAAATTAAGAAACATGTTAAAGGAATTGTCATTGCACCAAATGATTGCTCTCTGGACCAAAATGTCCGCATTTTAATTATTTAAATACAATTTAAATTAAGTAACATATTAAACGATTTATCCTTCTATCAAACACGAATGTTCCCTGGATCAAATGTCCTATTTTAATTATGTAATTACTTTATATTTATTTCTGACAGGTGCAGCGAAGCGCACGGGTACGGCTAGTATCCAATAAAGTTTTCAATGATAGCCTACCTAACTAGGGTTTCTATTAAAGGAAAAAAATTAAATTAAATATAAATATTCATTTAGAATTGATTAGGAGGCCGATTATTAAACCCTGGCTGGGACGGCTATCAAATATCATATCTCTTAAAATTATAGCATAATATATTACAGCCTCTTAACCTGTTGTATCCTATAGGGTACTTTGCGAATTAATGTCTATAGATCCCCTCCCTTCAAGCTGGCTTCGTTCAAGCAATGCCTCCGCCAGAGCGGTCATTGGTCCTAGTCCCCCACATACCACATGCGCAGAGGTCTTGTTTCGTCTTTCTACTTTATAAACTCCTGGGACGGACCATAATCTAGCTCGTTGATATGTGCATCGCAGAATGAAATATTATAAATTTCATCATATTTTAGGGTTCTCTTTCGAATGGTGTATAAATTGTTTGGAAGTTTTTTTAACATTGAGTGATGTTCCATTGGAAGCATTGGAAGCTGACACTGTAACAAGCTGGATGTATCACTAAAGAGAGTTTTACTTGGTTATGATTAGCGACGAGAACTTCCAGGACGAAACGAAATTAAATGATGGTGACAGACTACGTCACTAATCGCGATTATCGACCTAATCGCGATCGGGTTTGTAGTGTGTCACCGTCCCGATCGCGATCAGGAGCTAAATCCTGTTTCCAGAACAAGATAATCGAGCTGAGGCACGGCCCAGTGGACGAAAGTAACATTTTAGTAATCTCTGGTTTCGAATCACCTTGATTTATATTATTTAGGAAGTCGTGATAGCTTCTGCTGTAGAATTTTGTTACCCCTTCCATTGTATTATATGAAATAGAAACGGAAATGAATGGCTAGAAAATGAATTTGGCTACTATTAGGCGTAATGGAGAAATTTAATGCAGATGTGAGAAAAGTAAAAAGAAATATATTAACAAATGACAGACGAATTATTCATATTTCATATATATAGAGAGCAATAGAAGGCTGCTGAAAGATGTTTCATTTCAATAAATAATGGATTACAAACTGGAACTGGTATCTTTTTCAGATTTTCAATTTCAGTCTCCATTACGACGCTATCGTTGAGGTTAAGGTTGAATTTTAAAATATGTTTTATTACAAAATAATATAAATTTTTGGCATGATATAAATTTTATAGGTATGATATAAATTTTATAGGTTATAAAATCTCTTTTCAAAATAATATAAATAGTAATGATATAAATTGTATCAGTTTACATTGTAAAGCATATAACAATTTTAACAAATAAATTCCCATATCAAGCTGCACGAAACAACAAAAAACAAAAGGAAAAAAAAACAATGAACAAACATCAAAACAAAGTATGAACTTTAGGTGTTGTCCAGGAGGGAAACAAACATATACGTATGTACATAGAGACAATTCTTTCCTCTATGGTAATTCAGCTGTTGACCAGACGGGACCAAGTGTGTCGCCACATTTTCGGTAATCGCGATCGGGCCTGATCGCGATAAGTGCTAATCGCGATTAGTAATGTAGTCTGTCACCAGTATAACCAACAAGAGTGCAAACTAATTCCTTTTCTAGTGCACACTAGCTCAGACCTATAATAATTGTATTAAAATCGCGTTTTCCAAGAAGACTGAATCTTATTAAACTTCGTGTTTCTGTCTGGTTGATCATATTTGAATGTCGATTTCGAACAATCACTTCCGGTGTTCGGAGGGAACGGCGCGGAGCCCACGTTCTTCAGCATGCTGTCTCGCTTTAACAAGTCTCATCTGGATTGCCCGCAGCATTTTCCTTTGTTTCATTTGTAGTGATGAATGGAAATGCTACACATTTGATATCCTGTTTCGATTACGTACCACACTCTTCAGATCCTTGCAGATGATAAATTACACAAGATTATCTCTAGCATGCAACGGAAATTGTTATGTTCTACGCTATGTAATTGATTTTATGACGTATATGAGGAAGAATATAGGACTACGGGAGAAACAGATATTCATGTTGATGAATCTTAATGTGAAATACCTTGTGCTACAGGTAGGGGATTAATTAATCCAATGTGAACACTCATGTCTGTAGAGATGAGATCATTGTATTGGATGCTACTGTTTAAATAGGATTAAAGTAATCACATTTTGCGTGGAGAATGTACTCTTGAATTCGAATCCCTTCTCGGGCATGGATGTTTATCTGTTACCTTGTAATGTTTAGCGTTTCCTTACGTAGTAGTCTCCGGTAGTACCGAATATACGTCACTGGAATTCTCCTATATCTCTCTAAAGCCTAATTATTTCCTTGTCTCTGATCGGATCAAAAACTCTGATATAACTGATATTTAACCCTTGCGGTGAATTTCGGTGAAGTCCGGAGGGCCTAATTAGTCAAATCCACTCTCCTCACCTCTACGCCGGGGCCCCCTGGGATATTTTTAAGATTTGAAAGAGAGAGTGGTGTGCGGAAAGCAACGCGAAGATACCACATTTATCTTTCCCAAGAAAACCCGCAAACATGCTGAAGAAATCAGATATCAGATGATAGACGACATTAAGATATATGGATAATAAGAGAAGACAAAGGGGAAGACAGAAAATAGGAAATATTAGAGAAAGCTGTGTTTGCAGTGAAATACCTGCCCTTGGGCAGAACACTAAATGAATGAATGAATATCTCTCTACAGCAGTGAGATCGAGGATTCCGTAAAGACACTGAAAAATAGGAAGCCACCAGGGATAGACCAGTGAGATGATGTAACATGAAGTCAGTGAATTAATCACAAAGGGTGCTGTACATAGACATTTCGCTAGCCCGCGCTACGAGCGTGCTAAACTAGCCCCGGCTATCGAGTGATTACTTGTACAGGATTCATACCATATCATATCGCTAAAACTGGTTTATGAATGCGAAAAACATTAGTTCGCTCATCATCCACCGGAAGCCCGCGCTAAGAATGTATATGAATATGGCCCAGAGTTTTTAAATTAATATGGAATATTTTTAATAACTCTAAAATAACCACTGCATGGCAAACTGTACTTAAATTTAATTTTTTTTAAGTAGATAATTTACAAAATACTACGGGGGAATAATCGCCCCCAATACACTTTCAAAAGTAACAACAATAGTAATATGCGTTACAAGAGCGGTATGTTGAAGTTTTCATGATCGAGGAAAAGTTTGAAAAAGCGAAACGTAGTTGAGCTTTTTTAATTTCCGAGAATTGAAAGAAAACATACCGCTCGTGTATCGTACATTATTTTGTGCGAAGATCGTTTATTACATACCTGAAAGAGGAATTTCTAATTAGTTGCAATGAAATCTCCGTCTTGGTTTCTGTTCAATGACGGCAATTTTGGAAAACAAAAATATCTATCTTCAACATTGTTGCTTTAAAATGTTTTCTGTGTTTACTATACTCCAGCAGGCCGTGATATACGTCTGTCTTTTTTTCCCCAGTCTATAAATGCGAACTTAAAACAAACGGTTTCCTTAATGTTACATGCATCACGAAATGCAGTAACTTTAGTGGAGTTGTAGAGTTTACTTAATTTTTGCAAATATTTAAAAACAATAATTAACAGTGCAATTTAGGTGAAATTGCAATTGTAAGTTTCCAATTTATAATTATTACTATATTGAACGTCTCTAAAAATAATATGTTAAAAGCATAAAGCAGTAAAATGAATATGTCACTTAAGCGGTAAGAAGAGGGAAATTGTTATGTGTGTTCGGTTGGGAATACTGAATATGGAATTTTAGACTTACCGCGGATTGGTTTTGTGCGGAAACCAAGCAAATACGCACGATCTCGCACAAAAGTAATTCATAATTGAAACACGTACAGTAATTTCAGTAAGATTTCGTGTAGGACGATAATGCACCGATGTCATTTTTATTGTCAAATCACAGAAAAAAGACACCAGAATATAATAAACCAGTATTTTTAACGTTTTATTGACTAAGAGAATGCTTTAGATAATTTACAATTAAACATAGTTTTACAAACTTTAGATATGAAAATTAATAAAAATTTTTTCTAATATTACGATGTGATCATATAAGTCATTCAGTTGAAATGAAGTCCGTGAGAATAATAATTTAACTGATATGAAGGAACGTAAGAATCATTTAGCTGATATGAAATTGTTGAGAATTGTAATAATATCAAGGGGTGTTCATAATACTTATTTAAGAAATGAGTATCTTATTACGTTTCTTATTACAATACGAGATTGGAAAATTTTCAAACGATGCCGCAGACTGAGTATGATAACCAGTCGAGTATTGTAATATGACGATACAATATGTATATCGTACAACGTTTGATCTACTTTGATAAAAAATCAATTTTAAATACAAATGACTGCATTAGTTTTATTAGTTCCGAACATATCTTTTGTGAAAAGGCGACTGTATTATTATGATTAGTTTCTTTTTGTCAGAGGCGACTCTTTTATAGCCTGTCTGCTTAATTTCGAACACGATAGGTTTTTGTTTATAACAGGAAAACAGCAGTACTAGAAGAAATAAACAAACAATATTAAAATGAGTTTAAACCAGGATGCATATATCGAAAATGCTGCGAGTTCTTCAATTGAATGCTTAGTACCATCGCATCCCCCGTAAGATATGAAGTGAAATATAACACATTTGAAGATTGTTGTTCCAAGAACTATGTAAAAAGTGTGTCGAACATGTTGTTGTTGATATTTTATAATAAATAAACCAACTACGTTTTATTTTATTTAATATATGGTGCACATTACGCAACCAGTTAGGTAATATCAGTATCATTACCTAACTAGTTGTGTAATAGAAGTATCATTACCTAACTAGTTGCGTAATGAATGTGCTTACAACACTTTTGTTAGTGATGTAAAGTCCACATTACATAATCAAAACGGGTAAAAATAATTTACCTGATATGAAATTGCTGAGATTAGTTTGTAATTATAAAATAACTTAGCTGATATAAAAATTCTGAGAATTTATTTTAATGATATGAAGAAGTAATCACAATTAATTTAGTTGCTATGATATTGTCAATAATAATTGTAATATCAGAAGCGATCATAAAAATGAGATATTAAATGATTTGTACTGATCGTAATGACATGAACTGAAGTGTCGGCCAGATTAATAGTAAGCCTACGAGGTGGAAGAACACTGGGTTTAAAATTTTAATTCTGTATTTATTTGAAAATAATGTCAAAGGCAGAATTAGACAAAACCGAGTGTTATGTTTGAATATATACATCACAAAATTGAAAAACGAACTTTTTACACTGTTGCATTTGTGTGTCGCTTTTGCGTACGTACAGTTAGAGAAACTAATTTATCTTGTATGTAAGGACTGTTATAGTTGCATCACTTTGTGACATTCAATTGAAGCTTATGAAAGCGTACCAAACTATCTTGTAAGTTTACAATTTAACACATAAGATTTGAAACCTTTATACCGAACTCTCAAAGGGTGCGCTTTAGAATAATTTATTGTATCCGACGTGACGTTTAGAAAGTTTGAGAGTTGTGTGTATTGTATACTCCTAGGAGTTGTATTCAATCACGTTGCTCATACTGAAGTCAATTTCATTAAATTTTGTACCGAGAAAGGTCTGTATGATTTCCTTCTAACACACATCGGAAAAAGAGGAAGACGAACTTCTCAATGGCGCTCTAGCTAGACTTCCCAAGTCGAAGAGTAGTCAAAATCCGTGCCCTAATGGACATGTCTTGTCGTAGTACCCTATTCCTCCTGTCATGATTTCAACATTTGCACTTCTGCATTTGATATCATCCATAAAATGGAACAAGCTTATTTCCCTCAAGTTTCTCCACATAGCCTATATGATGATCTACGACTAAAAGATAGTGGTGTAACCAAGTTATGGACCTGATCAAGTGATCAAATAGCCTATAATTGAAGTCGCTGACTAACGGAAGCGGATTCATTGAGCACAATCAGATTTTTATTCTTTGCATCATTTTAAATCTGCAAAAATTACTCTACCCATTCATGTTGAGTTATCATAAAAATGAAATGAAAATATCAGTTGGTAAAACAAAGGCTATGACTGTCAGCAAAGAACATATTCGCTGTAAACTGGAATTGCAAGTAAAGATCATAGAACAAATTATGAGATTTAATTATCTAGGAACAGAAATAACTAGTAATGGTGCTCTTTAATATGAGGTACAGCAACAAGTTCATAAAGCTGCAGAAATTTCAGAATGACTAAAAGACACAAACTGGCAAAATAAATATTTAAGAATGGAAACAAAAGTAAAAATTTATAAATCTGTTACAAGACCGATACTCAGTTGAAGCAAAAGCTAACAGTGTAAGAACAGAACAAATTACTGAATCCACTGAAATGAACATAGTAAGAAAAATAGCTTAAAAACTAGATTTGATCGTGTTAAGAATGACGACATTAGAGAGCAGTGTGAGGTTCAAGCTATAAGAGAATGGAACAAAGGAGAGATGACAAAATGGAAGGAACATGCTGATAGAAGATAGGATAGTGAATATTGTAAAGGACAACTCTCCGAAAAGGAAGAAGAGCCTCTGAAGACCCCCTAAGAGAAGGCTAGATTCTTGCCTCTAAAAGAACAGGCTTGGTAGCCTGTAAGGAAGATAGAAGAAGAAGAAGAAGAAGAAGAAGAAGAAGAAGACCATTTTAAATTAATCATCGCTCATTTGTCCGTATCGCTTCTTCTCGCATGACCAGATTCCGTCCAGAAATCTGGCCAGAGAATTCTAGACGGATTTATTTACGGGCCAAGATCAAAATAAAGAAAGCCATGACAAAATATCGATTGCAAGGCCTCCAGTCGCGGTAATATTGAAGGTGTAAATGAAATGAATGATGTGAAGCTTATTTTGTTGTTTTACTTTCTAATTCTAAAGATAATGCAATTAAAATACATCCTCCCCAGGGCTTCTCATTTTTTAAATTGGTTTACTAAAAGGAAGTAGGCTATTACCCTCCCTCTAGTGGTAACAACACTATTATATGAACTGTTCTGAAATGAAAAGTGAGCGATACTACTGAATTACAAATCGAAACGCGCTGAACTAATCCGTTCGGTTAGTCAGCACTAGAGATGGACAACGATCGAGAAAACGAGACTAGTAACGCCCGCAAAGCCGAAAACCCGCACGACAATGCTGTATTACGTCGCGTCCTTGACGTAAAGACTGGTTGTGAGTCTTCCGAGACTCGATATTGATCATCTCCCGAAGTCCCGAAGTCAGCAGTTGTTTATACCTGACTGAACTTTTATCTACTTTGGCAACTGTTATATATGTATAAACAATGACGTAGTCTATTTGAAACATCTCTACCTTTCAGTGTATAAAATATCTGTTCCCTTGTCTTTATTGAATTACTAGGCCCTTATTAAAAGGCTAGGAATTTTCTTTTCAAATGTTTAAAATAAAGTGTGTAATCTCACGAGAATGACGAGCCGAGACTCGAAAGACAAATGCACTGCACACAGCGAGCGAGAGCGGCAGTTAGTTTTGTTCATCTCTAATGAGCACCTACTTTAAGGCTCCTGCCTGTGCAAACAACTAGCTTTAATGAGAGCAGGGACGCCAGTGTTACGTGACCGCCGCCTTCACCTCCAAGAAAATGGTTTCCTTGGATAGCGGTACCGTAATAATATTGGTCTATGAGTCACACACTGGGAAGGAAAGTACGACCGACTTGGCGGTAAACAGATATATATTTCTTTTATGGATCGAGATGATTTCACTGACCTATCAGTGGTCGAAAACTGCCTTATTAATCACCGGAAATAACCGGATGTCATTGGATTCAATTTTCAGTGGACGAACCCTGTACTGTTCGTACGAGACCCAACCTCAGCGCATTGCAGTCGTGGTAATTATAAGTTATTACAAAGATGGAAAGAAGCGGGAATGTCTTACAGCCTCTCCCATCCATTCTACCTCAGCTAGGCCTATATTCTTATTGACTTTTATTTTTAAAATGAACATAGGCCTATAGGCTATTTGGTATCTCGTGGGAATCCACCTGCGAGTGAGTGGAAGAAAAAAGTGGCTGGCAAGCTTCCCTTCCTCTCTACACTTCCACTTGTAGCTATTAGGTCACTTACCCTCACCATAATAGCCTTTTCTCACTATAAACTACGGCGCACTCAAGCATTTAGTTTGACCAGATAACGAATGGCCTATGACAATGGCAACTATACACAGAGTACTTTATGAGATAGTTTTCTGATTTTCTAGAAACCATATGTGTCGGTAGTTCAATAAACAACTTCAGTCCAAAAAAGTTAATTTTACAGGAGAGACATAAAACAATTTTTGTCTTAAACTGTGAATGCATCGGTGTCTTCAATCCGTGCAACATTAACCTCTCATATTGGGCTACTTTAAGTATAACATTCTGGATGATAATCTTTCTTGCTCTTTTTCTGCATCTTTTTTAATTTTGTGGATTCATGTTGTTATTGCAAGATAGGATTTTAAAGAAAAAATTGATACAAGTGAATTTTATCAATAGAATAACTCGATGTCCACATTTAACCAGAACAGGCTGCTTTTTATTAGCTTTGGCCAGGTGTTCGGACTGGACACTGTCCGGACGCCCTTTTATCCAGATAAAAAAAAATTGCACTTTTCTTAATTAACAAAAATTGCAAATGGTTGACGTAAATATAACGTTCATCTTTTATCCGAAACCAAACTGATATAAAGAAGAGAATAAGCCTACAGAGTTTACTAAAAACCTTGGGTTGTCAGAGGAGTAAAGCTGCCAATATAAATTTGTATTCATTGTAAATTGCGTAATATTGATATTTGATGCATATACAAGATAACCGCCGAACCACATATAAAGTAAGATATCTTAGTGAACATCGCAGACATCGGAAGGAAATACTTAGTTCCTGGTACTTACTTTTTTGTGACTGTGACTGTAGGATACATACACTTGTGAACTTGCAATGAATATGATAGAGTAACGTAAGTAAAAATTATTATTAGAAATTCTTTACCAAAATTTCTGCCACTGAATATACATTCTCTCTTTAACAAAATATGTTCTACTTCGGAAACTTGTGTCTAAAGGAATAGTTACATAAAACGGAATATGAAATTGCCCGAGGGGAAGAAAATTCATATTCTAAATGGTCATTAGTTTGTGGTGATTGTTCATTACACCACAACAATTGGGAGCAATTTAGATTGATAATTATTTCAACGAAATGTTCAATTTAAAATGCTCCATTATTATTTATGCCAAATTGCTGTATCCAATTTTAGAGACGATAATTTGCAATTTGTATTACTGTGTATTCAGGTATAATAGAGTTCATTTGTGAGTTTATACAACTAACAATTTTTATACATCTTGATTACAGAACTTTCAACACTATATCACTTCGGAATATGTATTATATGTCTGTCTCGTGTTAAATTCTATCGTACCTGATTAACATGTTTCGGCCGAAGAAGAAGACCCATAAAATGCCGAAACAGGTACGATAGAATTTATCACGAGAAAGATATATAATACATATTCCGAAACAATTTTTAGTTTACTCTGGATTGAAATGGTCTATTCTTCGATGTGAATGTGCATCTCTTTACCAGTTCCCATCAACCCTCCGTTCATGAAGGTAGTGATGCTGATCTCCTCAGTCGGTTGGCTCGTCAAAGGGGCGTGCTTCCTCACAGTATTGTTGTAATGTGCCACTGTTGTCGACTCCCAAGTTGATTTGGTGCATGTGGCATATCTTCTGGATGACGTAAGTGTTCCCAGATGTCTTCTGCTGGCGAGGCTGGTTCTGCAGCTGTTGCTCCCCAGTACACTACGTCCTCGACCGCTGACAGTGGCATTTTTGCAACAGATGCATAGCAGGTACCTATTGAAGTGCTTCCTGAACGTGCCGCTGACGCAGTACAGAGCTATGGGATTTATGCACGAGTTTATGAAGCTCAGGCAGAACCCGATGATACGGAACGCGTGCCAGAAACCGTTGAACTGCTGTGCAGCAGCTTCCTGGTCACTGTAGAACCACAGCATGAAAACATGCTGAGGAAAGAAGCAGACGGCGAATACTATGACGAAGGCGAGGACCATCTTGGCGACTTTCTTCCTAGCTCTGACCTGTCTTGCTTGGCCCTGCATCTCCCCCGGCATGTTGCGGGTGCTGAGGATGAGATGCCTCGCCATCAGAAGGTAGAAGAACGAGATGACAACCAGTGGGACGGCGTAGTAGATGACGAATTTTGCGATCACCATCACTTCGGCATACTTCTCACCCCACGAAACTCTAAATGGGTAACAAACGTTGAAGCTTTTATCATCGCTGAGTTTGAATACCCTTATGTAAGATGCAATGGCAGCTGGCAGCGCGAAGATGATGGCAAGTATCCAGATGAGAACAGCAATGGATATGGTGAACCTCGTAGCTCTTCTTCCTCCTCCACCTGTGTGTAGCTTCCGCATGGGGTCAACAATCGCAAAGAAGCGATCTGCACTCAGGGCCGTCAGTGTGAACACTGACACGCCTATTGAAATGTCCTTAACGCATTCCGATAATTTGCAGATGAGTTCGCCATAAGGCCAGGAATCCACTGTGTATACTGTTGACGTGAACGGAACGCAGGTTACTATGACCAGGAGGTCCCCCAGCGCCAGGCTGAAGATGTATGTGTTGGGGACGTTCCTCATGTTGCGATGGCGTATGAATATCAACACTAGAGTGCCGTTTCCAAGGACACCAACGACGAAGATTATAGCGAATAGGACAGGTACGATGTAAGTCTCTGGACGTTCGGAGTAGTCCACATATGGGATTTCAGTTGTGGTGTTAGAACTGTTGACAGTTCGTTCGTAGGAGGGCGTTAATGTTATGTTTACCTCATCCATAACTGAGGAGAAATCTGTTGTATCGTCTATCACTTCCATATCGTACCTGATTACACTTTATACATTTATCAATGTTCTCAATCTCTTCACTTCATTTCTGGCATGACTCTTCTTGAGTATCTTCCAATGCCATGGCCTTCATTATAGCTATTATTGTTTCAGACATTACTTTTGTCACTCTGATAAGTGTTTCCGGAGGAAGAAAAATATTTCGACTGGTTGTAATGAAATTAACGGTGTTTTTTCCTAATTAAAAGTGTTAATGTGCACCAAACATATTTAGTACATTTATTAAGTTACTATAATTTCGTGTCTAGTGAAAAAGTATATATTCACTGGAAAAGTGTGTGCTTCAGCTTGACGAATAAAGGTTATTAAACTATACAGCTCATCACACAGTGTTTTTAGTATTAAGAAAAAAATTCGTTGTTCACTGCGTTCGATATTGATTATTGACAAATGTAAGGATATATAGAATTACTTTCATGTTAAAAACTTGATTTTGAATGTCACTACTTCATTTTGATCCATAATCATATAAAAGTACTTCAGACTCGGGAATTTAAACATATTTCAATAAATATTATTTATGTACTTAAGGTGACAGATTGAGAGGCGATGTACGTTTCTTGTTTCTGAAACACCTGACACAGATTTCACGGTAAACGCACTTCCTGAAGAAAGGAAACATCGATCTCGACATGTTTATCCCGGAAAATCTCTCGTGTCCCGCAGGGATCTGTCACCCTGAGCACGATGTTATAACTTTCACCTGTGTAATTTACGTCACTGGTTCTTGTAAGGAAGGTGACGCTTGTCTTCTCTTGAACAATCCAATTTATGGTGACGTCGCAGATAGGTTTTTTTTTCTAAATCGATTATATCTCCATGGTAGACATTTAACTCTATTTGTTGTACGTTGCCTCGTTTCTTCTATTTTGTTATTTCTCGAGAGAGATGACAGGCCGAGCTCTGTGCAGTGTCGTTTCCATGGTAATATTTAACATTCTGGTACTTCCCTCGTATGGATGAGCCTCGGGTTATTGCATTACGTCAGCCCTTGCTGCGCTTCAAGTCCCACTTTTTGTAATCATATACAATTGTTGTGTGGCTTTCTATTTTAAGTTTCTTTTATTCATCTGTTCTTCACAATTGTATATAAGTTGGTTGTCAGGTCGATCTCGCTGAGAATGCACATTTCTTCCTCTTCTAGTTCAGATCCCAGCCTTGTCGCGTATTTCTTTCTGAAAAGAAAGGAAACAAAATATTAGAAAAAACATGAACCATTACACGAATGGATGAAAGGAATTGTCAGTAATGGATTGGTGTTTTTATTGATTCCTACGTACATGCAATTAAAGTCTTTTATTCAGACCTATACAATGAAAGAGAATACGGAATCAATGTTATATATCTCTGAAGCAATATATTGTAGTTATTCCTTTTGTACAATACACAGTGCTATGAGAATTGCATAGTGTTAGCAAGGCTTTGATGTCTTTCAAAATAGTAGTAATAATAAAATACCTGGAATAATATAACTTGTAAAATAGAAGAGAGAGAAAAACTGGTATTGTTTCAGAGATGTACAAAAATGAATTGGTTTCTTTCCTCCTTTTTAATTATGAAATAAGATTATAATTGCAATCAATAAATGAATCGCACTTTTTAGAAAGGAACTAAGTCAAAATGTTCTATTTTTCAGGAGAGCAAAATAACTTACTTTCATGAATAAATACCAGTGTACCAGTGCCGTAATATAAACATCAACTCGATGTTACAGATACAGGGGAAAGGTTTGTTTAAGTTCCTTCCTTTGTTTATCTTTGCGTCTTGGAAGTATTAATCATTTCATCAGAAGAAATAAAAATGACAAATTTTGACTTAGTTCCTTTCTAAAAAGTGCGATTCAAATATTTTCTGTATAATGATCGCCGGTCGGGACGAGTTGCTTGGGTGAGGTTTTTTCAGGGTTTTTCCCTCATTCCTATGAATGAATATCAGGTAACTTTATCAGGCGACTGGAACCCCACTCATCTTAGCCACTTCCTTTCCTCCCCTATCATCATTTCATTCATCATCCCGTTACTTATTCTGGTTTTCAGATCGCTCTACAGGCGGCCCTTCGAAGCTGCTGGTTCTCTCGACCGGCCTCCGTGGATTGTATTCAAGTGATAATGGATAGATACTGCAACCGGGGCAGACTTTTCGGGGGAGAACTTCCGCCTCGGACCGTTAAGGGAGTCTCGGGTGGGGGTTGCCGAAGCAGGAGTGGTACATGGACTCTGTTGGCTATAGGGACCGGTCGTTAAGGGGGTCAAGTGGTTAGGTAGGTGCGCGTAGAGGATCGGTGGGCATCAACTCATCCCATATCGGGGGTGTACAATAGACCTCAGGTCGTAGTGCGTGGGATGTTACCTCCCTCCCTCCTAACAAGGAAAAAATGTCACAACGCTGTATCAACTACTATGTTATACAGGATGTTCCCTGGCTGGTGTTACAAACTTTCAGGAATGAAGGGGAAGGGCACATGTATCAATTTGAGATAAGGAACTGAGTCGAAAGTTATAAGCAAAATTGTTGTGTGGAAATGGAATTGTAATTTCGCACCACGTGCCTTCCTTCCATTAACCTTTGGAACAGTCGGGGAAAGATGGTATGGGCCGGATGTCTCCTACGTGGGTACTTGCCCCGATACAATCTGTGAGCTTGTCTACTGTTCCCATTGGCTCATCCCTATTCGAAAATCAAGTCTGCTTATTCCGCTCTCGTGTACTCCTCCATTTCACTAGGATTGATCGACTGAACACTGCAACTTATACACATACACTGCTGTCTACAGACGTGCATATCAGGGCCGACTATGTCCGTTACACATTACTTAATAACAGTAATCTTTCAGTTGTTACCCTTAACAACACGCTAATCCCTTATTCATCTGTCGTAAAAAATCTTGGCTTCTTTTTTGATAATAATCTAAGTTGGAATTTTCAAGTTAAAGAAACGATAAAAAAAATCTGTTCCTCCATTCACTGTTTGAGTCGCTTGAGAAACTTCTTGCCCCAGCAACTAAAACTTACCCTAGTGCAAACCCTAGTAACGCCGCACTTCGATTATTGTGACGTTTTGTTAAGTGACCTAAGTTCTGAATTGTCAGTCAAGTTACAGCGAGCTCAGAATATGTGCGTCAGATACGTGTGCAACATCCGACGGTATGATCACATATCACCATCCTTCGCAAGTCTCTCGTGGCTCCGACTTAAAGAACGTAGAACTTTACACTCTTTGTCTTTACTCTTTCGAATTCTGCACACTTCAACACCAAATTACCTTTCGTCTCGTTTCTCTTATCTATACTCTAACCACGACGTAAATACCAGATCACTTATCTGTGGCACGCTAAGTATACCTCTTCATAGAACATCTTGTTATTCATCATCTTTTACAATATCCACCTCGCGTCAATGGAATTCCTTATCACAAAGTATTAGGGGCTGGAAGACAATAAACACCTTTAAGAACAGCTTAAAAGATAACCTTATTAGCATTTCACTCCAATCATACTGATTTAAACTATCACTGACTACATTGTTACTTTTTTCTTTAGACATCATCCTGATTGTGCTGTATTTTAATTGTCTCGTAATAATCTCTTTCTATTACCTAATATTATTTGAAATATATTAACATTCTATGTATTTTAGTTTAATTCTGCTACACAGTTTATTTCAGTGTTTAATTAATAGTTCATAGTATTTTGTTGTTTAATTCGTAAATAACTTTTGTATACATGTAACTCTCATCTAAATCAAATTGTTGGATTCTTTGTAAGTTCATGCATATGTATATACACTTTTTGCTGGTTGAGTGGAAGAGAAGGCCTTACGGCCTTAACTCTGCCAGCTAAAATAAATCATTATTATTATTATTATTATTATTATTACGCTATCTGCATTGCTTTAGTGTAGTTTCCTGTCCCCACCCCTCAGACAGCGCACTGAATGAATAACTGTAAGTAGACAACGTAAACAACGTCAGATGAAACAGTATGTGTAAGATGTATATATAAATACACACAAATAAGGTGTACAGAGGAATAAAATTATTTCATTTCCACACAATTATTTTTGCGTGTAACTTTCGACTCAGTCATTTCCGGACCAGGGTTCCTTATCTCAAATTGATACATGTGCCCTTCCCCATCATCGCTGAAAGTTTGTAACACTAGTCCGGAAACACCCTGTATAGCTTGAATGGGTTTGGTAATTGCGAGATGTTTTTTTAGTAGATTATTTTACGATGCTGTATCAACATCTAGGTTATTTAGCGTCTGAATGAGATGAAGGTGATAATGCCGGTGAAATGAATCCGGGGTCCAGCACCGAAAGTTACTCAGCATTTGCTTATATTGGGTTTGCGAGATATTATTTGGCGAAACGAGGACTAGGTTGCACTATGTGATTAACTGACATTCTTCTTACAGTTGCAGAAAATCTCGATAAAACCCCAGTCAAGTTATACCTCAAGTGGGGAATCGACCCCTTACCAGACCGCAACTCCAGATAAACAGTAAAACACATTTACAATTTCAGTTAGGCTTATCGCCGACAATAAAGATGTATGTAAACTGGTATCTTTGAAGTATCAGCAAAGAAAAGTACTTGCAGAGTCTATGAAAAGATCATGGTTATAAAGACGATGATAAAAGTAATAATTATTAGTGTTACTATTATTGCTATAGTACCGAAATAAGAGATTATGTAACTAAAATAGAAAAAAAAAACAATATATACAGGGACATCATTTTATTTTTATTTCAATTTTTATTGTACCTGAGTTTTTGAATGTACTTCACTCCCACCCCTTCTACTAACGAAGTTCAAGTAGCCTTACGCTCATAGTAAACAGTACGTTCCAAAAATATGTTCGCGTTTTCCAGTGACGAAAGAGCTATCAATATTGAATCATTTTTGCACAGGTACTGTCGTCCATTTGCCTACGTCGTATCTCGGTTTCCCCCCACCAGTTTTTATTCGCCAGCTAGTGGCTGGGCTGTGTTAGCTCTTTTCTGAGAACATTAATTTCTGTTAGGAATTGGAATTCTACGTAATATTATACAACTGTTTAAAATAACTTAAATAAAAGGGCTTCGTTAAGTAATTAACTGTCACGTGATTTCCCTATTTTCTACGACCCTACGACATAACCACTTGGACGGACAGTAGATAGCATGTCTGAGTAATTTTATCTTTTCGGATCGGAGTGATGATTGTATTTATAATACGTAAGGTACTCTTTTATAGAGTAAGTACAGAATTATTTCAACATGAGTTACTAGTTACGAAGGACGAAACTGGTAATTGGAATTAAGTACAAAAGTCTATAGTGCGATAATATTCACATTAGAACTGAAGCCTGTATCGAAATTTTTGACCAACATTTTAAAAAATGTGTTTAAATATCCATATTATGATTATTTTTCAATCTAACTTCATTCTCTATATTGTACGCTAATGTGCTGTAGACAGTATAATACACACTGCATAATGAATACGTCCACATGGACAGCTCAGTTCATGAGCAAAAACACTCATTGTTAATACTGTACTGTATTTTGATTAAACAAAAACTTAATGAAAATGATTAAACTCAAAAGCGCAATATTTCCTAGTTTACGTAAATGGATGAACTACTTTTCTTCCCTCCTATACCTAGTAAAGTGATTTGTTTGTACATTACGCCAGTGTCATCGAACTCCAGTCGTGGAAGGGGGCAGCAAACGGCGTTGATCCAGAGGTATAGGCAAGTTAATATTAAAAATGTTAGTAAAAATAAAATGATGTCCCTGTACATGAGAAGATACATGTATTTGGAAGCGAGAGAAACCGGGCTTAGCATTAGTAGTAGCCACCGGTGCAGCTCAGTCGGCTATACCGCTTGTCTGCCGAACCAGAGTTGTGCTCGGGCGCGGATTAGTTTCCGGCTTGGGCTGATTACCTGGTTGGGTTTCTTCCGAGGTTTTCCACAACCGTAAGGCGATTATCAGATGATCTATGGCGAATCATCGGCCTCAACTCGCCAATTATTATCTCGCTATTACCAATTCCTGACGCTAAATGACCGAGTAGTTGATACAGTGTCGTTTAATAATCAAATAAAAAAAACAATAGTTTTCTCAGATTATCTACTTGCTTCTTCCTGATATATTAACAATACTAGTATCTTAACATTCTTCTGCTCCGCAAACTTTTCAGCTCGAAATTGAGAGTGTCGCAACTCGATTTAACGCATCTCTATCAACTGAACAATCTGTGTTAAATTGTATACCTCACGTCATTCTGTGACAGCTAGACAGACTGTTATCACGATAAGGTTCGCAGTGCGTGCGTTGCAAATTGGTGCCTGATGACGTCCATCTGGACACATTCCCATTCCCATACAGTACAGTAGTATAAAATATTGCTTGACCAGTAGTTGATGTGGGAGCAATAACTCATCCCTCGCACACATCAGTCTTAACTGAACGGATTGATTGATATTATTAACACATGAATGTGATGTTCGACTTTCCGCAATCAAGAAATACCGTCATATTAGCCTATGCAAGGTACAGTTACCCTTAAAAAGAATGAGACGATTCTTGGTCGTCGGAAGTTAAAGTTCTACAGCGCGGTTCACTCGATATCGACGTAACGATACATAACATGAGAAATAGTACAAGAATTGTTACAAGGACCACAACAAGGACAAGGACCAGAATAAGGATCACGAAGAAGACTGCCATTTAAGGCCAGGATTTCACAACATAGCTCGAATCACAAAATATCATTGCTTCACTGTACCGAATGGCAAATGCCTGCTAAGGGATCTACATTCTGGACTGCTGCTGTCACTGTCTTGTCTCGGTAGCTCATATAGTAGCGTGTTGGTTCCGCTGTATAACCGAAACGTCTCGTGTTCGATCCCGGGCAAAACGTTTTTTTTTATTGAGGTGTAATTAATTTGTTCAGAGTTCCTCGACTGTCTAATTTGTCGAAAAATATGAATAATTTATGCCCAATTTCTGGGTTTTACAAGTTGGCTGAACCTCGTCAAAAATATAAAAAAATAAAACTTACTTGGAAGTTAAAAGTATTCTTCCCCAAACAAAAATCATAAGAAACAAAAAGAGACCTGTTAACTTAAAATCTTGTCCTCATGCCATCAGCTTCTATTACAGATCTAAGTCGATCCGGCATGGATGTCACGAGATTGTGAAATAAGTTCTGATCCCCGGCGAGATCTTCCCAGGTGTCAACAACTTGATCCCGCAATTCGTCTCGATTTCGAGGGCGTCGGTGGGCATAGGGACTATCCTTCTCTTTTGCAATTCCACCCATAAATTTTCGATGACATTCAAATCAGATGACTTCGGAGGCCAATTAATGATTTCGATCTCGGGTCTCCTTTGAAACCATCTTTGAATGCTTGCAGCATAGTGCACGGGATGGCTATCCTGCTGGAAGAGCAATGTTCCTTCGGGAAAACGTTCTCGGGCGGAGGGAAGGAATATATTTTCCAGAATGTGCTCGTAAGTTCCCGCATTAAACCGGCCATAGATGCTTCTATAACGCCAGGTCCATCGTAAGACATCCACCCCCAACACGATATGCTAAAGCGCCCCGATCTTTCACGTCGGTGCACATAGCGCTGATCATGTCGGAGACCATCCTCAAGTTAGACACGGACAGGACCTTCGTAATCACTCGAGAAGGTTGTTTCATCGGAGAAAATTACATTTCTCCAATCGAAATCCACACGATTGGTAGCGATGGCAAGACGGTCGACAGCTTGTGCTTCCCCCAATATTTCCATTTGCGCAGCCCTCCGGCTCCTAATACCGTGGTTCCTCAACCTGCTGATCACAGTCTGTGAAGAGCAGGGAAAGTTTGATACTACTCTTATTTCGTTAGCAGTCAGAAAGGGGTCCTGTCGAACTGTCTCGAATAAGAGAGCATCCTCTTCCAATGAATAAATCCGCGGACGCCCAGGAATAGGGCGATTTTCGACCTCCCCTAAATTTTGGCAACGATAACACACCTCGCGGCTGTACTTCCAGGAACACCGACCAAACGGCCAGCAGATCTAGCCTCATATCCAGCCTCAACTAGAGCTATAACTCGCTGTCTCATGTCACGTCGGTTCGCCATTACGATGAGAAATGAGGGATGACGATAATACTTTAGTGTAGACAATGACTATTTAACGTGATATAGAATTATTGAAATAAGAGGCATCTTGCATAGTAAGAGTTAATAAATAACCCTAAATTAAATATCTAAATAACAGGATATAACAGGAAGTCCAACTGTTGCGAAACTAATCAAATTAAATCTAAGCTGAAGTAGCACAGCCATTGATAAATGTTTTGTACACAGAATTAGACTGAATTCCTATTCGACAGAACCTATAATCAATGGCTTGCCTGAACATGATAAACAAATCCTAAGTGTTTCCAATGTCACTGAACAATTTCAAAATATTAATTTAAAAACTAAGAAAGGATCGCAAATGTTGTATCTAATGATTATTTACATTTATGTCTACAAAATGAATCTTGGAAAAACGTATATGATACTGGTACTACTGATATTAAGAGTTAATGTATTGCATTTTTCACTTAATTTCATAATCACTTCAGTGGATTTTCTCCACTCAATGTTGTGAAAAAATTCAAAACTTAAAACATGTAGATAACGCAGGGACTTCAAAGTCTCATGTATTAAAAAGAAGAATCTATATGTAATGAGTTGCAATGTAATGATCCTCATGTTCTTAAATACTGCAAGGAGTACAGTGTAATTTATCAAAAATTATGAAAGAGGGAAATAGAATATATTTGAATAGAAAACTACAAAATTCATATAATGCAATTAAATCTATTCGGAATATTATTAAATTTAAACTTGTAGATATCCTAAGAAAGAAAATATTTTTTCACTAAAACCAATGATTATAAAGCAGAGGATCCCAAATCTATTGCAAATTCTTTTAACGTATTATAGTATATAGTACAGAAATATTATTGACAACTAAAACATTCAAGATTTTGCAAAAGGTACTGCAATTGGTTACTTAACAGATGCATTTAATAATTAGTATTAATATATGTAATTAGTCAATAACTGCAACAGTACTTTTCCATTCAATCATAACATGAATAAAATTGAATGCATACTAAATTAAACACTATTGCAAACACGTAGATAAAATAGTTAAAATTAACTGAAGGTGTGAGAATGAAATAATCTAAAGCCATACTTTTAACAAAAATTGTTTTGTGCGAGTGCATTTCTTACACATATGGGAAAGCTATTAATAAAATATTGTAATAATTACTCAACAAATTACATAGCCTAATGACTCTAAACCTTTGTAAAAGTTTGTCTATTATTATATATATTTTTATAATTTCATTTTAATTGTTAGTTTTTAATATATATGCATTTACATTGTATATGTGTGTATAAATGCATTCATTAGATTAACGTTTATAATATTATAACTTGTAATTTTGTATTGTTTGCGATCATTAACACTTAATCTCAGGACTTTGTAAAACTCTATTTCAACGTTATTTAGACAAAAAAAATCGTTGTATAGACTAAGAATCGAACTCGCACTCTTCTACACAACACGCAGAAGTCTTACCGTCTGAGCTATAGAAACGACATGAAAGCTTTCTTTTCTGTGTGGAGTGTCGATCTAGTCATGAAGGTCCATTGTCGATTTAACTACACGATTTATGTATATATTTATCTTTCATTTACGTAATATTATCATATTTTTTGCAGTTTTTGAAGTGAATTTCGGAACGATGCTAGTAACAAACCAAATAGTCTGAATTTAAGTAACTCAATATTCGTTATCTTGTGTATCAGTGCTCTGGTCTCCGATCATGCGCAGTGTCTCACATCTGAGACTTAGGAATATTCAATCGTCTCATCCTTTTTCAGGGAAACTGTACATTAAGTTAAACCTATACTAACGACGTACGATACACCGATTCTCGGTAAGACATTTTAACCATTCATAGCGTGGCCCGCCGAAGTGGTATACAAATTGAAAATGGATCACAGTGCTGCCATCTATCCTCAATATTCGGAAACCGAATCACGCAAATGAAGTGGGTAGACATTAGATAAATACATACATACACATTGTATTTGAGAATGTATTGTTAATATTCGACCTACAGGAATAGAAAACAGTGAAAGTTTTTTTGTGACACGGAAATTACAATGGCATCATTAAACTTCGGTTCTCCATGGAATGCTTACATGACATCCGATAAACACAACAATGTTGTTCATTCCCATATACAAAAAGAGTCTGTATATATGTGATGAAAATGATTTAATTGTGCAGATTAATAGGGCAATAGAATGTGCAAGGTGATTCACAAGGATTCACAGTCACTTACGGAGCTTATTTCCGAAGACATTCTGAGCAAAAAATGTCTTATAAACATTTGTCCTAATCTCAATATTTTCAAAGTTACATTAATTTGAAGTTGTTAGTAAATCAAGTAATTTTTTCTTCAGTTTTAATGTTTAAAAAATATTACAAATAGAGAATGAACTATTCAGGAGTGTCATTTCTTTAATTGGCCAATGTTCTGAAGCTAAAAATGTGTTGCCAGTTGCTTTGTACAGATTTTGTTTCTCCATTTGTAACTAAAAATGGCATCATTATTACGTACTTACCACAAAAATTGTTACAAATCATACGACTTTAGGAACTTGATTCTTTACAGTTCAATTATGCATCCTAATGTACAGTCTTAAAGAATTTACAAGAGTGGCGTGATTCGTAATAATTTTGTGATAAATGCGTGAGAAAATGTAATTTTGTAGATAAAAATCGAAAAAAAAAATCTGTACGAAGCAACTATGGAATTCACAACACATTTTTAGCTTCATAATACTAGCTAATTAAAGAAACGATACTCCTGAATAGTTCAATCTTTATCTGTAATATTCTTTTACCTTTAAGACTCAAGAATAATGACATTTTACAAATAACTTCAAATCAGTATAATTTTGAAAATATTGAGATTAGGACAAATGTTTATACAGGACGATTCAAGAGGATTTACCGTCCTTTACGGAGCTTATTTCCGAAGACATTCTGAGCAAAAAATGTCATATAAACATGGGTCCTATTCTCAATATTTACAGAGTTACGTTTCGTTATTGGAACGCATTGCTGTGAACCCGTGATTTGGTCAGCAGCCAGCGCGAGCGCTACGGAAATCAAAGATAGCCGTATGCAGTTACGTAGAGCGACGAGTGCCGTTCACAAGCGTGCGACCAAGTGTACTCAAGCGGACGGCGACATTTTTAAAAATGTGTTGCAAACTCTACAAGACTGTAAATTAGGATGCAAAATTGAACTGCAAATATTTAAGTCGGTGGAAGTGGTGTGATCTATAATAATTGTTGTGATAAGTGCGTAAGAATAATGCAATTTTCTGGTTAAAAATAGAAAAAGTTGTCTGTACGAAGCAACTAAGGAGTTCACGGCACATTTTTAGCTTGCCAATTAAAGAAATGATACTTCTGAATGGTTCATTCTCTATTTGTATTATTCTGTTACCTTCAAACTAAAGAAAGAACGTATTTTACAAACAACTTTAAATTAGTGTAACTCTGAAAATATTGGGAATAGAAACTATGTTTACTGACTTTTTTGCTCAAAATGTCTTCGGAAATAAGCTCCGTAAAGGACGGTAAATCCTCTTGAATCACCCTGTATAAGTTACATAATAGTAATTTATGTAACTACTGTATGATCTTAGTAATGATGACACGCGTGAATGTTTAGCGTGTGAGCGTAAGCGAGAGCGCTATTTTCACGAGTGTTTATAATGGAGATTATACACGTGTTACATACAACGTTTAATGCTATTCTAGCATTAAAATATGTGAAAAAACCTATTACAAATTTACAAAATGTAATGTTATGACCAGGGAACGGATTTATATGGACTAAAAATATATGAAATATGTAAATATATATGTAGTTATTTTTACCAAAATATGGAATTAAATATGGATTTTTACCAAAATATGGAATTAAATATAGACTTAAAATTATAAAAAAATGACTATGTACGTTAAATATTGGTACATTTTAATCAAACTAAACAAAAAATATAATGGACGTACCTTATCTTCCAATGTAGTTTCAACAAAACACAATTTTTATTGTCTGTTACCATAACAATAGGTTACAAACATTTCTTTCAAGTGCTGAAAAGTGAATCTTCTTCTATTGTCTCTGAGGATAGATTTATACTGACTAAAAGAGCGTTCGACGTCACAAGAAGTAACTGGTACATAATTCAATTTCACAATGTCTGCTGGGGATAAGTCCAAGTTAATCTTCACTGTTGATTCACCACTCATCACAGCAACAACCTTTTGTAGTTCTTCATATCCAGGGTTTTTTGAAAGTACAGTGTCCACCTTAGCTCTTACTGCATCTGCAACTTTACCTCTACCACGATTCAGTTGTTCCACAGTACTATTTATAATTTCAAAACTTTCAGATAGTGAAGGGTGCCTATTTTGGAGACTTTTGAGCGTTTTTATGATGCATGAAAATGTATGCTGAATGTGAGCTAAGTCATTCTTCACACTTATGTCACAGGTAACTGTTTTCGCAGTATCAATTGAGACTGCATCTTCAGAGTCCAATGCAAGGAGAACATTGTTAATAGAGTCTATATGTTCGGCATAATATTCAACTGCTTCTAGCCATGTACCCCATCTAGTTAAAATTGGCTTTGGTGGCAATGGAATTTCAGGGTACATTTCTTTCAACACGTTAACTCTACTGGGAGCTTTGAGAAATACTTTTTTCACTGATGAAATCAACAAATCTACTTTAGGGAAATTGTCTCTGACCACTTCTGCCACACGATGAAATGCATGCGCCACACAAGTAAAATGAGTCAATTTAGGATATACAACAGATAATGCTTGTCCAGCTTTGACCATATAAGGGGCAGCATCGCTAATAAAGAATAACACATTATCGTACATAATACCCTTTGGCCACAGGATACCCATAGCTTCGTTGAACAGTTTAACTATAGTTTTGTTATTGCACTTTTCTAGAACATCACAATGTAAAAGAATTCGTTCAGAATATTGTTCACTTAACAAACCGATAACTACATTACCAACAAGTCTACCTTCTTTGTCGGGAGTCTCATCAATGGAAACCCAAATTGAACTATCTTTAATTTCATCTCTTATCTTCTTTATTGTCTCATCGTAGATGGATGGAGCATACGTCTTCCTAAGTGTTGACTCATCCGGGATTGTATGTTGAGTATATTTTTCAAGGAATTTCCTGAAGACCTTATTCTTTAGTTTGTAGAGAGGAATATCAGCAGAGATGAGAGAACGGCACAGGTCGATGTTAAACTCAGATCTTACATTCGATGTTGTTGGTTGTGTTAAAAACAATTGTCTCTGCTTGGAATTTAGTTGTTTGTTGGCCTGATGTTTACTAGTTGTAATGTGTTGTTGCACCAGGAACTTTTGTGTAGATGATACTGCACACTGACACAAATTACAAAATAATATTTTATTGTCAGTTGATAAACCATCTTCTTTAAATTCTGAAATGTAACTTGTTAGTTTTGATTTTAAATTGACTGAATGACGTACTTTTGGCATATTTACCGTCTTTATAGTATGATTTACAAAACTGAACCTATGTGTACTCTGACTGGCATTTAACTGTTGAGCTGCACAACTGAAGTCTGTTAAAAATTTTAAATTAAATTAATACAGTTTTGTAACTTACTTTCCCATTGTTGATAGGACTGCTAATTTTCAAATAACTCTGATGTTAAAGGGATTACTGAACATGTGTTTAAATCTCTATTGTTGAAATGTATTTTTAAAAGTTAATGGAATTTTGTTTTGTTTTATTGTTAAACCTAATATAATATGGACTGTTTTATATGAAATATGGAAAATATATGGAAATTAACGAAAATATGTACTAAACTCTAAAATATGGAAAAATATGGAAAATAAAAGTAGGATTTTTCAACCCTACACATTGTGAAACATAAAGATAATGCAAAATATAAATTATATTAGCTTTATAAGTAAATATGTATTTACATATAAATCCTTTCCCTGGTTATGACATAGTAGAGACATGAGTACTGGATATGACGTAATATATTGCATGGTTGCTAAGTAATCGTTTCTAAGACAATGTTTTTTTTTATGTCGAAGCTTTTTCTTACAGGTACGTTGTGTAAATTTGTGTTGTGAAGGCGATGATACACACGACTTCGAGTTGAATAATAATATTCCGTCCCTTAGTCAATGCAGTAGGATTGTCAGACTTTCTAATGGTACGAAATAACGATATAAAGTCACATATCCTGAAATTCAGTTGCAATAAATAATTGAGTGTGAGTTCATTTTTACGAAAGGACTGGCCTAGTTATTTTATCCACCGGTCTAGAGACTGAGAGAGTTTTTAAGCAACATGCACAATAACACAACTATTTAGATAAGGATTTACGTTGATTTGGAAGATAACGTATTTAAAATATAATACTAGAGGTCTCAAATATAATCAAGAATATATGTATAAATCATTAAAATGGAGTGAGCGAGTTTTGGAATTATACGATTCAATTGTATGATTCTGAATTAATACAATTATTACTTGATTCATTATTTAAATTATATTTTAATTTCGTCACATTCATAAGAAGGGAAAATCAGAAAGTGCGGTTGAAACCTGGCTGACTTCCATGGGTTTTTAATAGCGATAAGTTAATTAGCACGACTTTATCAGGAAAGGAAAATGGTGTCATCCTTTCGCTTAACCAGAAGTCCGTAAATACATAAAATTATCGTACCGTCATGAAGGGTGATGAATTTGGCTTACTGTGCCACACATCAGGGGCAGATTCTCTACATAGATGGCGTGACGAGTCAACGTTCTTAATTAAAACTTCAAGTTTCTTCAAATATCTTGCAACTTTCTCCGTAGAAAATACACACGCTTGATTTTATATGTGGCTAGAGATCTGGAATATTACTACCTTGCTTCAGTATGTAGGAAATATTTCATCTCTCGTGTTTGTCTGCTAGAAGCTAATTTTACCCGGAACCTAACATCCCACCCACGCACAGCAGGAGAGGTTATGTCCTAGCCTAGGGGGACCTGGCCGACTTGTATGTAATATTAAATTTCTTATATTTTCCGGAGAAACCGTTCAAGTCTTGTGGGACGTATAAGGCTAATTTCGTAGTCAACATACTTAAAACGAAGAACATCCAATTTTTGAATATACCAGTAGACCTAATTTATGAGTACTTCAACTTTCACTTCAAGTTTTATTTTAATCATTAAGTTTACTCCATTCTGTCGTTGCAGTCAATGGAATATACAGGGTGATTCACGAGGATTTACCGTCCTTTACGGAGCTTATTTCTGAAGACAGTTTGAGCAAAAAATGTCATATAAACATAGTTCCTATTCTCAATATTTTCAGAGTTACACTAATTTAACGTTGTTTGTAAAATACGTTTTTTCTTTAGTTTAGAGGTAAAAGAATAATACAAATAGAGAATGAACCATTCACAAGTATCATTTCTTTAATTGAAAAGTATTATGAAACTAAAAATGTGCTGTGAACTCATTACATTATTCTTACGCTCTTATCATAACAATTATTACAAATCACACCACTTCCACCGACTTAATTATTTGTAGTACAATTTTGCATCCTAATTTACATTCTGGGAGAGTTTACAACACATTTTAAAAATGTCGCCGAACGCTTGAGTACACTTGGTCGCACGCTTGTGAACGGCACTCGTCGCTCTATGCAACTGTATACGGCTAAGCCTATCTTTGATTTCCTTAGCGTTCGCACTGGCTGCTGAATGCACACTGACCAAGATCAAGCGTTTCGATAGCGAAATGTAACTCTGTAAATATTCAGAATAAGACCCATGTCCATATGACATTTTTTGCTCAGAATGTCTTCGAAAATAAGCTTCGTAAAGAACGGTAAGTCACTCTGTAATATGAGTACGACGCTAGTGAACTTCAGTAACAAAAATACAACAAATCAAGTTTTATAAATCACAGCACTACAATTAAATGAAAATAGTAATCATATACAGTAAAGCAGGCTAGAATAAATGTACTGCATAGGATAATTCCCGTTCTTCCAGTTAATAGACTAGAGCAGACATGTCAAAGTGAGCCATAGATGGCATCTGCCATAGCCTTGGTTCGACTCTTCTACAGTGGCCAGGTGATTGACAACTCAGCTGAGAGTTCGATTGTCGGAAGTTAAGTTTATTAATATTTTGTGTAATAGCCTTCTATACGCTTATCAAGTATAATATAATTATTAAATACTAGGCCTATAGCACATTTAAAAGATTAACGTTTTCGGCAATATTTGCAATCTTCAGATCTACAATAATAACACATAGATGTGAAGAAAGTAATTCATAGTTGGTTAGGAATCAATAAACAATATATAAATTATACAAGAATAAAATATAGTTAATTTTGATGAAATACACATAGGCCTAATGTTCATTAGATTAAAATTTACATATGATGTGACTATCAGCTTGAAAACATGGTGAAAGTTGTTGTACAATTTCTTCCTGCGGAAGATTTTTTGTCATGTTGTGGGAGTCAGCTGTGGCCTAGTGTAAATGAGTTAAGTATTGTGAAAAGCTAATTCATATATAAATTTTTTTTCTTTAAATTTTTTATACAATCACATTAATATGTAGAATACAAATGAATATTTGGTATAAGATGAAATGTGGTAAATAAGCAAGACATTATTATTATTATTATTATTATTATTATTATTATTATTACTATTATTATAGTACAGGGTGGTGCATGGGAACCAAGTGTTTTTGGAATGGCTTGTACTCGGTCATTATGAAAGGAGAGACGTGCGGCATGTGACAGTCCATTCCGTGGCTCATAGCATTTCACCTGCAGTCGGCATCATGGAGCAGTGGACGCATGTTTGCGTATGATTGTTTTGTTAGAAATGGCGAGTCGGTGACCTCGATACGGCGTGAGTTTTGCCACAGATTCAATATTAATCGCAATGATTCTGTTCCCGTGCGTGACACGATCTTATGTTGGGTTAAAAAATCTTAAAAAAAAAAGCGCAATACTGAAGAATAAATCTCTCGGCCCCCAACACAGAGTGCGTACTCCAGAAAATTTTCAGTCAGATAAGCGATACTGCGCAGCCCAGGCCGCTCTTCTCGAAGATATTCAGCTGCTCTTGGAATCAGCAATCGTACGGTAAGACGGATTTTGCAAGGCGATTTACATTTACACCCATACAAGATGGGTGGTTTCAGCAAGTGGGGCCACGGTGCATATCTCCAGAGTGTCAATGGCAGTTCTTTGCCTCCTGTTTTCCAATCGTCTCATTTCGAGATTTGGTGATGTTCCATGGCTCTCTCGGTACCCTGACCTGTCCACGTGATTTTTTTCTATGTGAGTACCTAAAGGCACGTGTTTACGAGGATAAGCCCCAATATTATATGAATTAAAGGACACAGTACGTCAACACATCACTCAAATCAACAGAGATCTCCTGGAAAGAA
This sequence comes from Periplaneta americana, assembly GCF_040183065.1. Lineage (NCBI taxonomy): Eukaryota > Metazoa > Arthropoda > Insecta > Blattodea > Blattidae > Periplaneta > Periplaneta americana. The sequence continues at coordinate 158,544,435 of NC_091121.1, forward strand.
TAGAGGTGCATTTTCGTCAGCGCCTTAAACAATGCGTCAACACAGACGGACATCACATGCCAGATGTAATTATTTTCCGCTCATTATTGAAATGTTATGTTCTCACAAACGTTGCTCTACCAATAAAATGTGTTGAAAACAAAAACTTACTGTTTTATGATTATTTTAAAAACGCTTGGTTCCTATGCCCCACTCTGTACATAGCATTGTGATTTTATCCTCCTTGATGACATAATAGTTGGCAAAACTGAAGAGACGGCCAAATTAGAAACTTCTCTTACGTGATCCTCACTATACTTACTTACGTACTTACTTATGGCTTTTAAGGAACGCGGAGGTTCCTTGTCGCTCTCACATAAGCCCGCCATCGGTCCCTATCCTGAGCAAGATTAATCCAGTCTCTATCATCATATCCCACCTCCCTCAAATCCATTTTAATACTATCCTCCCATCTATGTTTCATAACCTTATTCCTTTGCTGTGATCGTGCCAGAGAATCAGTCCCATTCCGAGGCTTATTGTTTGGTTTCGTAACAAGCTGTTTTTTTTACGGTGATGGATTGTTAGCCCTTCGCCCAACCCCCAAGCTGGAGGACCATCCTTATCGGCTGTCCACGACTGCTTATTCAATATATTCGCAGCTACCCTCAACGTGATCCTCATATAGCGAGAAAAATTCTTTCCACTCGACGGTCCACTTTATATTGCTTGTCTCTTCCTCTTTTTTCCTTGCGAACGTTTTATGCTAAAACGATTTATAGTTTTAAATTTAAAAGGCATGATGGGACCGATAAGCTAATATACTATTAGTGACAATTAAAATTTATTTCATGTGCCGTCTATGCTTATCCTTATTTAACAAGTATATTGGTTATACAATATTTTGTTACATAATATATCAATTGAACGTTTTCGGCTCTATGGAGCCATCATCAGAAACAAGTAAGCCCATATGTATAATATAAGTATACAGTATATTGCCGTACAAGTAAACTCAATTAATATTAATTAACATGCCTCTGTATAAAATCGATGATTGTATGGCAATAATTACATTATAAGTACAAAGCTGCTATGTGGGCCGTATTAGAGTGTTAATATTGTTAATGATAAAATTACATAAAATACTTTAAAATTATTATAATCAGGAGTAATAGGTGTCCAGTTTGATGCCTGTGTGGATATCCATAATTTGGTAGTAGCTGGGGCAACAACTGTAGGGGAAGAAAGTATCAAATGTAATATCTATGGTCAAAGTTACTATGTTGCACATTACCAGAACAAAGTATACATATACGAGGCGTGTTCTTAAAGTAAGTTCCGTTTTCAATTACAGTCATCGCATCACTGCAATCGTTATTTTGCGCATACGTGTCTTCTTCTTCAGTCCTCAGGCAAGCTGTGCATGCAGTTTCAGAGCTTCAGTCCGTGTGTGTGGTTAGTTGTGATCAGTTGAAATGTTTAAAGTGATCGAGCACCCCGCCAACTGTGAGATGCGCTCTGTTATCCGTTTCTTGAATGCGAGAAACATCAAACCAGCTGACATTCATCGTCAACTTTGTAAGGTGTATGGTGATGATGCCATTAGTGATGGAATGGTCAGGAGATGGGTTAGGGAGTTCAACGAGGGCCACGTCTCTGTGCATGATGAGCAGCGTACAGGTCGGCCATGTTTGATCAATGACGATTTGGTGCGTGCTGTCGATGAAATAATTCATGAGGACAGGAGGTTCACAATTTCTTCGCTTTCCTTGAATTTTCCATAAATGTGCGGGAGTGGTTCGCAGGCGGGCGAATTCTACAATGAGGGGATAGAAAGACTTGTGCCACGACTCGATAAATGCCTCAATAATGGTGGAGATTATGGTGAGAAGTAATTGAAGTGTGGGGAATACAATGCAACAAAAATGGTTTGTAAATATCTTCCCGTTTACTTTCTACACCCTTTTGGAACTTACTTTAAGAACACGCCTCGTATCTCACAATGCTATTATTGTCGTGATCTTAAGAATTCATATGAAACTATTACAGGCGTCTCGTGTAGAGATTTTATAAGTACGTAAGCGCACGGAACAGTTGTTTATTAATTAAAAGTTTGAAAAATTATAAGGGCAGAATTTATACAAAATTAATAAGAGAAAATATAATTGACTATGTCTTGGGTTGAAACTTGTATGGATTTAACTTACTATGGTGAGTGTAGCGGATGTGTTCTTGAACTCGCTGAAGACAGAAAGCAACTGCTTGATTTATAGTTTCCTTTCTCGATCTGCGAGCATTATGCTTTCTGTCTTCTGGTTGACTGCTTTAATCGCCAGCGAGCTGAACAGCAGGCTTTGAAATGTTGTGATTTTCATGTCAATAAAAAATATGGGTATTAAACGTGATGCGATCCTCGGATTACGGCATTCAAATTCAATAGGTAAATGCGCGTGTAATTGACTTTCACACCGCGGTTCAGTGACATGCAGTTGATGTATTTTATATTAAAATAATGAATTGATATTTGCTCTGCCGAATGCAGCAACTCGCGCCGATGTGCCGCCGTGTTATTCGAAGTGACACAAGAGCTGGTAGCTGTCAGCAGCAATCCTGTGATGTAATGATTCATATTGCAGTAAATCCAATCACTGACAGTAATCAAATGTTCAAACCCATCTGAGTCACCTGCCAACGGGGCCGCCTGATAAACCTCACGGCTCATCACTAAGCTCAACGCGTCCGCATCTGCCGCCTCAATTCCCTCTTCTATGTCTTGAGTTTCCGTGGTAACGTTTTCGTGTTCACTGCAGTACGTCTGAGTGAATGAATTTGCCTTGCACATACAGGGACATCGTTTTATTTTTACTTCAATTTTTATTGTACCTGAATTTTTGAATGTACTTCACTCCCACCCCTTCTACTAATGAAGTTCAACCGTCCTGCACACAGATCCAAGACCGCATATACAGTCATAGTAAACAGTACGTTCCAAAAATATGTTCGCGTTTTTCAGTGACGAAAGAGCTTTCAATATTGAATCATTTTCGCACAGGTACTGTCGTCCATTTGCCTACGTAGCATCCCGGTTTCCCCATCTGCTTTTATTCGCCAGCTAGTGGCTGGGCTGTCGTCTTAGGTCTTTTCTGAGAACATTAATTTCTGTTAGGAATTGGACTTCTACGTAATATTATACAACTGTTTTAAATAACTTAAATAAAAGGGCCTCGTTGAGTAATTAACTGTCACGTGATTTCCCCCCTTTCTACGACATAGGTAGTATGTCTGAGTAGTTTTATCTTTTCGGATCGGGTAGAAGTGAAAATTGAATTTACAGTACTAAAGATACTCTTTTATAGAGTAGGTACAGAATTATTTCAACATGAGTTACGAAGGACGAAACTAATAATTGGGATTAGGTACAATAGTCCTATAGTGCGATAATATGCACATTAGAACTGAAGCCTGAACGGCCACCATTTTCAAAAATGTGTTTAAGTATCCATATTATGATTATTTTTAAAATTCAACTTCTTTCTCTATAGTGTACGCTAATGTGCTGTAGACAGTATAATATACACTACGTAATGAATACGTCCACATGGACAGCTCAGTTCGTGAGTAAAAACACTCATTGTTAATACTGTACTGTATTTTGATTAAACAAAAACCCAATGAAAATGATCAAACTCAAAAAAGCGATAGTTCCTAGTTTACGTAAATGGATGAACTATTTTTCTTCCCTCCTATACCTAGTAAAATGATTTGTTTGTATATTACGCCAGTATCATCAAACTCCAGTCGTGGAAGGGGATATCAAACGACGTTGATCCAAAGTTATAGCCAGGTTAATATTAAAAATGTTAGTAAAAATAAAATTATGTCCCTGTACAATATCTTTATTGGCCCGATAAGTTACAAATAGGCTATACAAATATTTTTTCAATTAATTTTATTGTTAGTCTATAACTTATCCTCCTTTGAATTGACTTTAAGTCTGGCCAACATTTATAATATTATAGAAATACAGCTTCTACCAGAAGTTTAAGGACACCTCTTCGAAAGATAAGTTTCACTCCTGTCCTTATACTTATGTGAAACCCTTTATAAAGGGACCAAATGCCTATGGAAAATACTTTTTTTATTGCAAACCCAATCTTTTTATCTTTCAAACTATGATTTATATAACATTTTTTTGGTATGAAAACTTACTGAAAAATTTCATTTTTTATAGGAAATACTCCAGAATGGATGTACTTACAAGCAAACGTTCTGATGGGGACAGATGAAAAAGTTAATTTTTTTTCTTCCACCATGTTAATAATGTCAAAAGAAGTGCTTATACAAATTTTGGCCACTCGTCCGCAATTACGAGGCCGTCCACAAAGTGAGTTTCCCTGGGGTCGTTTATAGAAAAAAGCACAATTTCATGCAAATATTTATTGAAACAGATACAGCAATTGTTGCGCTATTTGTCAGCATATCCCCCACTGGAACTGAGACATTTGTCATACCATTGGATCAATTTTTGTGTCGTAGAAGTCAGCCGCCTCAGTCCGGAACCAGCGTTTGACTGCGTCTGCACCTCTCTCTGTCGATCCTATGATATGAGAAATGTCTTAATTCCGATGGAAAATATGTTGGAAAATAGCTCAATAAGTTGTGTCCGTTCTAATAAATTTGTCCAATGAAATTGTGTTTTTCTTTCTGTTAACGGCCCCTGGCGAATCAATTTTTTTACGGCCCTCGTAATTGTGGTCGAGTGGCCAAAATTTATATAAACACTTCTTTTGACATTATTACATGATGGAAGAAAAAAATTTAACTTTTTTATCTGCCCCCATCAGAATGTTTGTATGTTAGATCAATGAATTTTGAAATAGACTTAGATACTATCTCAAGTCATTCTTCCATATCCCAATAATCCCCCACTTCACTTCTACACTCCTGAATTTCGAAACATTTTCACTTTTTTCAGGGAAAAAATCTAATATTTCGATATACAGACACTGCGAGATTCTTGGGGCTTATTTTTGATTATAAGTTAACGTGGGAGGCGCATATACGTGATTTGAGAAGGCGTTGCGAGAAATCCTTAAACATTTTACGCCTTTTGTCAGGGGTCTGATGGGGTGCAGACCGTACAGTGCTTTTACGCCTTTACCGAGCTGTTATTCGATCAAAGCTGGATTATGGGTGTTTTATTTATGGCTCAGCAAATAACTCTAAATTACGTCTTTTAGATACTGTGCATCACCATGGGATACGACTAACTACAGGGGCCTTCCGAACCAGTCGGATAGCGAGCCTGTATTGTGAAGCAGGAGAACCATCACTGTATCGGCGACGTCATATTTTGTTGTGCTCATATGCTGTTAAGCTCCGCTCGCAGCCTGAGCACAACTCTTACGACTCTTTCCATCATTCGTCTCTTTACGGCCGATACAGTGAAAATCCACGGAGACCTCGTCCAGCAGGTGTGCGGTTTCGTGAACTGCTCTCTGAGCTGGATATACATCTACCATCAGTCCGCACACTGGAGTATACCACCACTCCACCGTGGATTATGCGACGTCCTATGTTTGATATAAGTCTGAGCCACTGTTTTAAGAATTTTACACCAGCTTTTGTTTATAGACTTCGTTTTAGTGAACTTTTATCCCGATATCCAAATTATTCATTAGTTTTTACTGACAGATCCCGGATAAATGATTGTGTTGGTTGTTCCTTCGTTACAAATGGAGAGATATTTAAATACAGACTAAGCCAATATACTAGTGTTTTTACTGCTGAACTCTATGCTTTTTACAGAGTTTTATTGTTTTTAATTAGGCAACCTCGGGGCAGATTCCTTATCTGTTCCGACTCTTTAAGTGCCATCCAGTCCTTGCAGTCTTTTAATTGTGATGATCCGCTTGTCTTAAGAACTCAGCAGCTGTTCCATACTCTCCTTTGCTCTGATTATGAGATTGGAGTAGTGTGGATTCCTGGCCATGTAGGGATTGCAGGAAATGAGGCCGCGGATGCTGCAGCCAGGGCTGGCGCACAGGATGGCTCTCTAGTATATTGGCGCGAGAGGTTGCAGGACATTCGAAACTACTTGAAATATAAAATTTGGTGGCAATGGGAAGGAGAATAGTCTGCACAAGAGGGAAACAGATTACGAAATATAAAGAATACTGTTAGAGTTTGGGATTCGTCTACAAGAGCGTCGCGACACGAGGAGGTTTTACTCACCCGGTTGAGGATTGGCCATTGTCATCTGACACACGGCCATCTCCTACGTGGCGAACCTCAGCCGGAGTGCGATATGTGCCATGTTCCACTTACGGTGGAACACTTTTTATTGCGTTGCAGGAAATATGAGCATGCACGGAGGCAATATGGAATTCGGCCGACATTACGTGACGCTCTTGGAAATGATTTTAATTGTGCAAATGCAGTTCTGAGAATTTTATCAAATACAGGTTTGGATAAGGTGATTTAGTTTTTTATTGATCCGTTTTACTCTTCCTCCGGACCCTTTACATCCGGAGGTTACATTTGTTGTTTTATATTTGATTTTACATTGTTGACATTTCGGACTTTATACATCAGAATATTTTATAAAATTTTATGGTTTTAAAATATGATTGACAAGTTATCTCTGGTGGCCTTAGTTTTATTGTTTTATTTGTTCGTCATGACTACCACCTAGTGTGGTAGAATTGCTCACTTTTATGATTCTGTAGAAATCACCTTATGTATACTGCATTTGTGTGCCTCGTTTTATCGTGACAACGCTTTTTAGTTCTTTTAGCACTCTGATTATTATATAATTGATGTATTTGTTACATTAAGAATTTTAGATAAGGGCGCAAATAGCCATAGTAGCTGACGCGCCCTTCTTAAACCCTACTACTACTCTAATATTTCGACACTTGTAACAAACTCCACAACTGTTTACTAAAATGTAGAGAATAAGTTGACTGACCAGTAGATGGATGCATTTATTCAGCAATATTATGCATACAGTGACCCAGTGACAACAGAGACTGTCAGAATTTAACAGTGTTAAAAAACAAACTCATTAAGCATTTTCTTACTGCGTAGAGGAGATTTAATTTTTACTTAAGTAAAAAAAAATCTTTCTTTGTTCTTAACTTCCATAATAAACAGTCTAGGCTTTATTAATCAGCTAATCTTTTAGTACTTTGATTTTTATTGTATTTATACATTTAATATTAATTGTAATTACAATTGTAATTGTAGCCTATAGTTGTAATCCCCTGGTAGAGGGGAAGAGAAGGCCTGATGCTCTTATCTCTACCAGGTTAAATAAATGAATAAATAAATAGGTAGGTAGATAGATGGATGGATGGATGGATGGATGGATGGATGGATGGATAGATAGATAAATAAAGTAAATAAATAAATAATAAAATAAATAAATAGTATTGATTAGGGAGTTCCAATTACTGTAATATCTGTGATTTTCTTTCCCTATTTCACTTTTAAGTTTTTGTTAATTAATTAAATATTTATTTTAAAATTTTGTGGAATGCCCCCTGAGCGCGAGTATGTACTCTTTCTGGGGGTGCTAGAGTGATTTTTATACATAAAAAACAATGTGTATCTTTATTCTAGCATTAAAACGTTATTATTATTATTATTATTATTATTATTATTATTATTATTATTATTATTATTATTATTATTATTATTATTGTTATTACTGTATTATTATTACTGTATTATTATTATTATTATTTTATTTTTGAAATCACATCTAGATGCAATATAAATATGAAAATTACTTAATTATATCTGATTCTCCATTCCGGTGTAATATTATCTTGCATTGGTACAAATATTCTTCTAGACACTTTTCTTTAAATATTTTAAATTTTAAATTCTTTATGATTTGTCTAAATCTCAGCTGCATAAGTGAGAGTAGTAAAGGATTGTGTTTATGTAATTTGCATTTCCATAGTTATTTTAAAATTTAATTACTACGATACTGTCCATAAGTATGAAAAATTAAGCTGTAATAACTTTAACTTGTAGTGTAAAATAGTCGCTGAAATAAGACTAGTTGTCTGGTGAAATATCACAACAGACATAGATCCTTTAAAGTTTTTGTTTAACGTGTTCATTTCATGTGTTACTTCCACAGTCCCTGAAAGGCAGGTGTGTCGGACGCAGAAGAATTCCCCAGGGATATGTGGGGAAAATGAATTTCTTTGTCTGCGCTCTTTACGAAAACTGCTTTCAGACTTGGCAGATTCTATCTAAAGTTTAACGGTGATTTTGAAGAGAAGTGTAATCACTTAATTCCCCCAGGGTTTAATCCAGGATATCGGCAGTGTTCATCAGAACACTTTTTCCTTTACGATCACTTTTATCCTTTGAGCAGCATAGTTCGACGATTCTAAGAGTGTGATATCAAGAGGTTATACAGGATGTCTGACTCAAGCCGTTTCATGAATTGTTTTAGGCATCACGCACAACACGACTAGGGTTGGACTCTTTTCGCCGTTGAAATTCTCTAATTCGCTGCGCTTGTATATTATTTTTAATATATTGGCACAGATACGTAGATGACATACTAATACTATACAAAGGAAACAAGAGACAGATCTAAAACCTGCATCAACATATAAACAAAATACACCCAAAGCTACACTACACATTAGAAAATGAAAACAACAAATGTATAAATTTTCTAGACATCACAATTACAAAAGTAAACAACAAACACACATTAAAAGTATACAAAAAAAACCACAACAGCAACAACACACAACACATCCAACCACCGCTCACAACACAAAGAAGCTGCATTCCGAACAATGGTACAAAGACTACTCAACATAGGTACTAATGAACCAACATGATTACAAAGAAGAGCTAAACGCAATCAAATACACAGCACAAGAAAACGGATATAATCTTAACATAATAGACAACATAATACGTAAGACAAAACATAATAAAAAAACATAAGAATACAACACAAACACAAGAACACAAAAAATACATCACACTAACATACGGAAACAAAAACACGCACAAAATTGCAACCTCATTCAAGAAATCTTTTTTTGGTTATTTTACGACGCTGTATCAACATCTAGGTTATTTAGCATCTGAATGAAATGAAGGTGATAATGCCGGTGAAATGAGTCCGGGGTCCAGCACCGAACGTTACCCAGTGCTCGTATTGGGTTGAGGGAAAACCCCGGAAGAAACCTCAACCAGGAAACTTGCCCCGACCAGGATTCGAACCCGGGCCACCTGGTTTCGCAGCCAGACGCGCTGACCGTTACTCCATAGGTGTGGACTTCAAGAAATTAAATTACAACATCGCATAAGAACAAATAACAGTCTACAAAAACATCTCAACACAAAACAACACAAACAAACAAATGTACAACCTCACAGGCGTATACAAACTCAAATGTAACACCTGCAACAACTTATACACAGTACGGACAGGCAGATCATTTGAAACACGTTACAAAGAACACATCACAGCCATAACAAAATTACAAAACACTTCCACATATGCAGAACACATCACAAATGCTAACCACACTCACAGAGACATCAACACAGATATGGAAATACTACACATCCAAGCAAAAAGCCAGAAACTGAACACACTAGAACAATATGAAATATACAGACACACGAAAACACACTCCAACAAAATTCTCAACACACAACTCAATTTCAAACTACACACACCTTTGACTCTACACTATACCACACGAACGCACCCTCACAGGAAACAGAACAAGAGGCGCCAAGACCAACAACGACCAGTTCTGAAAATGACCCATAAATAGGTCGAAACATGTAAACGAGGTACATTGCAGTTTAACACAGGAAAGTCTTATCATACATATTCCGAAGTGATACAGTGTTAAAATTTGTGTAATCAAGATGTATATTTTAATAATTATTGAAACGAGGAAAAATAATAAATAAACATACACGAATGGACTGATTAATATATTGATTCATACTATGCGTTTAAGTAAATAAGCATTCGTTTCTAATACTAGGACATTTGAAGATAGTTAATGGCTCTCAGCTAGAGTAATGGCTTCTATGAATATTTAGACTGCTTGTTAGGGTTCGTATTTCTTTTCGTATCTCTTCAATTTATAACTCCGATTCCAGGTGATTCTAGTTCATTATAGTTAAAACTACTTTAAAACGGAAATATGCAATCGATCGAAACTTCACATGAACCAGAATGTTCCACAGAAGTACCTATGAAAGCTGAATCCTGCCTTCGGTGATCATTCACGTATCGAATCTCTCAAACTCGTGACAGCAAAAGTGAAAGACAGCGAGAGAATAATAAATAAAATATGTTCCAGCAAGCAGAATAGGTCAATATGGTCCAACTGTGTGCGGGTTGTCGTCGATCTAGTACGTCGTAGATCAGACGTCTCCAAAAGCGTACTCGCGAGTAAGCCCCTGAACGAAACCGAAGGCAGTACGTAATGAGCGCGCTCCGCCTCACCCATCCCCACCTGTACTGTACTCAATGTTTATGCGTAAACGAAGAGCAGTGACGGACTGCCATTATCATTGTGTTGGTCGGAGTGTTCCACCGTTTCACAGTGTCTTCTAATCATGGACGTAGTACATTCAAGGATGAATAGGAAGGTAATTTTTTTTGTGTTAGTGGGGAGAATGTGAAATGCTTAATTTGTTCGAAAATTCTTAAGGGTATGTTAAAATTCAACATGCGACGACAATACTCGACTCTTCAAAAAGAATATACAATTACAGGTATGTTGGATATATGAAAACATGAGGCACATCCAGAAAGTAAGTTTCCCGATTTTTTCCCCTTGAAAGTAAACGTAATTGGCCGTGTCAATTGCGCATGCGTAACAGATCTATGACGTATCAATCATATGCCAGCCGGATAGGTCCCGCCTGATTCCAGTAGCGTGGCAGCAGTGGTCCGAAATGGAAGCTCTTATTCCTTCTCCCGCCGCCTGCGAGGTTCGGTCGGTGATAAAGTTCTTTAATGCACAAAGCATTGCGCCAATTGAAATTCATCGGCAGCTCTGTCAGGTCTATGGCCCGAATATCATGAGTAAGCAGATGGTGCGTCGCTGGTGTAGGCAGTTTTCCGAAGGTCGTCAAAGTGTCCATGATGAAGAGCGCAGTGGGCGACCGTCCCTCATCAATGATGATCGTGTTGAGCTGGTGCGGCAGTGCATTATGGAGAACCGTCGCTTCACGATTACGGAGCTGAGCAGCATTTTCCGCAGATATCGCGATCCTTGTTGCATGAGATTGTCATTAAGCACCTGCTATTCAAAAAATGTGTGCCAGGTGGGTGCCGAAAAACTTGAAACCCGAACACAAAATGCAACGTTCAGGAGCAGCACTGGCATTTCTGCAACGGTATCACGATGATGGCGACGAGTTCCTCGACAGGATTGTCACGGGCGATGAGACTTGGATTTCGCACTTCACCCCGGAAACCAAGCAGCAGTTAATGCATTGGCGGCATAATGGATCTCCAGTCAGGACGAAATTCAAACAGACGCTCTCGGTACGGAAAGTGATGTGCACGGTGTTCTGGGACAGGAAGGGCATGCTGCTCATTGACTTCCTTCCAAGAGGTGAAACAGTGAACGCTGACCGTTAGTGTGAAACACTTCGAAAATTGCGATGTGCCATTCAAAACAAGAGGCGTGGAATGCTTACTGCAGGTGTTGTGCTCCTCCATGAAAATGCTCGTCCACATACGGCTCGGCGCACAGCAGCTGTTTTGACGGAATTTGGCTGGGAGTTATTTGATCAACCACCCTACAGCCCTGATCTTGCTCCCAGCGATTTTCACGTTTTCTTGCACCTCAAGAAATTCCAGTCCTCCGGTGAGCGTTTTGGCAACGACGAAGAGATGAAGACGTCTGTCACACGCTGGTTCCATTCACAGGCGACAGAGTTCTACGACAGAGGGATACAAAAGTTGATCCCACGATACGACAAGTGTCTCAATTCTGATGGTGACTATGTTGAAAAATAGCTGAAACATTGCTGTACCTGTTGCCAATAAATGTTTTTCTGAACGTTTGTGTTCTTTTGTTTAAAAAAATAGGGAAACTTACTTTCTGGATGCGCCTGGTAATTTATTTTGGATCTATCTGTATAACTGTTGTTTATACATAATAATCAGTATATTACAATACGTTTACACTCAGTTCCGCATGACAAACATACAGTTTTTCGTTTAATTTTAGGTGAAATGCATAGGCCTATAAATATTTTGATAAATATAAAACAAGAAAATACAAACACAAATCACACACGTCTTAAACAAAAAAAAAGCTTCTTGCTAGCTATGTTCTAGCTTGGAATATTGGAAAATCAATAAAGCCCTTTACAGAAGCATCATTTGTAAAATCATGCATACAGGACGTTACTAAAATATTGTGTCCAGAACAAAGTCACAAGTTTAAGAAAATTAAATTGTTTCCAATTATAGTTTAGAGAAGGAACTTCAAAATTGTAAATTTAATTGAATCTGAAGTCGAAACCACAATTAACCAATTTGTAGCTTACTCACTTGCATTGGACGAAAGCACAGATAGAAATGACAAAGCTCACTTAGCCATTTTCATCCGAGGAGTTAATGAACATTTTACTGTGTCTGAATGTCTTCTACATGTAATTACAAAATACAACTGGAGAAGATCTTTTCCAGGCACTGAAAGCACCATAGAACAAAAGAGGTTGAATTTGCAATGGCTTGTGTCAATAACAACAGACGGGTCTCCAGCTTTATAGTATGTCAAAATAATATACAAACTTATGATATTTCTTATACTTTTGATGTTATTATTTATAACCATAAGCAGACCGTTGCCGCGATCCCCCACTGTTCGCTCTCATCTGTTGAGGTACGAGTCTCTTCCCCTTCCCTAGCCTTACAGCACACTGTGTTCGGGCAGCATCGAATGACGATAAGCATTTTGGAGACCTCTGTCGTAGATCATAATGTCTATCATAGTCTGAATCCAACGTTTTCTTTGTCTAACCAGGTTATGACGTTCTCATGGTAGTGTCGCTAGGAGTGAAATAGGCCTACTCAAATTATCTTTAAATGAATTAGTTAATTGTATTAAAACTCTACGGTGTTTGTTCTTTAAAGGTCCTAGTGCGTTATGCATATTTTAGATAGAAATTTAGTGTTGTCATCTGGATAAGATTATACTCTTTTTATAACATACTCTAAAAAAATGCATAACTCTATTTTCGAGGATCGTCAAAAGCGTATCAGTAAAGAACAGTTCAAATTGAGCTTTTTATATCCTAAGAAAATATAATTTCTAAAGTTGAAAACAAGAACTACATCTTATCTTGCACCTTCTTAGTAATGGGAATACAACCATCGCAGCAGCACGATCTCTATATCCACTAGCAATAGAAAATCATGAAATCAAAACTCATCTTAGCACATATTGTTTTTCAGTGACCGAATGCTAGGCAGATACGATAGGTATAACTTGTCGCAGTCTACTCCATCACAGTCTTGGGTGATAAATCAATACATTCCAAGCACCTTTGTTTGCCGCTTGGAGATTGGCACTCCTGGACCATGCTTTTCTTGATTGTGTAACACGAGATCTGGAGGAGCAACCTTGGAAAGCACTTAGCAACATCCAGGCCCGAGTTTTACGTTCAATGTCAGCGGCCATGATGGCCCAGATTCTACCGTCACGTAATAATATTGACATCTTCACTATCATAAAATGTGAAGAGGTTCTTTCGTCAACTAAAACAGGTATATGTTGTCTTCAAATTTCCCAAAAGAAAGAAAGTAACTTGACTTTTACTTTATTACTTACAAATGGCTTTTAGAGAACCCGGAGGTTCATTGCCGCTCTCACATAAGCCCCCCATTTGTCCCTATCCTGAGCAAGATTAATCCAGTCACTATCACCATATCCCAACTCCCTCAAATCCATTTTAATATTATCCTCCCATCTACATCTTGGCCTCCCTAAAGACATTTTTCCCTCAGGTCTTTCAACTAACACCCTATATGGATTTCTGGATTCACCCCTACATGCTACATGCCCTGCTCATCTCAAACTAGTTGAGGTTTTTTTTCCCTCATTCAGATGTAAATAACCAAGTTGTTGATAAAGCGTCGTAAAATAACCTGCTAGCTCATCTCAAACTAGTTGAGGTTTTTTTCCCTCATTCAGATGTAAATAACCAAGTTGTTTATAAAGCGTCGTAAAATAACCTGCTAACCTCATCTCAAACGTCTGCATTTAGATGTAAATAACCAAGTTGTTGATAAAGCGTCGTAAAATAACTTGCTAACCTCATCTCAAACGTCTGCATTTAAAGTTCCTAATTATATTCGTTTCAGTTCCTATGAACCATCATCCCCCAAAATGAAACAGGAAAGCATTCACGAAGACTTCTCTGAAAAATGGATGCAAAGTATCTATGACAGTGTCAATATTTCAAATAAAACCGTTCAGCAAATGTCCGAAAGTTCAAGATAACTCCGAAAAAATGCGGCAAATAGTTACAGCTCTTGAGAGAGATGTTACGATAGAACACAGAACTGCTGAAATTCGCCAGCATATGCACTGATGAGGAAAAGGAATTGGCCATCCTACCCCATTATCTCCTGGCTTAGTGCCTCGTCAGGAGCTCCAGTTAGTGTCATAATGTTATTGTAAGGAACATCATCCTAGCGATTGGCTTCCATCACTGTGAGCTTATATTTTTGCACCATACGGTCTAAAAGTTTTGTTTCACTAGAAAATTATTTAGAAAATAGATATCAAAAAGTCAAAATTGACAATTATAATAGCAATTATAAATTGATCGATATTGGAATTCCACAAGGTACAGTATTAGGACCAATCTTATTTATAATATTAATAATTTGTTCAAAATTGATCTAAAGAAATATGGTGGTAATATATTTTCTTTTGCATATGATACTGTACTAACATTTAATGGGGAAAATTGGGATAACACTTATTTAAATGCTAGCAATGGAATTAACGTAGTGAAAAATTCGCTTGACTCTAATCTCCTGTGCTTAAATATTAATAAAACCACCTATATTCCATTTTCTTTAACAACGAAAGGTTTACCTCCACCTATGAATAATTATCACTTAATAATACATAATATTTCATGTAATGAATTAACAAATAATTATTGTAATTGCCCACATCTAATACCTTCCACACAAGTCAAATATTTAGGAATTATTATAGATCAGCATTTACCTTGGGATAAACAAATTTATTTTATGTGTACAAGTATAAGATAGACAATTTATAAATTCATAATACCGTATTGGTCCGAAAATAATCCGCACCCGAATATAAGCCGCACCCTTAAAATTCGAAGGGAAAAAATATATATTGTAATATTATACAGAGAGATGGAGAAAAAAAACCATTAGCAATTTATTCCATATTATCTACCTAGTATTTGAATAATAATATACCTACCATAGGATTTCCCTTGAATACATTTATTTTCATGTTTGGTAGAGTATCAATCATTAACTTCGGTAGAAACAAACTTTAACATAGAGTACGGTATACGGTTATACCAGTACAGTGTATACCCTACCTAACACATTTTCATTGCCTTATTCACTGTCATCACTGCTATTATTATTGTCTTTACTATTCAAACCATAATTTTTAAACAACGTACGATGTGATGAAATATAAAAGCCAAGGTCGCGAATATAAGCCGCACCTTATCTTTTCATAGTGGAAATTTACATAAAAATTGCGGCTTATTTTCGGGCCATTACGGTACTTCGAAATTTTATCACTAAGGAGGCATTGAGAATAATATTTTAAGCTTTAGTACAATCATTAATACAATATGGTATAATAAATTGGGGTGGAGTAGCATCATCTGTACTTAATCCATTAATTTTATTACACAGAAGATTAATAAAAATTTGTGTAATCAAAAATATGGATTACCTTACAAATTTAATTTATACAGATTTTAAAATATTAACTACTGAAGAAATTTATAAATATAGTTTAGTAACTTACTACCATAGAAATCAAATAAAACATAAATCTAATTGACATGAATATCGTACTCGAAGACAAAAGTCTACTTTCCCATTAACTGAGCCTAAATGTCATACAAGTGGAGCTCTTAAACATGGTGCTAGTTTCGGCCGAAGACTTTATAATAAAATTAGAAATCATTTTTCAAATTTGAAATATTTTAAAATTGATGCTTTTAAAAAAGGAATTTGTAAAATTATTCAATAATGTCAACAAAGGTTTTTTTTTTACTTTTTATTACTGTCGACTATGTTCATGTTTTTATTGAATATCACTGGCTTCTGTCTGATTGCTAATTTATATTAAATGTGTTTTTTCTCTCTTTTTCCTTTCCTTTTTTTTTTTTTTTTTTTTTTTTTTTTTTTTTTTTGCTCTTGTGTGCTATTTATTGGTTTGAATTAAGTTGCTTACTGTATTTAATAAACTGTCCTTGTAAATTTTATGTTATATTATTGACGAAGATCACACCCCCACGAACCTGGCTCTTACGGTAGTGGCTAGAAACATTTTTGTTTTATAATTTTAATTTTTACTCACTAGCTAGCTAGTTAAATTAATTAAATAAATTAAATAAAAAAACTTGGCAATTGTCCTCTTTCTGTGGCGTTTTCGTATTTTCAGTTTTCCCTGCCATATGATGAAGTTAGTTTTTCTAAGATTTTCTATATTTTGATTCATATATATTTCAAACCATACTGGATTTCATTGCTTAGTTAATAATAATTCCCATTGATCATTATTATGGTTTAGAATAATTGTAACATGTCAAATTCGTTTTCATAGCCAATAAAAAAGTAAATAGTTATTCATTAGTTTACATAAACACATATTCCTGAATTATGTGATTTGCAAATGTTTCGAGTTGTACCAATTCAAGAGAATGCATATAAGTTTCACAGCGGAAACCTCTGAGTTCTGAAGGGCACTGCATTTAATACAAATTCGATAAAGAATTGTCTTTGAAACAAAATTAGATAAAGAATACTCTCTTAAGTAAACCTGAACATGTTACAACAGAGACAGTGGTAACTCTCGCTTATCCAAACGATCTCCCTGTACGGAAGAGATTTTTCCTTGCTCTCCATTTGCAAAGAGATTAATCACCAGATCCGGTAGCAAAGTGACTTTGTGACAACATTTCGCTGATGCCAGAGTGCTATTTTAAGAGCTGGCTTCAAAGGGTGAGTGGAAAGATCACCTCAGTTCGTAATTACGTGGACTCGAGACTTCAGCCGTTGGTACTGGCGGTTTAACATAGAAAAAAAAGGTGTGTGTTCTTTGTTTTCTTTACTACGAGCTAGGTGCATTAGGTTTACGGAGTACTCATGTAGGCTGCGAATCAGAATGTCGTTCATACTCTCGCTGCCGTCTTTCCTGGTTTGTAAATTTATTATATACATTATATATACATACATACATACATACAGTATATGCAGTGCTTTTTCTGGAGAAAAAGGTAGCGGAACTGTGTGTAGAATTTTATGTTACAGCAGACGGGTAGATGATTAATGTTCAGTGCTCGGGAAATTTGTCGTTTTTGACCTTTTTTTCATCCACATTTAATGCTTTCAAGGCCTAAGCCTATGTGTTACCAACATGATGGTACCCTGCAGTAACAGCGCTCTTACATTATTGTTTCGGCCGCTTTAATCCAAGAAATTGGCTCCCAAGTCACCAAATCTAATGCCTTTACATTTTTGCATTTGGTGGTAAATGAAATATCTTGTGTACCAGACGAAAGTACGTTTACCAGCCTTACCGAGCTACGAAATGCTATGCGCCCGTGCGGCAAAATCCTTGGATTAATATTTATAAATCTGCCCTCTAACTGAAGCATGCCTATTTTATATTCAATTCAGTATATTGTAACAGCATTTCTGTGTGATTAAATTTTTAATTGGGTCTCTTCATTTCTACTCTCAACCGCTTCTACTTTCTTAGAATTTGAAGAGCTGTAACTTCTGAAATACTGATCATCAGATCTATGCTCATATGACACGTTTTGCTTAAAATAACCTATAGAACAAATTCCAAAAACGAGTATCATACCTCATTACTCAACCTGTGGGCAGGATACCAGAATGATTTGGTACCCACCAAAATAAAAGAAACGAGGTAAGCCTAAACTTATTTAAAAATATTAGTTTGACAGAGGAAGAATAGAAGGACAGACATCATTGGAGAACTGAGATAAATTTATAACATAGTGGGCTTAGGAAAATGTCAAAACGTTTTACTACCTGGTAAATAGTAGCAGCAGCAGCAGCAGTAACAGTAGCATTAGCAGTAGGAGTAGTAGTAAAATGTTTGAAAATGTATCACAGATTCGCGGATTCAAACCGGGCCAAGGGAAATAATTAGCATGAAAAGAAAGAAAATCTCAGAGAACAGATTTTAATTAACCGATGACACCTAAATACTGCATTGCCCACTGATATGGAGTGACGGTTAGCACGTCTCTCCGTGAAACGAGCGGGCCCAGGTTCTAGTTGACTGGGACAAGTTACCTTGATGGGAATTTTTCCGGAGTTTTCCCTCACCCAATTGGAGCAGAATTGCTGGGTAACTTTGGCGTTGGTCCTCGGGCCCATTTTGCTATCATCTATGCACATATTTTCATCATCTATACAATATCCCTGGTTTAAGGTCACGGTGTGATGTCCTGTACTTGTACAAAAGCACGACCGTTCGGCTATAAATATCATTTACAGAACAGGAGTGATAAACACTAAGATTGCTATTCATAGAAATTTCGCTAGCCCGCGCTACGAGCGTGCTAAACTAATCCCGGCTGTCGAGTGATTACTTGTACGGGATTCATATCATATCACTAACACTGGTTTATGAATACGAAAAACGTTAGTTCGCTGATCATCCACCGGAAGCCCGCGCTAAGAATGTCTATGAATACGGCTCAATAAGTCTAATGAGAGAGACAACCAAGATATTACAACATTCATCTTATTCGATATGAAAAAACTAATCGCAAGGTATGTGCTAAAATCCTTAAGCGTTTGAACATGAAGTGGTCGAGGTGGAGGACAGCGAATATTTTCATAACAAGGCAGAACTATGACAGGCCGTCTTCTGCAGCGCAAATAACGGCTAATATCGAACTTCGGCATATGCGTCAAACTTGAACCGAACATAGCGTCTGTAATGTACGGCGCTAGTATGTATCACCCTAAGAAAAAAATAAAAAATAAAGACCTGCTGCTATACGTGAAGTCCCCTCATCGTAGAGATAATTATACAGTATGGACACTTCACGTCAGTACCTTTGATGTAGCAGGACTGATTTCAGTGACATTCAAACCAGTTTGAGCGTGAGATTCTGCTTTCTCCCAGAAGTTAGCACTGACATCATACCAGCTAGCAGTCGACACAGCGGAAATATAACACATATAATTAATAAATTTAGCTACATTGTGTACTCAAATAATATAAATTGGACCGATGAAATAATAAATCCGTCATTAACTGTAATGCCTAGACTCTAGAGTTCCTTTATAATGAGAGTTGAGACGTTGACCCCAACAGCAATTAAAATTTGTAATGATTTGGTAGCGCTAAAAATGGAAAAACAAAACTCCTATGAGAAGTAAAACTATATATTATAGCCGCGGCCTCGTGGTTATAGTAGCCTCGTTTAATTATTAGGCAGCGGCATTCCTTTTAAGATTTGTAGGTCTTTATTGCATGCACCGATAATAAAATAAAAATGCGACGTTGTCACGTCTTGTTTGTTTGCTATATATTAATATAACATGGAGTATTGGAGCGGCCTTCAAAAGACTTGACGACAATGGACAGCGCGACATAATTAAAATTATTGAAACTACAAAGCTTCCGTCCATACACTCCGCGTGGAGTATAACATGTCGGCATCATACAATAACGTGCGGTGTGCTTTTAAAACATAATTTTGCCGACCGATTGTTGCTCTGTAGGTTCTCTCTAAGCGTCACGTTGTCACGTCTACTTGCTCGATAAGAATAAGCACTAGTTTGTTATATTGTTAAATGGCTATTATTATTATTATTATTATTATTATTATTATTATTATTATTATTAATATTATTATTATTATTTCATATACGAGTACGTTGACATTCTTAACTCTTAATAATAAGTCTTTAATAATAATTTTTAATCACATACCTCAATGTTCGTCCTCAGCACAAGATATTGCCACCTCGGTTTTAGTCCACGTGGATTAGACAAGTAGGTGTCATTTAATAATGGAAGCAGCTTATTGGTTACAATATTGAAATTGAGACGAGTGATTGGAGCAGCGACACAAGAATTGAAAACAATAATGCAATTAAATTTCAAAGACCTGCCGAATGTTATACACGAGGCTGCTCAAAGACCTGCCGAATGTCAAGCATGAGAGCGCGGCGATAATACCTACAGGCCTATCTGCAGTGCCTGGGAAAAGTGACATAAGTCAGTCTCCACAAACCTTTTTTGATAATATATTGACAACTTACGGAACATTTGCTCGCTTGGAAAAAGAGACATAACTATTTCTCCCATTACAATAATTCATACAGAAAAAAATCAAATCGACATAAACCAGTGTAAGTCGTCAATTAATTATCAAAAAAGGTTTGTGGAAACTGACTTATGTAATTTTTCCCAGGTACTGTAGATATTATACTGTATACAAATATTAAACGAATTTGATACATAATTTTATAATGTATTATATTGTTTTATAATATAATTTATTATATATAAAATATAAAAAAAATATTATTACAACTAGTTTGTCACTGAGAAATATTATCTTAGCGTGTGCTCGATTACACTAACTCTAGCGCTTGAAAGTGGAACTAAACGCCGGCGCAAAGAGATACAAAACAGGAAAATTCGCTCAGTGTCCATTCTTTAAAATCCCTATTCGCTGGTTCCCTTCGTAGAATTTCGGTTGATTTCGTGATAGCTCAGGTTTACACGTCAACGAATTTCTCATGCAAGACTCAGTTCTGTTTTTCATCTGTTTTTTTTTTTCTATCTGCTTACAGATTAACTGTTATAAATAGTCTAATCCACAACAAAGATATTTTCAAAGGGTAAATTAGGTACAAAATAACCATATTTTCCTTAGCCCTGTGAACCAGACACT
Organism: Periplaneta americana; assembly: GCF_040183065.1. NCBI lineage: Eukaryota > Metazoa > Arthropoda > Insecta > Blattodea > Blattidae > Periplaneta > Periplaneta americana. The sequence continues at coordinate 158,565,639 of NC_091121.1, forward strand.
GCCCGAAGGTGGACATAGATAAATTCACGCTACAGGAGATGTCATTTTTTGTGTTTAAAGACTATACACATCGCGTTAACAGACGTAAACAGAATGAAAACTAAGGTGGTGATTATGACGATATGAATGTTAGGCTGACTAAGGCAAGTGTTAAAGCAGAGATGATGTTTATGACGTTGACGATGGTCGCTCCACTATTTGATAGCAACATTAATTCCTTACACTTCCGTGGCTGCCGTTGCCATGGGAACACATTGGTATAATATGTCAGAAATTTAATATGGAGTTAATTCATTACATCGCATTAGGAGTTAGAAATTGTGAGATAGTCGTGTGTCAACCCAAGGTTTCATTTGAGAGAATTTACGATTAATCGAATATCCATTTATTTCCTTTTCTAATCTCGAATGTTTGTTCGATATTATAATTTTGTCTTTCCCTCGTTAGTTTCTGGCAGCTTCCTAACTTTCGAATTGATTTATTGAAGTGAAAATGCTTTAGGCAAGATAATGTTATTCTGTGACTGATGTTTTGAAACAAATGTTGTTGATACGGTATTGTGAACTGTAAGTACAGTGTCTCTATGTTTCATGCTAAGTTTTTTTCCTTTTCAGAGTAGGGTCCGAATGCTTGCACCTCAGCCTAAGGCTTATTTTGCCGACCTTCTTATTGTGGAATGATTGTTCAAGTCTTTAGGACTACTCTGCTATGAGTACGTTATGAAACTGATAGCATAGCGCTGATCAGAGCTGGAATCGGGCTTGGATTAGATACGCGCTTGGGCTGATTATGTGGCTGGGTTCTTTCCGAGGTTTTTCTCAATCATAAGCCAAATTCCAGGTAATCTATGGCGAAACCTAGGCCTCACCTCATCTCGCCAAAAATTATACAGTGTGTTTCAGAATTCAACCGAAGAAATTTAGTTGGTTATAGAGGGGTTGTAGACAAGCAATTTGATATCAGGAACCCAGGGTCTCCGACAAAGAAATCTGAGTTATCAGTTTTTAAAGTTGTTTATATTTGATACTCATATTCCAGTATTAAAATGAAGTAGGATGTGGAATAGTATGCGAAAGTTTCGAAGTCCAACTGTTAAGAATTAATCAACCGCGTTTTCAAAATTTGGCCTTCACAGAATCTGTAAAATTGCCGGCAATGAGACATCACATCACTACACTGCTTGTTTCACTCGATGTGAGGGTCTGGTATAACGGACAACACGTCAGGTCTCAGGCTAAAAGGTAGTGTTATAGTTGACCTTGATAGTTCTTTTAATACCAATGCCTCTTATTTTATTGATATTTAAATTCTTTCTTTTCTGACACCGAAATACATATTGGATTAGCCTATATATTTATTATGCTTTTAGCAAGAGTAAACTATATAATACTAGCCATTGGTTCAGTACAGTTCATTTGAGATCAAGTCAGCGGTATTGGAACTGACGTTTAATTGAAAATATGATGAGTGCATGACTCTTTCTTGTGTTCTGTATTATTATTTTCATGCATTTTTGTATCAGTGTAATGTTTATGTTGTATGAAATTCATCGTACGTAGGTTATAATTAGGCTTCGCCTTAGGGACACAGGGTAACCAGTATGAGGTTTAGAGTACACGGAGTATAAATGACGTCATGACCCGTGGGGAAGGGTGACTGCAACAGCACAGGTGGGTCCGTAATGTGTATTGCTGCTTGGCTGCGGTATGTGTAACAGGCTTCGGCGTAGGGACACTTGATTGAAGGCTGCAACTCACGTTAATACTTTAATGGTAGACATTTATTGTCTACACTAGGAATGTACTGTATATACTGCATCTGTACAGGGTGAAATATATTTTGTGCCGTACTGTGACGGACTATTTACATGTTGAGACACGAAGTAACGGCGCGCTCCATCTCCTACTCCACTCGACCAACACAACACTCTCGTCCGTGCGTTCTGAACTTCATGCGTTTCTGTGCCCAGTACCGAAGTCTGGTTATAATGCATGGGAAGAGTGATAGTATAAGGAAGAATAATAAAGTGCATAAGATTTGCTGATGATATGGCGTTGTTAGCAGAAGAGTAAATTATACTAAAGGATATGCTACTGGATAAATGAAGATGAAGATAAATGCGAATAAGACGAAGATCCTGGTCCTAGGAAGAAAAATACAGAAGATAAACTTGCGAATTCTAAATGAGGCAGTAGAGCAAGTGGACAGCTTCAAATACTTGGGATCTACTATAAGCAGTAACATGAGCTGCTGCCAGGAAGTCAGAAGGAGGATAGCAATGGCCAATTAAACTTTTAATACAAAAAGGAGCATCTTCTGCGGACATCTGGAACCAAAGCTAAGGAAGAGAATAGTGAAGTGCTTTGTGTGGAGTGTAATATTGTATGGGACAGAAACCTGGACAATACGACGAAGTGAAGAGAAGCGACTAGAAGCATTTGAAATGTGGATATGGAGAAGGATAGCATGTGAAATGGACAGATGGGCTAAGAAAGGAAGCTGTGTTGGAAAGAGTGGATGAAGAAAAAATGATGCTGAAACTGATCAGGAAGAGGAAAAGGAATTGGTTGGGTTACTGGTTGAGAAGAAACTGCCTATTGAAGGATGCAGTAGAAGGAATGGTGAGCGGGATAAGAGTTCGTGACAGAAGAAGATATCAGATGATAGACGACATTAAGGTGTATGAATCATATGCGGAGACAAAGAGGGAGGCAGAAAATAGGAAAAATTGGAGAAAGCTGGGTTTGGAGTGAGAGACCTGCCTTTGAATAGAACACTATGAATGAATGAATTCAATATGACGTTTTCAGTAGGACTGTTTATTATTGTAGTTATTACGTATTACAGTAGTATTGTATTATTATACTATTGTAGTATTTATATTTCTGGTAGTGTGAAAGAGAAGGCCTGATGGCCTTAACTACACCAGAATGAGTAAATAAATAAATTGTTTTAAAAACATTTTTATTTTACTAACAATCGTCATTGAAATAAGTATTACGCTCCAAAATTTTAAATGAGAAATATTTAAAACAGATAACCTAAAAGTATTACAGATGTTATAACCGACAACCATTAAAGTTGTTATATCCGAGAATCATTGAAGTTTATGGAAGAAATACGTTCATAAGAAATTTAGAAGTTTCGTATTGTATTTCTTACCAATGAAAGCATGGGTATTATAGCTCAATAAAAATGCATTTCAAAGCTATATGCAGAGGTATATAAAATTCTAGATTTCACATCGTAATAACTATCACATATAATTCAAATTTGAGAACACATAACATGTAATGTCCGCGGATTTATAAGCCATTAACTTTTGAAATCACAGTTTTACTTAAGCTCTGTTTACAGTTCACATTTGGATAGCCTTATACAGTTTTGTTTTATTTGAAAGGTCACGACGCACAGAACAACTTGTTCTGGATCAATATTGTTCTTATCCAGTATTTGTGCGAGTGAATGAAGCTCATTTGCTAAAGAGTGGTGAAGCCGTACACTGTATTTGTGACGTTGCAACTACTCGCCATGAAACACATGATACAGTCCTCAAGGTCTCTGATTTAATGATGCTTTGTGGATGATCGAGGAATAAGAGAGATCGACTAACATTAAGCGAAGTTTTACCTTCTTGCGAGGCTCGTGGTAGCGTCTCAGTTAAGAACGCTGTAAAGCCGGGAGGTTGGCTACTGAAGAAATTGTCCTAATTTGAAACCAAACCACAGTGGAGTTGTCTACATCTTGATTCTAAAGCGCACAATTAAGTGCTATTTTCGCTCTATTCTGTCCGTTTTTGAACCTAAACAGTTTCAGAATCGCATTCAGCACACAAAATTCTACGAGAAACAATCAATATCTCGAAATCGCAAAAAAATAGAGTTGTCTGACTTTGATACTATGCTCACAGTCTACTATATACAGTCGCGAAGCTTGAGGTGATTTTTTGCAAATCTCGTGATAAAGCGCTCCAAGCGGTTAGCAACTAGAAACAATAGGCTGTCCACGGTCGACTTTGGACTATGTCGTATTTCCATCGAGTGCTAGCTCGTTGCGTATTTCACATTGATGCTTGTGAAATGTTCGTTATTGGTTGTAATGAAAATGTTAATGGCTAAAATACAATAATTGGAATAATAATATTTTACTAGAGACGTAGAAAAATTAAGTTTGTTTTAATGAAATTTATTGATCACGTTTTATTTTAAATTCTGGTGGGATTATTATTGCTTAGGCCTACTTTTTTTTCAAACGATATGTTTTTAATTATATCTGTTAATTTTGTTGTTATTTTTATTTGTTACTTTACTAGAGACGTAGAAAAAGTCTGTTACAATAAAATTTATTGATCACGTTCTATTTCCAATTCTGATGTGATTATCATTGCTTAACCTCATCCCACTTTGTTAACTACGTAAGCCTAAACTACAAGTACCGGTACACGTAAGTTACTCCATTAAGTCATATTTCCATTATTATTGTTGTAAAGGGAAATGAAAATTAATATTTATTGGTTTCATAGTTAATTATCGCTATAATCTTGAAAGACTGAAGCGATTATAGTAAATTTCAGTTCGATTTGCACAAACAAAAATAATATTAACCTATTTCTTGCAGGTATCTTCGAGTTTATGGTGGAATTTAATATACTTCATTAAAATAATAAATTAACCTTATGCATTTAATATTTCAATAATGGAAGGAAGGTGTTAATTTTTCCAAAAGAACACAACGAAAGTATAACATATTTTGTCGTCTACTAGGAGAGAGATCTGCGATGATGAGGCGATAGTAGCGATCCTAGTGGTGGGCAACTACCCATGTTTGCATTTTTACTACATATTGAGCTTCGCGACTGTATATAGTAGACTGTGCTATGCTCATCAGGTGTTGTGTAGAAGACCAATTTACCGACAGAGTCGTTGTCTAGTGTGCGCCATAGGAAACTGGTCTACATTTGTTGGGATGCCACGAGGAAACCTGAGCTCTCGGAGAAAACCCCTGTATTACCTGGACAACGGACCTGCACAACACAAGTTATAAATTGGAGGCATGCCGAAGATTGAACTATGGTCTACACTCTACACCAGGTATGCTCATTCTCTGACTTCCGATTACGTTCTGTAATCACAACCTTTCAATGTAGAGCGTGCTGTTCCTCGTTCGAAGCTCGACGGATGACTACAGAAGGCAGTTCAAGTACTTAGTAGGCCTAACGTACGAACAGTGCGAGACAATGACAGAGTCAAAAACGTTCTCTAAGCAAATGACAATTCCGTACAATGTGGAAGAAAGACTATTAATTGTTTTGCGTTTGGTAAAGTGTTTACTATGTTGTTTTTTTATTGGGTTATTTTACGACGCTGTATCAACATCTCAGGTTATTTAGCGTCTGAATGATATGAAGGTGATAATGCCGGTGAAATGAGTCCGGGGTCAAACACCGAAAGTTACCCAGCATTTGCTCGTATTGGGTTGAGGGAAAATCCAGGAAAAAACCTCAACCAGGTAACTTGCCCCGACCGGGATTCGAACCCGGGCCACCTAGTTTCGCGGCCAGACGCGCTGACCGTTACTCCACAGGTGTGGACTACTATGTTGTAAGGTACTGTCAGGACTACTAATGAGCAACATAAAATGACATTATGCGCTCTGCCATCCAGAACATGCCGAAGTGACAGGGAAGCTGTTTTCTGTAATATGTATTCATATACCAACGTTATTAGTGTTATTATTATTATTATTATTATTACTATTATTGTTATTATTATTATTATTATTATTATTATTATTATTGTGGTGATTTTATTCCAACAAAAATACATGTTATGATAAAATAATTTTTCAGAGGCATTACAGTTTCAAGAATTGAAAGCATTTAATGAAAGGCCAATCATTGAAGAGAGTAGAACAATTTAGAGTCTATATTTGGGAGCAAGTTATGTAGTGTGTTGGGAATTAGCTAAGGCATTAAAACTCTTCAAGGATGGTGAACTTGTAAAAAGATGTATGGTACCTGAACAAAATATAGTTAATTATATCTCTATACTGGAACAACTCAAATCTGAATTCACAGAACATAGATTTAGTGATTTTAGACGTATGGAAAGTGATACTATTCTTTTTGTTAATCCTTTCATAGTAAATTTAGTACAATCCGTGAGAGTGCAGTTCCAGGACGAGTTAATTGATTTACAAAGTAACGTAGAATTCAGAACTAAATGCAGGAAATATGACTTGACAAGCATAGAGGTATTAAAAAATTAACAAAACTAAATATCCCAAGATGAGCATATTCTCTATCATTATGTTAGCTACCTTTTCCTCGACATAAGTGTACGAAGAATTATTTTAGAGAATGAAAGTTGCTAAATCCAAACATAGATCCAGATTAACAGATGAGCATCTTTCGAGTCAGCTGCGCATTGCAGCAAATTCTTTGGAAATAGATTACCGATTACTTGCAGAAAAGAATCCACATGTTGAACAGATCACAATGTATTGTGGAATATGAAAATAACATTATCTTTTCCTTTTTCAAATTCTTTCCATATTTGTAAGAGTATGAGAGCGATGCCACTGGCTGTGCTGCAATGTAGTTGCGGAGCCCAGTCCGTACACTGTGTGTGTTATGCAGTGCAGCATCATCCGTGTAATCGGAGCTTTTACAATTTTGAGCATACCTGCGCTACACTGTACAGGATCATAAGTACAGCGCTCTAGTAACTAGACCGTCATGGGGGCTCTAAAACGTAGTGCCAATTTTATTGTGCGAATTGTCTCCTAAACTAATGAACGAATTACATTCAAATCCCTTGCTTACTAATCACATTATCCGGAAATGATGTACATTAAATTTACTTTTAAGCCGAATTTTCTCGCGTCTTTATTTTGAAAACAAAACAGATAATGGCGATATCATCACATGCATTTTTGGTAATTTTCCAGAATTAGTCATTCTGACTTTTACTAGCTTCCAATATCTTGCAGTTGCGTGACGTCATAAGTTACGTATTTTGTGAAGAAACGTGTTTTAAGTATGCGTCGTGTGGTGGCGATACCTGTTCTGTCATGTCATTGCTAAGCAGCATTGCCAACCGTGCCATAAATAATCGCGTTATGCGACATTTTAACCTAGATGCGATAACACTTGGAAGGATAATGCTATAATTTTCATTAATCGTATTATTTCTTTATTTTCATTCGACTTTGCTTTTGATATGAAGAATTATCACATTAATGAAACCCACTTGAGTTTATTCTAATGTTATGTTATTGTATGGATAAATGTTTTAAACTTGTCCGGCTTTCCGTCAAGATTCTCTGGGGAGAGTCTGGATTCTTCCCCATACAGTTGCCACTGGTGCTGCTTCTGTGCGAGAAGTGATTGAAATTGGGTAGTATGCGGTACTGTAAATTAAAGTTGATTATTAAGAAATTAAATTCGTGGGTAAGCGACAGAGACTGAGGTATAGAGTAGTATGTACGTACGATTTATTGCCTACGACGGATCCAAACGATAGTGTTTCGTGTGATGTTATAAAAACAGCAGAAGAGATCCAGAAATCAGGTTTTGCGTGTTGTATGAAGGGCAGAGCATGTGATAAGCGGACGTCTTTTGTGAAAGCTACTGCGTTGGAGTGTAGTATTGGCTGTGTTAATAGAGTTCATCATTGGTTTATTTACGGTTGTTAGTGATGAATGTCGCTGTTGCATTGAGGCAAAACTCGCTCATAGTACAACAGTGGATTCTTATTGTTTTGCTCGAAATGTTGGAAATGTTTGGGAGACAAAAAAAATGTAACTATAAGAGAAGCTCAAAGCAGCGAAACTGATTTTTTTATGTGAGTGAACTTTTGTACCGCCAAATGGAGAGGATTGCTGGAAGAGGAATACGTTTTTCCGTTAACTACTATTAAATTATCCAGATTGTACCCAGGATATGGCGTGGAAGGATCAAAAACGACTTGAGGTATGTTAATTTGTATACCATGAAATTCTAAGTGACATAGGCATAAAATTGGAATATGAGAAAAACGAGATTTGCGGCTTTTTTACCGATTCTTTTTGTGACTTTTATAATGGAAATGACTGTAATTAACAATAACTCACCGTTGAGTAATATGCCGGTTTTGTACTCACCTCATACGTGTTCACTGTCTGATTTTCCCGACGTGTTTTTATAAGAGTATGCGATGTATTTCTTCGCTTTTAACGATGAATCTGTACACTGCATATTCACGACTTAAAATCTCTCACAAATTCCCAAATTAGTTCAATAATTGCATTTATAGGGAATATTTAAATGATAGCTTTCATAGTGGATTAAGTAAAGTAATGTAAAATAGTATAATAATAATCTTATTGGTAATTATCTATAAGTACTGGTTTTGGATTTTTATAAAATTAATATTTTACAACATACCTCTCACAGATTCATTCTGCTCCATTAACTTAACCTCACTGGAAATACCACTTGGTGCCCCTGTGTATTTCATGTTTTTTATTTGTATTTTTATTTTTATTATATGCTAGTGGAGCGGGGACTTTGGGAAGAGTTAGCCCCCAACAAGTACAAAATTAGTTAATTAATTTATTTATTTATTTACTTGCTAACTTATTTATTTGTTTGTTAGTTCTTTCGTTTATTTACTTATGACAGGGAAAGCCCAATTACAATGTTCAAGACTTACAATTTATATATTTTATAAAACATAAACAAGGAAAACGAAAAATGCACTTACTAAAAACATAAACAAAATACGAAAAAGAGAGAGGAAAAAATAAATTGAAAATAAGGTGTAACAGTAGCTTGAGATTAACTAATAAAATATTCTGCAAAATATGATAACTAATTATTCTGTATTTAGAAAAATTCATATTGAAAATATCAACACCCCGATGAAGATATAATTTATTGTATAATTGCAACATTTGGAAAATTGGAGAAATTTTGTGTGATTCAGTATTTGCCCTTAGTATAAAAAATAAATTTCGAAATATTGTATTAAACTTGGGTGCATATAATGTTATATAATGAAATAAACTAACACAACCCAAATTATTGTTAATAATTTTATGAAGAAAGTATAAAGATTGATAATTTCGTCTAACTTGCAAAGTAGTAAAATGGAAATGTTGCATTGTAGCATAATTATCGTAAGTAGCCTACAATACGATTATTTAACCTTAAGTCCCCGGCGATGTGCGCCTGGGTCAGGCGAGTTCATTTAGTTTCGCCAAGGGGTGTTTGGGTTAGTCTCTCGCTTACCGTCGGAGCGATCGGAAGTCATGAGTGCGGTAGAGCAGTATGTTTCTAGTCCTTTACCGACCGCTCGCCCTTATCTCTACTTCGGAGCTCTCCCCACTACTCCTATTACTTTCCCTCTTTCGCGTCGCTGAGCTGTCAGGACTAAATAATCGGGCTGTAGGATAATTATTATAAAGTCTATAATATAATCATTTTAGAAATATATTTTGAAATTTTCTAATAACAGAATAACTGGATTGAAAATAACCGAAGCATACTGTAATTTAGATCGAACAATAGAATTATACAAAATTATTATAGTTTTGACTTTAAATTGGCAAAATTTGTTATAACAAAACTTAAACTTTCATAGGACATTATATTCCGAATTAGACTGAGACATAGCTAATACGAAGCAATTTCTACTCATTCAGGAAGTGGACTCCAACCTGGCGACATCTATTGATGTACAGTAGAACATCGATTATCCGAAACAATTGGGGACGGGGGATGTTCGGATAACTGATTTTTCGGATAACCGATCATTTACGAAAACAAATTGTACCGGTGTCATAGGAGCAGTAGGAAACAAATAAACACTGATATTGAACACAAAACTGTACATACAGTATTTATATTTTGTATCACACGCCTTACAAATAACAGAAAACTGACTAGCCTAGTTTTACAAGTTCAAAATGGTCATTAAAGTAGGGCTACAGTTTAGGAAAAGAAGTCCAAACGTTTCTTTTTTGTTTTAGAGCTGAGACTCGTTTTTTTTTTTTTTTTTTTTTTTTGCCGCTAAATCTTGCAAACAGGTCGCGCGCAAATTTAAATTTGCCGACTGTGACGCTTTCGGTTAAGCGATGTTTCGGTTGATCGGTATTCGGATAATCGATGCTCTACTGTACATTTATAAATAACAAATAATACTTATTAAGTGAAATATTTTGAGAAAAGTCTTCCAAATCGCTTCATGGCGTAGTGGTGAAATGTCTGACTATAAATCGAAAGGTTCTTGGGTTGAATCTCGGCGGTTGTATATAAAGTAAATTAACATGAATATAATAGGAGTTGGAACAAGTGCACAATACAGCTGGCGTCTACTATGCAGTTACCGGTGTTGTGCATTTAAGCCTAGGATGGAACAAGTGCAGGAACTCATGCCTCAAATCAATATCTCTTTTTAGTATCAACTATCAGGTTATTTAGCGTTGATGGGATTGGTGAAAGCGAAATGGTATTTGGCGAGAGAGGCCGAGGATTCGCCATAGGTTACCTGACATTTGCCTTACGAAATTTAAAAGATGTATTGGTCCGACAAGTTAGCATATAAATAAAATAAGTATAAACATTCTTCAAATAACTCTCTTATTCTACCTAAAGAATGATACAAATAAATTACATTAGGTCATTTATGCAATTAAAACGTGACAAGCACTTTCGCCAATTAGTGGCATCATCAGGCCTAAACACATATAGTGATACTATGAGCATAAAGACAACCATAGTGTGGAAAAACAATAAGATTTGATAAAAAGCATAGTACATGTAAATCTGAAGATGAGTTAAAACAGTGTTACATGAAATAAATGTATATAGGCCTACACACAAAATATTGGCCTAATAATCACTTGAAAGTGTGCAAAAATTGTACTTCAAATATTGGTTGTAAGTGATTATTAATCATATAAATTCCAAATATTAAATGCCGTAAATCATACTTTGAAAAGAAGACTTGAAGAACATGTTGTATGCAGCATGAATACATGAAATGATATAGTTAAATCGGGTAATAATTTGCAGCAGTCAACATGACGTATTAAAAATCTTTAAGAATCAATAAAAACTTTTGAGTAAGTGATAAAGAATGCAAGATATACGAACAAAATAGAAATATTATCCAATAAATGGATCAGATTCTTCCACGAGATCAATTTTTTGTAAGTCTTTCCCACTTAATGGATAATATTTTTATTTATTTATTTATTTATTCATTCATTCATTCATTCGTGCTTTCTTTCATTCGTTCATTCCTTTCTTTCTTTCTTCAATCAATCAATCACTCACTCACTCACTCACTCACTCACTCACTCACTCACTCACTCACTCACTCACTCACTCACTCACTCACTCACTCACTCACTCACTTTTTTCTTTCTTTCTTTCTTTCCTTATTTATTTGTTAGTTTATATATATATATATATATATATATATATATATATATATATATATATATAGGGACATCATTTTGTTTTTACTAACATTTCTAATATTAATCTGACTATACCTTTGGATTAACGGGTGAGAACAGGAAACATTGTTCATTACCCTTCCACTACCGGAGTTTGATGTTACCGGTTTGAAAAAAATCAAACAAATCAATTTACTAGGTATAGGAGGGAAGAAAATTAGTGCATCTATTTGCGTACCTAAACTTGGAGTTTGTTAATTTTCGTTAGGTTTTTATTTAATAAAAATACAATACAGTGTTAATAATACGTGTTTTTACTCACGAACTGAGCTATCCATGCGGACGTATTCATTATGCAATGTGTATTATACTGTCTTGTAGCACATTAGCATACATTATGGAGAGTGCATTAAAATTAAAAAATAATCAAAATCTGGATATTTAAACAAATTGTTGAAAATGGTGGCTGTTCATTTCGATAAAGACTTCAGTTCTTTTGTGCACATTATCGCACTATAGCTTATTGTACTTAATTCCAATTGCCGGTTTCGTCCTTCGTTCCAGTAACACATATTGTAATAATTCTGTACCTACTCTATAAAAGAGTACTTTACGTACTGTAAATTCAGTCTTCACTTCTGCCCGAACCGCACAGATAAATTTACTCATACATGCTACCTATTGTCCGTCCAAGTGGTTTTGTCGCAGGGTCGTAGAAAGGGGGAAATTGCCCTTTTATTGAAGTATTTTAAACAGTTGTATAATATTACGTAGATGTCCAATTCCTAACAGAAAATGTTTTAAAAACAAGGCCAGGACAGCCCAGCAGAAGCGGGTGAGAAAAATCGTGATGCGACGTAACCAAAACGACGCTCAGTATCTGTACGAAATGTGATTAAATAATGAATGCTCTTTTTTCACTGAAAAACGCGACCATATTTCTGGAACGTACTATACTCACTCACTCACTCACTACTGTTTACTGTGACCGTAAGACAGCTTTACATATGCGGCCTTGGTTCTGTGCAGAAGATGGGAGGAAGTTCACTAGGGGTGGGAGTGAAGTACAGTAGTGGCAAAAAAAAAAAAAGAACCGGACCGACAGAATAATCAAAGTCCCCGAAATGAGCCACTGCGCATGCCACGCCCGCATTCACAAGATAGCGAGTAATCTATTGAAATTGTTGTAGTTTCGACTGCTGACGTAGCTGGTAACATTCATGTTCTGGGAATAATAAGTTAATTAAGTAGTAAAATATCGCTGCAATCGAAAAGTATTGGGAATAAATTTGAATAAGGAACAAAAAGCGTTTCCTTCCCAGGCAGGATTCGAACCACGAAAGTCTTAGTTACCAGTCTATCGTGCTGTCACTATGAACAAGGCTCTGAAATCAGCTACAAGGGTCGGTCCGGTTTTTTTGCCACTACTGTACATTAAAAACTCGGGTGCAATAAAAATTGAAGTAAAATAAAATGATATTCCAGTATATTCATTCATTTCTTTGCTCACTTATTTCATCACTCATTTGTGAATGAGGGCAACTATGAATTGGAAATGAGTTTCAGTACTGATAAAAGCATCCCTCATTTATAGCCGAAGTGTACACTATAAATTCGTCCTTAATTTACAGCAATTCGCTGTCCTAGTTGCTGCATTAAACGTGAGATAGTTTTTGTCGTTTGTTATAACTAATGTAGTTATTGTGGTAAGATGATATTGCAGGCTGTTTTACGCCATAATTTCTCATTCTATCCACTTCTCTCCGTACGTTTGTTATGAAGGTCTTGTAGTACGTTGCAATTGGACAAAATGACGATCTGTTAGCTGAGGGAATTAGGACTCGGCACCTCCTTGTTTCCTTAATTCCCAACATTTCTCTTTCATTACCTCGCTCTTATACCCAGTACGTGCAATGACTAGAGACCAGTTTCTTGCTCCATGATTCCGACTGAGCATTAGCCTAGAGTTGTCATCTAACTACTTCGTATTCAGGAAGTGGTGCTAGCCATTAGAATACTTCTTTTTTCTATTTTAAGAAAGCTTTCTGGAACAACATAGTTCTGTTCAGTTCCTTTTCGATTCTTCTCAAAACACACTCCTTATCTATTTACTGTGACAGACTGAGTTGATGTAGTTAATAAAAAATAATAGAAATGAGGAAAAGGGGCATATTGGACTAGCATATATTTTTTGTAAATTCGTTTAATGGGTATTCTTGACTGTCTCAGTCATATACAAGGTGAACTGTAAGTAATATAATTTCAGGGGTTTATTCTTTGAGATATTTCGAACAAAACAGTTTAACACAATTTTGCTCGTTTTTACTTCCTTTTCGAGATAAAAATTGGTGTATTTTTTTATTTTTATGTCTGTCGTCTATATTCATGTTTTTATTGAATATCACTGGCTTATGTCTGCTTGTCAGTTTGTATTAAATGTGTTTTTCTCTCTTTTTCTTTTTCTCTTTCTTCTTTTTTTTTTTTTTTGCTCTTGTGTGTTATTTATTGGTTTGAATTAAGTTACTTACTGTATTTGTAAATTTTGTGTTATATTATTGGCTAAGACCACACCGTACACGAGCCTGGCTCTTACGGTAGTCGCTAGAAATATTTTTGTTTTATAATTTTAATTAGTACTCACTAGCTAGCTAGTTAAATAAATAAATAAGTAAATAAATAAATAAATAAATAAATGAAGAAATGAAGAAATTAATAAATAAAGAAATCAATCCTAATAAATGTTATGTTTTATTTAACGACGCTCGCAACTGCAGAGGTTATATCAGCGTCGCCGGATGTGCCGAAATTTTGTCCCGCAGGGGTTGTTTTACATGCCGGTAAATCTACTGACATGAGCCTGTCGCATTTAAGCACACTTAAATGCCATCGACCTGGCCCGGGATCGAACCCGCAACCGTGGGCATAGAAGGCCAGCGCTATACCAACTTGCCAACCAGGTCGACTCAATCCTAATATGCTCAGTCAATTCAAAAAAGCATTGTATTATGATACAAAGAATTTTAATTTGTCCTCTAAATATGCAGAAATTTTGATCCGAAGAATGTAAATTTCGTTCTGTAAAGGAATTTTGCATTGAATATTGTGCTCATGAAAAAGTGTAGTTTAAAATTAACAAATTTATGGGCTCAGTGGAAAAGGTGCCCATTCCACAAAAACTATATTTTGTAGAAGGTTTATTTCACTGAGATTCTCTCTCTTCAATTTATAAATGTTTACCATGCACCCAGCCTAGAAGTTCATAAAAGAGGTCCTAAATGGCAAGATCTGTCTGATTATCGAAGAAACTAAAAATCAACAGGAATGTGGCATGGGTCCTTTTTCCACTGGGCCCCTCAATTTTGGAAGAAAACTGTAGAAGTTTTAAAATTCACATAAATGTTTCCTTAAGTCCAGTAAGGGGGAAAAGAACTAGCCACCATATCCCATTACCTCCTGGCCTAGTTTCCTCATGAGTGATTCCTTATTGATATCAATTTTGAGGTTCAGACCTGTCTTCAGACAATTGACTAAACAACAAACAACAATTGCAGTATAGCTTTATGGGCATACATTTATCCCCAAAACATATATATAAATAACATGAAGTTTTATGCATTCAACGATATTTCGTACATTCGTGTCGATAAATTGGTATGTTATCTTTTGAGAACATTAAATCCTTATGTAGATTAAATTACTGGGGATCATTAGTGTGGATTTAAGTGTAATAAATTTATTATTGATAAGTTTTTTTTTGTATTCGACAGATGTTAGAGACAAAATGGGAGTATAAGGGTACAGTACATCAGTTATTCATAGATTTCAAAAGGGCATTTGACTCGGTTAAGAGAGAAGTTTTATATAATATTCTTATTGAATTGGTATTCCCAAGAAACTAGTTCGATGAATTAATGTGTCTAAGTGAAACTTACAGCAGAGTCCGTATAAGCCAGTTTCTGCCTGATGCTTTTTCAATTCACTGCGGCTAAAACAAGAAGATGCAATATCACCTTCACTTTTAAACTTAGCTCTAGATTATGCCATCAGGAAAGTCAAGGATATCGGAGAGGATTTGGAATTGAATGGGTTACATCAGCCGTTTGTCTATGCGGATGACGTGAATATTTTAGGAGAAAATCCACAAACTAATAGGGAAAACACAGGAATTTTACTTGAAGGAAGTAAAGAGATAGGTTTGGAAGTGAATCCCGAAAATACGAAGTATATGATTATGTTTCGTGACCAGAACATTGTACGAAATGGAGATATAAAAATTGGACATTCATCCTTTGAAGATGTGGAAAAATTCAAATATCTTGGAGCAACAGTAACAAATATAAATGCCATTTGGAAGAAAATTAAACGCAGAATAAATATGGGAAATGACTGTTATTATTTGATTGAGAAGCTTTTGTCATCCAGTCTGCTCTCAGAAAAGCTGAAAATTAGAATTTATAAAACAGATATCGGTTCTTCTGTATAGTTGTGAAACTTGGACTCTCACTTTGAGAGAGGAACAGAGGTTAAGAGTGTTTGAGAATAAGGTGCTTAGGAAAATATTTGGGGCTAAGAGGAATGAAGTCACAAGAGAATGGAGAAATTACACAACGCAGAGCTGCACGTATTGTATTCTTCACCTGACATAATTATGAACATTAAATTCAGACGTTTGAGATGGGCTGGGCATGTAGCACGTATGAATGATTTCAGAAAAGCGTATGGACTTTCAATTATGGGACGTGATGGAAAACGACCTTGGGAGAAGCCAAGACGTAGATGGGAGGGTAATATAAAAATGGATTTGAGGGCAGTGGGTTATGATGCTAGGGGCAGAATTAATCTTGCTCAGGATAGGGACCGATGGCGGGCTTATGTGAGGGAAGCAATGAACCTCCGGGTTCCCTAAAAGCCATAAATAATAATAATAATAATAATAATAATAATAATAATACTATACAATGTTTTCTATGGCTGAAATAGGACACAGCATAAATATGCAGTCGATCCTGCAAGCACAACGGAAACACAACGGATTAATCTCTCTACCACCGAATACTTTGCGACAACCCAATCTAGTTTTTAGACACGTTTAGACGTGCAGTAATGCATGTTAAAATGTTTTCAGTTCTGTCTTCCAACGGGTATTGATCCACGAACTTAGACAACAAGGGATTCTTGCTGCACAGAGACAACAGACTCCCTTCCTTTACGTTAATCTGGAAGTAGAGTGTGGTGAATTCTCAGATGACCTACCACCTTGAACGAAATCCAAACAGAGGCCTCGATTTGTGTTTCAAACGCGCCTGCAACTGGGGCATCGATTGTGTCAGTGGGTGGCCTGGGGTTAACGGGGACAGTACGTTTTCCAGCTCACGACTTTCTGGTGCTGACACTTTATTGTGGAGAGTAAGGTGGCTACGGCAATGTTAATAGGAATTGCTCTTGGACAACGTGGTATAAAGTGGCACACAAACGAGCCACACGGCGCGTACTCAGTGCTTCAAGTGATTGAAAGGCAGTTTATCTTGCTACCACAACCCCAAAATACATTTACACCATAGATGAAGCTCATACACAAAATACAGCACTGTACATTGTTAGATTTTGGAGATATAATGCTACAAATATGAAGCATTATAATGCTACAAGAACTACATTTTGAGATTTGCTGGAAGAACGAGATTTAAATATCAGTGGTACGGAAGACTGGGTCTCGGCATGCCGTTTTTCTGTCCATTTATAGTGATTTCTTCTAGAGCGTAAATTATTTTAGTGCCCATTAATTTTAATTAGCAATAAAAAAAGATTTTCGGCGTACCATTTTTCTGTCAGTGTCCCCATTTTGATTATTGCGATTCCTTGCTGACTAATGTAAGTTCACTCTGAGCTGAGAGACTACAACGTGTTCATAATGTATGCATACGATTCATCTGCAATACTCGCAAATTTGACCATATAACACCTTCCCTCCAGTTAGTTATATGGGTGCGTCTGAAGGAACGAATAACAATACATTCACTGTCTCTTCTGTTTAGAATCATGCATACTTCTACTCCGAATTATCTGTTATCGCGCTTTCAATTTCTTACAACTCTTCGAAACCGACATCAAGCACTTCTTTCTATCCTTCATCATAGAACGTCTTTATACTCATCTTCCTATACTGTAGAAATACTTCGCCTCTGGAATTCGTTACCTAGTGACGTCAGGGACTGCCGGACTTTATCACAATTCAAAATTAAATTGGAAAATGTTGGCCTAGTTAATGTTTTTAGGTATTGCTAGAAGTATTGATTTGTGTTTTTTTTTTTCTTTTTCTTTTTCAATCTAGATTAAAATTGCAAGTTTCTTGTTTATGTTAGTTAATTAATTAGGATACAATTAATTATGATACTTAATCACTCGTTTAAAGTTTGTGTGACTGCAACCTGTGTATATTTTTGTGTGGCTCTACTTTGTTTATAGTGTTCTCTCTCTCTCTCTCTCTCTCTCTCTCTCTCTCTCTCTATTTCTAGTGTAGCTTTTCTTTGTATATAGTGTATTTTTTTCTCTGTTTATTTCTATTATTGTATTTGTATTCCTGGTGTTGCAGAAGAGAAGGCCTGATGGCCTTAACTACACCAGAATAAATAAATAAATAAATAAATAAATAAATAAATAAATAAATAAATAAATAAGAAATGAATGGATAGACGGACGAACGAACGAACGAACGAACGAACGAATGAATGAATGAATGAATGAATGAATGAATGAATAAATTTATTTATCCTAAAGTGGTAAATTTATTATTTTAGTAGTCTGTTACTTCGTTTAAAATTTGTGTGACTGCAACCTGTGTATATTTTTGTGTGGCTTTACTTTGTTTATAGTGTTCTCTCTCTCTCTATTTCTTGTGTAGCTTTTCTTTGTATATAGTGTATTTTTTTTCTCTGTTTATTTCTATTATTGTATTTGTATTCCTGGTGTTGCAGAAGAGAAGGCCTGATGGCCTTAACTACACCAGAATAAATAAATAAATAAATAAATAAATAAATAAATAAATAAATAAATAAATAAATAAATAAATAAATAAATAAATAAATAAGAAATGAATGGATAGATGGACGAACGAACGAACGAATGAATGAATGAATAAATTTATTTATCCTAAAGTGGTAAATTTATTATTTTAGTAGTCTGTTACTTCATTCGCGATTAGTTTCATGATTAGAGAAAGTCAAAATTCTTGAATAAAAGGGGCTAAAATTCTTGGTTAAAAAGGATAAAAATTCAGAATATGTAGTATATGAGTTTCTTGTGTTAAATTATATCGTACCTGGTTTACATGTTTCGACCTTTTATGGGTCATCCTCAAAGTTCTGAGTTCCTCAAGAGTTCTGAGGATGACCCATAAAAGATCGAAACATGTAAACCAGGTACGATAGAATTTAACACAAGAAAGTCATATAATACATATTCCGAAGTGATACAGTGTTTAAAGTTGTGTAACCAAGGTGGATAAAAATTCTTGAGTGAAAACGAAAATTTCTTGAGGAAACCTGAAATTTTCACCCTGTTTTATTAAATTATTATGATGCTTAAGATAATTGACGATTGTAATTATATATTCAAAGTTTTACGTTGCCAACAATTCTAAAATACTTAGACTATTATTTAACATTCAAAGTTCTATGCAGACAACAGTTCTAAGTTTGTCATTGTAAGGTTTGTTCTTCTATTTGTTAGCACACACGAGAACTGTGAAAAAAAAACGTCCAAAGTCAACATTAGAAACTGGAACCCATATAGCTTGGAGTGCTCCGTCCACAAAATCACTGTGATCTTCACGTAACGACAGCAAACCTTCTCGCACTGAAAGTCCTGGACTATTTTTAACTATGTCCTTCAGTTCACAGTTTGCATGTACTGCTAGATCAGGTGATAGATTCTTTAAGGTTGGCACCTGATCAAAGAGAGATTTCAAACTGCTTTCAGTTGCATCAAACTGTTTACGAACCATTTCAACCCACGTCATCTAGCGTCAGCATTCCAAACCTTGTGCATTTTTCAAACAGAACTTATAAAATTTCCTAATTTAAGTAACGTATTTATTAAATGCTGAAAAATTGCATCTTTTCGCGAATAACGACAGAAAATATGCTAAATTCGCGAGTCATAGGATTTTTGCGAATGTTTCGCGAGTTGAAACGTGTAATTATATTTTTTATGTGAATCATGTTTTAAACCATGTTTATTTGCTTTTTAGGTTTTTCGCGTTTTCGCGAGTCACGAATTTTGACTCTCTATTCATGATATACAATCGCCTTTACTGTAGTATATTATGAAACTAGTTTATGATGTTTCACTTTATTGCACGAGTCAATGTTAGGAATCGCTATGATTTTACAAATTATGACTAATGCATCAACTCTATAAACATGTTTTTGTAAACCGTGGTTTGGATGATTTGAGAAGGCTATATTGTCATCAATATTGAACATAAATACATGATCTTACCATCATTTGAAAGAGAGAAGTTTGAAGCTTTATTCTGTCTTTAGATGCACTTGATGTGAACCCCACGTGTAATACAGAAGTCGTCCAGGCAGTGATTCCATTCTTGCCAAACTCTCTCAAGCATGTCTTGTGTGATGTTACTAATTGCTGTGTTAATGCGCCTTCTCAATTCGGACAATATCACTAGAAGTGGAGGTATGTAAAACATTGTCCTTGACAAACTCCACAGAAAGAAATCACACTGTGAAATCCAGTGAACGGTGTGCCTAAGTGCAGAAGGTACTGTCTACGTCCGCTGCACGACCAATCCATCGACCTGGCAGGTGTTGATTTAGAAAAATTGTCTAATAACACAACTCACGGACGAGGAGGAACAGGGGTTAATTTTACAGCAAGACGGAGCCCCTCCACATTGCCATACCTAAATCAACACCGCTAATTAGCAATCACTGTGTAGTACCAAAATAAAAATTTTAAGAAACATAAGCGAAAAAATGTTTGCAGTTATAATGATTCCCACACTAATATATGAGAATTGATACGAGTATAACGTCCTAAAATAGTCTTCATTTAAAGTATTAATACCTTAAAGTTGTGTAAACTGTCTGAGGTTCTGTATATAAATTACTACAGCGCTGCAAAAAGGCTACTAGTGCACAATGCTGTCAGAGATGAGCATTGCCTGCTGTCTCATTAATTTTGGATTGCTCTATCCAACCGGAACATTGAACCAGATTTATTTGTGTAAAGAGTGAAATGTTTGACCTTTCATTTATCTAGGTGGGTACATATTTCATATCGAGAAATTTCATATATGATTTATGTCGTCGGATGACAATGTGGTATGTATTTGTGGTACTACAGGGTAACCGATGAATGTCACTTTACATCTGCTACAGTGAAGCAATATAAATGTGTCTGATTTGATAATACTTGTAACGAAAACCGTAAGTTTCAGTTATATTAATTTCCCCTATATATAAAGAAAAGAATTAATGAAATCCACCCGTAAAATTTTATATTTTGGTACGGAATATTCCTATGTGGGTACAATCGCATATAGTTATATTTAAAATCTGACACAGATCCAAATAACTGTGACATAGAGAATATTGAAATGAGAGAATATACCGTTGTTGTTTAGTCAACTGTCGGAAGACAGGGTCCACACCTGTGGAGTAACGGTTAGCGCGTCTGGCCGCGAAACCAGGTGGCCCAGGTTCAATTTCCGGTAGGGGCAAGTTACCTAGTTGAAGTTTTTTCCGGAGTTTTCCCTGACCCAAATACGAGCAAATGCTCGGTAACTTTCGGTGCTGGACCCCGGACTCATTTCATCGGCGTTATCACCTTCATCTCATTCAGACGCTAAATAACCTAAGATGTTGATAAAGTGTCATAAAATAACTTACTAAAAATAAAAAAACCGACGATAGATCTCAACCTCACAAATGATATCAACTAGGCACCACTTATGAGGCAACTAAGCCAGGAGGCAATGGGGTAGGATGGCCAGTTCCTTTCCACCTCCATTGCATACATAGCTGACAAGCTACATATTACAATAATCAGACTTCTGATGTATACAAACAATTGTTCTTCCTCTGACATTTAACTTATCAAGTGAGCTGTAGTCCATTGTCTGGTAATAGATGTACAGGGACATCATTTTATTTTTACTAACATTTCTAATATTACCTGGCTATACCATTGGATCAAGCTTGAGAACCAGAAACACAGTTTGCTTCCCTCTTCCACGACTGGAGTTCGACGATACTGGCGTAATATACAAACAAATCACTTTACGAGGTATAGGAGGGAACTAAATTAATTCATCCATTTTCGTAAACTAGGAAATATCGCGATTTTGAGTTTAATAATTTACATTAGGTTTTTGTTTACTCAAGATACAGTACAGTATTAACAATGAGTGTTTTACTCACGAACTGAGCTGTACATGCGGACGTATTCATTATGCAATGTATATTATACTGTCTACAGCACATTAGCATATACTATAGAGAATGAAGTTCAATTGAAAAATAATCATAATATGGATAATTAGATACATTTTTCAAAATGGTAGCCTTTCATTTCGATATAGGCTTCAGTTCTAATGTGTGTAATTCCAATTACCAGTTTCGTCCTTCGTACTAGTAACTCATGTTGACATAATTCTGTACCTACTCTATAAAAGAGTACTTTACGTACTGTAAATTCAAGCTTCACTTCTGCTCGATCCGAAAAGATAAAATTACTCAGACATGCTACCTACTGTCCGTCCAAGTGATTATGTGGCAGGATGTAGAAAGTGGAGAAATCACGTGACAGTTAATTATTTAACGAGGCCCTTTTATTTAAGTTATTTTAAACAGTTGTGTAATATTACGTAGACGTCCAATTCCTAACAGAAATTAATGTTCTCAGAAAAGAGCTAAGACAGCCCAGCCACTAGCCTTTACAGAGGGGCGAATAGAAGCGGGTGCGGAAAACCAGGATGCGACGTAGGCAAATGAAAAATGATTCAATATTGAAAGTTCTTTCGTCACTGGAAAACGCGAACATATTTTTGGAACGTACTGTTTACTAAGACCGTAAGGCTACTATGACTGTATATGCGGTCTTGGATCTGTGTGGAGGACGGTTGAACTTCATTAGTAGAAGGGGTGGGAGTGAAGTACATTAAAAATCTCAGGTACAATAAAAATTGGAGTAAAAATAAAATGATGTCCCTGTACATGTCAGCCAGAACCTCAGAGGATAGAATATATTTTAATTTCGTATATTGCAGTCTTGCATAGCGATGTGACTATAAGGCTTAGGCTACTATTATATCGGGGATTGCGGGAGATGTTCAGATACGATACATATGTTAAGTACCATTTGAAATGCGGATATAGAGAAGAATGGAACATGTGAAGTGGACAGACAGAATAAGAAACGAAGTTGTGTTGGAAAGAGTGGGTGAAGGAAGAATGATGCGAAACTGATCAAGAAGAGGAAAATAAATTGGTTGGGTCACTGGCTGAGATGAAACTGCCTATTAAAAGATGCACTGGAAGGAATGGTGAACGGGAGAGGAGTTCGGGGCAGAAAAAAGATATCAGATGATAGACGACAGTAAGATATATGGATCTTATGAGGAGACAAAGAGGAAGGCAGAAAATAGGAACGATTGGAGAAAGCTGGGTTTGCAGTGAAAGAGCTCCCCTTAGGCAGAATACTAAATTTAATGAAATCTTCTTTCGGGAGGAAAAAGTCTGTCATTGTAAATAGATACGTATTATCGTATTCCGAACGAAAAAAAAAAAATCAAACCAAGAAATTGATGAGCCCTAGGAATCTCAGCTCTAGACGGTATTACCACAGTTTAGTATATACAGTTGCGAAGCTCAATACTTACTAAATATGCAAACATAGACAGTTGAAATATGCATCCATAGATAGTTACTAGCCACCAGGGTCGCTACTATCGCCTCATCACAGACTCTTTCCCTAGCAGACGATAAAATGTATTGTACCTTTGATATCGTGTTCTTTTGAAGAATTAACACCTTCCTTACACTATTGAAATACGAAATACATAAGGTTTATATATTATTTTCATAAAGTATATATTATATTTTATAAACTCACCTCCCTGGATCTTTCGGAAGAAGGATAACTCTGACCTCTTTTTCTTAGAATTTATAGTGCTACAAACGTCTCCTTGTACCATATTATTATTCAAATTATTGTATTTTAGCCATTTACAGTTATTACAACCAATAACGAACATTTCACAGTTTACACAAATTTTCACAACAATGCGAAATACGGCACACTTAATGCCTTTTCGATCTACACCAGGCCGTAATATATGTTCGGGTTATCTATTTCAGTGTATGGAGCTCAGTGAATTATTATATTACAACTTTATTGCGTATCATAACTAAGTTTTATTTAGTGTAATGTGTCCATA
Organism: Periplaneta americana; assembly: GCF_040183065.1. Taxonomy (NCBI): domain Eukaryota; kingdom Metazoa; phylum Arthropoda; class Insecta; order Blattodea; family Blattidae; genus Periplaneta; species Periplaneta americana. The sequence goes on from NC_091121.1 coordinate 158,589,541, forward strand.
AGTTCCTTTTACTTCTAGTTGCATAATAGCCTATGTTGCAGAAATAATTACAAAACCGGAACTGTGTTATTTTAATGTGAAGAGAATTTTACATGTTAACCTAATCTTTCGCATCAACATTTTAAGTTTAGAATGGAAGCTACAGTATTTTGAGGTTTAATAAAAAAGAATTTATATTATGATTTAATACAGCACATCTACCTTCCTTAATAAAGACAGAAAATTTATCATACCACTCCTATGAAATTAGTGTACGTACGATTGTTACTTCGTCTCTTAGGTAGTAGATAAATACAATAATTCAATTGTAGTATTAAAATACAGGTAAATTGAATGTGCGAAGTAGCCCATATACATGACATAATGCTTAATTATAATGTATAATTGCGAATTTAGGAATATAAGATATAGTAAACATATGGAGACCACTAAAATTAGACAGAAAGGGGCAAGTGGGACAGTAAACATACCTATAATTTCAACATATCTAAATATCCGTGCGGTGCAACTGAAAATTACTGAATCGTACATAAATGAATGTACAAGAATTTCACAATATTTAATCGAAAGAAAGACAGGTATTACACACACGAACAACGTAATTTTCACACCAAAAATAATATTTCATCTTAACTCGCAAGTGATTTATGTCTGAAGTGTCTCATAATCATTGTTATAAATTTTATTAATGGAATTACACTACATTTTAGAGAAATATATGTTACTCTTTATGCATTCCAACTAATTTATATGGTTGAAACGCCGCCCTTCGTGATCAGGTTAAGCGAGTTACATGGTCTGCCTTACGGCCTGTATTAGATCACGATGGCAGTGACACAGTCTATTGTTCCTAGTACTCACAGCGCTCCAAACGGCTAGCAACTATCAAGAGAAATGCAAAAAATCATCCCAAGCTTCGCAACTGTATATACTAAACTGTGGTATTACTCCAAACACCTCACGGCAGCCTAGTCTTCAATATTGTGAATTATAATTAGATGAAATTAGGGGATGTAGAAAGTTTTGGTGGAATGATAGAAAGAAATGGGTGTACTTCGAGAAAAACCCTTGGAACATTTCTGCTTTACTCAGCCAGATCGGGAATGGAACCCTGGGCAGCCGAATTGAAAACTAGCGTAGCTTCGCAGACGGCCAAACAATACCACTCAAGTCTTCTCATAAATTCTTTCACATGAATCAGTAGTTTGTTACAGCTTTATTGAGTCAACATAAAGCAGAGTACATCATAGTTCACAACTTACACGATTGTTTATCAAGAAAATGAAAATAACTTCGATATCTCTCAATGTTTTCAGTTTTGTCTACAACCTGTAGGGAGAATTTTCCAGAAGAATAATCTTTTATCTTATAAGGAAGCGAGATCAGAATATTGGCTGCTTCTCGTAGTAAAGTCTGGACAGCGCTACACTCGGAGTTATTTTTCCTTATTTATTTCCTCTTCTCTTATCTTTAATACGTACTTCGAATGGAAAGAGGAAACTTCCGTTTTCTAAGGCGTGTGTAGGGTTCTTGTTCAAGAGAGAATCCAGGGCACGTAGGTTCAGTGAAATATCCCCGGAGAATATTACGTAATAATATGTTTTCATATAACATTTTCAGTGTAAACAAAAAATAGAAATTAATCGTTATTGCTTTATTAGATATTTATCATGACATCAAAGGCATAATTTCACAACTTTCCGTCTCATTCTTGTGCATCGTAGTTTGCTTTACCATCGACACCATTTATAGATGCTAATGATAATAATAGTTCTAAAGAAAAAAAATTGTAAAACTATTGTAATAGTAATATGCGTTACAAGAGCGGTATGTTGAAGTTTTCATGTTCGAGGAAAAGTTTGAAAAAGCGAAACGTAGTTGAGCTTTTTCAATTTTCGAGAATTGAAAGAAAACATACCGCTCGTATATCGTACATTATTTTGTGCGAAGATCGTTTATTGCATACCTGAAAGAGGAATTTGTAATTAGTTGCAATGAAATCTCCATCTTGGTTTCTGTTCAATGACGGCAAATTTGCAAAACAAAAATATCTATCTTCAACATTGTTGCTTTAAAATGTTTTCTGTGTTTACTGTACTCCAGCAGGCCGTGATATACGTTTGTCTTTTTTTTCCCCCCAGTCTATGATGAGTCTGGAACCTTGTTGATTTTTTCACGGCTTCCTTAACGTTACTTGCATCACGAATGCAGTAACTTTAATGGAGTTGTAGAGTTTACTTAATTTTTGCAAATATTTAAAAACAATAATTAACAGTGCAATTTAGATGAAATTGCAGTGGTAAGTTTCCAATTTATAATTATTACTATATTGAACGTCTCTAAAAATAATATGTTAAAAGCCTAAAGCAGTAAAATCAATATTTCACTTAAGCGGTAGGAAGAGGGAAATTGTTGAGTGTGTTAGGTTGGGAATACTGAATGTGGAATTTTAGACTTTCCGCGGATTGGTTTTGTGCGGAAACTAAGCAAATACGCAAGATCTCGCACAAAACAATTTTTTATCTACTAGAGAATGTTTCACTTAATTTACTAACATGAAAAGTTAGTTCACTTACTTACGAATTTAAATAATGATGAATTAATATTGATATTTTGTTTATATAAATGGAGTTTGTTGAGATATTCTCAATATACATTAAAGTAAACAGTACTGAGTTAGTGAGTATAGTAAGTTCCAGAAATACCATACGTTTGCGTTTTCCAGTAACGAAAAAGCTTTCAACATTGAATCTTATTTTCGCACAGGTACGGTCGTCCGTTTGCATACGTCGCATCCCGGTTTCCCCCTCCCGCTTCTGCTCGCACCCCTGTAAAGGCCAGTGGCTGGAATGTCTAGCTCTTTTCTGAAAAGATTAATTTCTGTTAGAAATTGGACATCTACGTAATATTATAAAACTGTTTAAAATATACACATTTAGATCCATATTTTTGATATACAATATAATTATAACTTCAGTATTACACTATATTTGGTTTTCGTTGTTATATTCGTTCCATTACCGAGCACGGATATGTAATTGTTATAATTCCCACCTTTCAATCAGGAGGTACGGTTTTCGTTCCCAGGGGTCTTACTCTGACTTGGATTTTTCCTGGCGAATGCTGGAATTGTATCAATTTTAAGGGCCACTACCAGACCCACTCCCAATTCTCCTTATCCCTTCATCATCACTTCTCGTCTATCATCTTTGCGTGGCAGTTCTGCCACTTGTTCGACAGAGTAGCTCATTCTGCAAAGCTGTGCCCGATAGGTAAGACGGTACATTAGAGTGATGTTATAAAATGCCGGCAAAAAATCGTTGCATTTCCCCGTCTTTTTTGTTGAATGAAAAGAACTTAAAATTTATACGAGGCGCATCCATAAAGTAACGTTCCCTACTTAAAAAAAAAAGAACACACACTTTCAGGAAAACATTTATTGACAACAGGTACAGCAATGTTTAAGCTATTTTTCAACATAGCTTCCATCAGAATTGAGACACTTGTATCGTGGGATCAACTTTTGTATCCCTCTGTCGTAGAACTCTGCAGCCTGTGAATGGAACCAGCGTGTGATAGACGTCTTCAGCTCTTCGTCATTGCCAAAACGCTCACCGGAGGACAGGAATTTCTTGAGGTTCAAGAAAACGTGAAAATCGCTGGGAGCAAGATCAGGACTGTAGGTTAGATGATGAAACAACTCCCAGCCAAATTCCGTCAAAACAGCTGCTGTGCGCCGAGCCGTATGTGGACGAGCATTGTCATGGAGGAGCACAACAACTGCAGTAAGCATTCCAAGCCTCTTGTTTTGAATGGCACGTCGCAATTTTCGCAGTGTTTTACAGTAACGGTCAGCGTTCACTGTTTCACTTCTTGCAAGGAAGTCAATGAGCAGAATGCCCTTCCTGTCTCAGAACACCGTGCACATCACCTTCCGTACCGACAGCGTCTGTTTGAATTTCGTCCTGACCGGAGATCCACTATGCCGCCAATGCATTGACTACTGCTTGGTTTCCGGGGTGAAGTGCGAAATCCAAGTCTCATCGCCCGTGACGATCCTGTCGAGGAACTCGTCGCCGTCATCGTGATACCGTTGCAGAAATGTCAGTGCTGGTCCTAAACGTTGCATTTTGTGTTGGGGTGTCAGGTTTTTCGGCACCCACCCGGCACACACTTTTTTGAACAGCAGGTGCTTAGTGACAATCTCATGCAACGAGGATCGCGATATCTGCGGAAAATGGCTGCTCAGCTCCGTAATCGTGAAGCGACGGTTCTCCATGATGCACTGCCGCACCAGCTCAACACGATCATCATTGATGAGGGACGGTCGCCCACTGCGCTCTTCATCATGGACACTTTGACGACCTTCGGAAAACTGCCTACACCAGCGACGCACCATCTGCTTACTCATGATGTTCGGCCCATATACCTGACAGAGCTGCCGATGAATTTTAATTGGCGCAATGCTTTGTGCATTAAAGAACTTTATCACCGACGGAACCTCGCAGGCGGCGGGAGAAGGAATAAGAGCTTCCATTTCGGACCACTGCTGCCACGCTACTGGCACCAGGCGGGACCTGTCCGGCTGGCATATGATTGATACGTCATTGATCTGTTACGCATGCGCAATTGACACTGCTAATTACGTTTACTTTCAAGGGAAAAAATCGGGAAACTTACTTTCCGGATGAGCCTCGTATTATTTATTGCGAATTACATGAATTGGTGTGCTGAATATGGTATATAAAGGGTGTCTACACCAAAATGCCCTATTTTATCTTGCTCCCAGTACCAAAGAAATAAAGATAAGGGAATTTTATTCACAAATATAAGTTGTATGAGGTATGAAGTTTGTAAAAAGAAATCACAAACTTCCATGTTAGCCCCTTTGGTGGCACGATGGATGTCTATACTGAAATGCCCTATTTTTATCTTGCTCCCAGTACCAAAGAAATAAAGATAAGGTACGCATCTGTGGAGTAACGGTTAGCGTGTCTGACCGTGAAACCAGGTGGCCCGGGTTCGAATCCCGGTCGGGGCAAGTTACCTGGTTGAGGTTTTTTCCGGGGTTTTCCCTCAACCCAATATGAGCAAATGCAGGGTAACTATCGGTGCTGGACTCCGGACTCATTTCACCGGTATTATCACCTTCACTTCATTTAGACGCTAAATAACCTGAGATGTTGTTACAGCGTCGTAAAATAACCTACTAAAAATAAAGATAAGGAAATTTTATTTACAAACATAAGTCGTATGAGGCATTAAGTTTGTAACAAAAACTCACAAACTTCCATGTGAGCTCCTTTGGTGGCACGATGGATGTCTAGTCTGAATTCGATTTCTGTCCAGGTCCGCTCCAAAATGCTCGGAGAGATGATGCCAATGCTTCCGCAATCCGAGCACGGAAGTCTCGAAGGTCCCGCTCTTTAGTGGTGTAGGCCTACACCCTGTCTTTCATATTGCACCAAAAAAAAAAAATCTAGCGGCCTGATGTCAGGAGAACGTGGAGTCCATCTCGTCCTACCCAACGCCCTGGGAATGCGCTCCGCACATCAGCGACGAATGGGGTGGAGCATCTTCTTATTGAAACTACATTTTGGTGAAAGGTTTACAGCTGCAGCATGTCCAGGTAGGTCGTTCTTGTGACAGTCTTTTCTGATCATATTCCTCCGTGTCCGGATTGTGGAAGTCATTGGTACTATCCCTAGATATCCTTCGTGTCAACACAGGGGTTAACGTGGCAATGTGTGTTTTTGTTTCAAACTTAATTCCTCATACGACTTATATTTGTGAATAAAATTCCCTTATATTTATTTCTTTGGTATTGGGAGCAAGATAAAAATAGTGCATTTCGGTGTAGACACTCTGTATAAGGTGATGGCCCAAATAATAGATTAAAGATTATTACTGATAACATAGACTACTTTTATAACAAAGTGGTTTTATGAAGAACAGATCCTGTAATAGTAATATATTTACTTTTCAATAGGCAATAGATAATACAAAAATTCAACTAATATACCCGACATTCATTCACTTGGAAATAATGTATAGAGATCATCTTTGGAAAGTAATGTCTAATTGTGGGTACCTAATCCATTTCGTGTCCACATCTGTGGAGTAACGGTCAGCGCGTCTGGCCGCGAAACCAGGTGGCCCGGGTTCGATTCCCGGTCGGGGCAAGTTACCTGGTTGAAGTTTTTTCCGGGGTTTTCCCTCAACCCAATATGAGCAAATGCTGGGTAACTTTCGGTGCTGGACTCCGGACTCATTTCACCGGCATTATCACCTTCATCTCATTCAGACGCTAAATAACCAGAGATGTTGATAAAGCGTCGTAAAATAACCTACTAAAAAAAATCCATTTCGTAAATTATGTCGAATGTCTGTACGATGGCGCAATTTTTATCCATGATGTTACAAATTATATGTTGGTAAAATTTTAATAAACCATGTGATAGGACAAGGATTTTCTATAACGGCTACACTTCTTAATATAGTGTACAGTGATGACACCATTAGGAAATGGAAAAAAAAGTCTTCTGTAGGAAAAATTATTACTAAGAAGTGATAGTCGGCCTCGGTTGCGTAGTTGGTATAGCTCTGGCCTTATGTGCTCGAGGTTGCGGGTTCGATCCCAGCCCAGATCGATAGCATTTAAGTGTGTTTAAATGCGACAGGCTCATGATATTAGATTTACTGGATTGTAAAAGAACTCCTGCTGGACAAAATTCCGGCACACCGGCGACGCTGATATAACCTCTGCAGTTGCGAGCGTTGTTAAATAAACCATAATTTAATTTTAATTTAAGAAGGGATATATTAATATACTTTCATTATAGAAAGTTCTTAAAATGGTCTACAAAAGTCAGTTCATTTTTTTAAACTGATTGAATGGAAATATGTGATCTTAAAATACCAATAAATAAAATTAAGACAATGGCATTTCGTGGAAAATACTCAGAATCAAAATTAAAGTATGTGACCACATATTGGAACAAGTACAACATTTTTATTATCTCGGGAGTTAATTTTACTTTTAGCAGCCACAGATCTATATTCCTGAAGTTACAGAGGTAGTAATGTGTGATATTCAATTCAATTCATACAGTGATAGGCTTCTTCACAATACAGAAGGGAGAGAAAAAAAAAACATACATTTGAAAATACACATATAATTGAAAACAGTAAAGTTTAATTAGAATGAAAACACAAAACATTTTGAAACCCTAAAATTAATGAAAACACTTCGCTCTTAATGTAATATTTGTAACTAAATGTAAATAACTTCATTTATTAAAAGACAATTTCGTATGAATTTATGTTAAAAAACTCATCTACAGAGTAGAAAGGATTAATTAAAAGCCAATTATAAAATCTAGTTTTGAAACTATTGGTTGGTAACTTATAATATTGACTGGGAAGCTTATTATATAATTTCATCCCCATGACAAAAAAATCTGTACTAGTTTTATGTAATCTACAGTATGGAATATTAATTAGTTAAAGAACATTGAAAGAACTTACAAAGATACAAGGATATAGTTTTACAAACTTGTAAGTCCCAGTCATACCGTAGAAATGAAATTTTTATGATCTGTTAAGAGTTGTACCAAATTAGGCAAAATTCCTAAGGAACAAATTAGAAACCAATTATGTATAATTTATTCTCAATAAATGAAAACAAATAATCCTTCAAACAAAATAGGAAAGAATATCTTAACAGGATGCAAGAAATAATACTGTAATTCCGAAAATTGCATTGGAATAATTATCTAAAGGGAAGAGAGACTTCGGAAGACTACAAAAAATTAAATTGAAGCCGGAACAAGTCAAAGGGTCTAATATTGAAATGCGAATGATTATGATGATGATGGTGAAATTTCCAATATTGTCACTTATATTCTATCTTTCGATTACTATATTCCTTTAAGAAAGTGTCCAACATTGCCAGTCATTATCGTCTGAGACGCAATGTCTGAGAGACTACTGGAGTTCAGTGCAGTTTGTAAGGGAAAATAAACGAATTTTACTAGCCAATATGTATTTTAAGAGAGAAACTAGCTGGTAAGTAGGAAACTTTATATTAACTGCGAGATTCGACATTCGGTTTTCTCATACTCGATTATCGGCTCCCAGTAAACTCCACATTATTAACTCAGTCAGTCCCTCCAAAGGAAGGAAGCCAACTTCAGCAATCTCGAATTCTCAGTCCAGTTAACTGCCGATGCCGAAGTCGTAAAAGATGTGTAGGGTGTTCCAATAAAAAGGATATCTTATAACTCACATTCAAATATGCCTAGAAGAAAACAACACATTTCAAGATATATACAAATCATTATTCTTACTCTTTCATTTCGTGAAGAGTATTTGCACATTGTTTTCTTGAAAATTATTCTATTAAATCTCCACTAACTATGTACTAATTGAAATGTTTCCTGTACATTGCTGTGTGTTTCATTCACATACTGAAGGCAAGCAGTGACGGTATCATGTCGTTCTACAAACTCTGTCTCTACAAGCAGTAAGAGGTGGTTTCGTAAAGAATGAGGAGAACTTCTTTGTTTTTCTGTCGGACAAAATGTAATATGTTTACTTTGCTCAACGGTTCAATTAGGAGTAGATAGAAACATTAATTGCCACACTGAATAATGTATTATTATTGCTATTATTGTTATTGTTTATTATTATTATTATTATTGTTATTATTATTATCATTATTACTGACAATTAAGTATTTGTTTCTATCATTCTTCTGCACGTGCATGAATCTTGATATTTTTTAATCTTCTCTCTAGGAGGATAAAATTATTAGGTTTCATCTCAATTTTAATCTTATTAATCTTTAGATGAGGGTAACCATTTATTAGTTATTCATTTAATAATGATATTGTAGAAAAGCGGATTCAGTATTATGTGCCAAAGGACTGTTAAACGCCAGGAATTGACATGTCTTAAATCATAGCCTAGAAGAGAAAGATGACATAAATAAATGGAAAGAAATCAGCTACTCAATGGGGTTTGAGATATCTCGTGCTCTAAAGCCTTTTAATAGAACAAAATTTCTCAAAAGAATAATGATTAAAATAGTTTAAATAACTTTGTCCATAAGAAGCTTTAATTTTAATTTACTACGAATTTCTCGACCAAACATCGAGAGAAGAATTAAAAAAAATCCTGATTGTATTCAAGAGGAAGGTTAAAAAAAGAAGCAAGAAAAATCGTATATTATTCATTGGCTCTTGATGACAGCTGTGACATTACTGTTACAGCAAAGCTTGAGATAGGCCTACTTATTCGCGGGCTTGATTAAGATGTTAGTACAGGAACCACCACTGGTTGTAGTTTTCATGCCAAGTACCTTTCCTTTGTCTCTCTACTTCAGCCGCGGCGAAAATGCGGCTCACGAGCACATTGTGGCTCGCA